>NW_022196904.1:59675563-59793783 GCF_008632895.1 Mastomys coucha
TCAGAAAGATATATTGCATATATATGTCTATATTACATACACTCATATATACATGCATATATATGTGTGTGTACATGCATTTTATATATATATGTGTGTGTGTGTGTGTGTGAGAGAGAGAGAGAGAGAGAGAGAAATAGAGAGAGATCTCATATAACCAGTATATCTAGTGACGTATACCAGGAATTGTATAATTTCTCTTCTACAAATCCAAGGAAAGATTCTATATTTCTTGAAATTAATAATCATTGATCAGTTTTCAAAAGTGAATATTGACTCTGAGTCAAGTGTGTGGATGAGGTGCTCTGGCCCAGTTAGATCGCACTAGTGGCTTTGCTATGAGCAAGCCTGTCTTCTCTGGGTTCGCTATCATCACCTAGACATTCCTTATAGACTCACTGTCTGTGAGCAAGATACTGTATTTGTAGTTTCTTGCAGAAAAAAAAAAAACCAAAAACCAAAAACCAAAAAACACTGATAGGTATTACCAGTCTTGTGCTCTCACTCCCATGATGCCTAGCCCATTTTTTTTTTTTACAGCTACTGAATAATTTTAGTCATTGGTTTAATTAATGTAGTGAAACCGTTTGCTCTCTAAAAACTTCTTCAGCTTCTGTTATCCCATCTGTAATGTACCAAGCAGGAGGCACAGGCAACAGAGTGGTGTTCAGAATGTGCAGAGCATGTGGTGGGAAGGAGAGGGGGCCAGAACCCTGGAACCAGAGCTGAGGGTGGAGAGGGCAGAGAGCAGGTGGGTCAGCCTGCAAAGAGCTTTGGGGTGAGCATTACTTGGTTCCACATGGCACTCGATGCAAGCACACGGATCTGCTTTCTTAGCTTACTATAAGTTCTCCCTCTTGATTTGACATGCCTGAGAGTTGATGTTACACCAGTCAGGCAAACAGAAACGATGATCAATTCTGAAAGAAATAGCATATCTTACAATTCTAGTAGTTCAGATACTCCCCCCTCCCCAACACACACCAATGGAGAATCTTGGTGAGAAAAGAGTGGCCCTCATTAATGTGCAGCTGACAGACTCCCCATTGTTTTTCCTTGTGCTATTTCTTTGCACTTGGATATAGAAGCAATAAATTTCCAGGGAAATGAAACTCACTTATCAGATTTCCCAGCATCAAATTTCATATTAGGAATGAAAAAATCAGTCTAACTGGACTCAATATAGCTGTAAGCCAATATATGTAAGCCATATCAGAGATTAAGCCTTTATCGTGGCATGTATGAGCTTCCCATTTCAGTTTGGAAGGAATAACGACTTTTCTAGCTGTTATTTAATGATGCAAAATATTCCTTAAAATAACAAACCAATTCAGGCACTATTCAAATGACCAAATAGCATTTTTATTGTCTAGTGAATAAAAGTAGAAACGATAGTCCATAAGAGAATTTTTGTTTATTTTGAAAATTTTTTTTTAATTCTATCTTCATTCTATAAGATTTAAAATCAGGTTCCCACCAGGATAACACACTTAACACTGGTTCAAATTGTTAATGCATATTTCCATATTTTCAGCAAAATGCCTACAGTTGTTTATTGATTCTAATAAGACAAGTATGGAGTTATTGTGAAAAGAAACAGCAATACCCAGAAATGAATTAGTGTTTAACATTGCTTGTCTAGTTTGGAGAATGAGGAGTGTCATCATCAGTATCTCTGTTTTATGTCTGAGTTTTCACAAGTGTAAATACGTAAGAACAGATGCGCACCACGAGTGCATGCTCAAGTTATTGTATATATGATGCATGGTTAAAATTTTAATTAAAGCAGTTAGCTACGATTCTCCATTTAGCAGCATGCAAAGTGAGTAATTATACTTGTTGAGAGAATCTAAAGAGCTTAGTGCTAGCTTTTGTGCAAGACTGGCCCATGAGCCCTGAAATAAACACCTTTAAATCAAGAATAAGTATGCAGGGAGAGAATACATCAAAAATAGATAGATAGATAGATAGATAGATAGATAGATAGATAGATAGATAGATAGATAAACTCTATGTGATTCCTATGCATTAACCTGCCTCCAATGTAGGGTTCATGAGTGATGTTTCTAATTGATAGTACAAAAGCTCTAATGTCCTTCTTGTGTCATGTACATGCTTGCAGATGTAGTTTTGCCAACAATTTTTTAAAGCAATATGTGATCACCCTTACATAATATGAGAATCTTCAATCTGGAACATCTGCATAATGTCTAAAAGGAATGTTTGTACAAACAGTTTTAATTTCAAAATCCTGTTTAAAAGAAAACTTTGTTGGGGGGGCAGATAGAGATACTTTAGGATTGCATTGATTATGCAAAAATGATCATAGTCACTGGGATGTATTAATTCCTAGCTTGGAAGAATGCATTTAGTTCATGGAGAGGTTAAAATGTTTTGCAAAGTGGAAGGAAGGAAAAGACAAATAAAGTAAAATCCTTCAGCATAGAGCAGAGTAGGAGAAAGAACGGTCCTCATGATGCTCAGAGCACTGGTGACTCACGTCCCTTAGGTAATTTGCCCGAGAATTTTCCTCGGCTCCATTTTCTCAGCCAAGTTTGCGGGTTTCTGATCTTCTATTATTACCACCCTCCACTATCAGAGAGTATTTGGAGAGTGTCATTGATCACCACATTTAAACTAGCACGTTTTGCCAATAAAAAATTGTTTCTTGATTAATAACTAGGATTTGGTTCATACTTTTTATTTTCTTCATATAAAATCAGTGAACCTCAAAATATACCCAGATCCCCAAATTAACCTGAAAAGTGCTTACAAATCTTCAGTTGAGTTATGGCCCTTTCTGATGGTGGCCACTAGGAGGCACTGCAGCCTGCTTTATGAAGAACCTGAGCTCTGGTGAAGTGAGTGTTGCACACAGCCATGGCTCCAGTGTCATTCCCTATTTAATGGCTGTCAGTGAGGGGGAAAGACAACGTGGCGGGTAATTAAAACCAAATTGCAAGCAGGAGATGACTGCACAAGAATGATATTGTCATTAATACTGATTTAACATGCACCTGGGTAAGGTGAGGGAGTGCGGCAAGGGAATTCACACTGAAGCCAGGGTTGCCTGATTTAAAGATGTAGTGTTTCCAGCTGAAGCATGTTTAAAAACTGAATAAAACCATCATATTATGACAGTAGAAATAAAACAGAAACAAATGTTCTACATATGTCTGAGGAAAGGGGGGAAAAATCTCCATTTCTTCCAGCTCCACGGACCAAGTGTGTTTCTTGTCATCTGAAGTTCAAAAGTAGGTTTGCTGACCGGTTTTCTATCATCATTGGCTCGTCTTGTGTGGGTTTTGTATCTTTCCGTGGAGTTTTGTTTGCACTATGGAAAGGAGACATTGAAGCAAGCATCACTGATCTGAACAGAGAGAAAGAGAGAAAGAGAGAGAGAGAGAGAGAGAGAGAGAGAGAGAGAGAGAGAGAGAGAGAGAGAGAGAGAACAACAGATACGTGAAAGGTGATCAGTCCTATCGACATTTTAGGGGATTTACATGGTGTGTTCAAGTATTTTCCACTCATAATGAAAACACTATTGCCACTGAGGTTTATAATGGAATCAGCAATAAATAAATAAATTCAATCTTACTTATAAGAAACAAGGCATTTGTCTTTCTGAGTTAAAAATCCAAGCACAGATCAGGCTAAGTTAAATTGCAATGTCCTTAAAATTATTTACTTTTGTAGTTTAAAAAGATGCCTACAACCCTTAGAAAACAGTCACTAATCAGTCTCAATTAAGCATTCTGCTTAATTTAAGACAAGTGAGAGATCGGCAGTCATAGGAAGTATTCTCTTGACTAATTTATTTCCGTGGTGAGGCTCAGGTGAAAATATACAACTGTCCCTTCAGCAAAAGAAAAGGCCCAGTTGTTCAGACCATGCACAAATTAAAGCATCTTATTAAAGGGTTATGAGGCATTTCAGGGAGAAAGTGCACCAAAGTTAAACTTGTTTATGGAAGGGGATAAACGGTTATAGTTTAGCCTGTGCCTGGAAGGTCTGTGCTGACTGATAAATCTCCTTCCGGTTTCACCTTAAATGAAACATGTGCATTATAGAAGTGGTTATCCTTCTGCCCGGTGCCAAAAGAGATGAATCATTAGGGATGTCATAGAGATTTATAATCACACTGTAAAGAAAGTAAATTCAAAGAGCATTCCTTCGGCAATAAAGAACATATTATAGACAGAGAGCTCACTGGACAAGGTCAGATAGGGAAAATGATCAAATGGTGGAGCTGCTGAATCTAGACAATAAGACTTGGTTTAATATCCTAATCATGATTTTTTCCCACAGTGCTTTGCTATTAACACTTTTAATGGGTTTCACATTGGCAGACCTTTTCTTTCTATATTTATTTGTTGGTTTGCTGTTTCATTCCTTCATTCTGAGCCATGGTAATTAGATTGCAGAGCCCGTAATCATGCAAAGAGCAAAATGCCCCATAATACTGCAAAAATTAAAAAAAAAAAAAAAAAAGTAAGTAAATTAAAAAAAAAAAAAAAAAAAAAAAAAAAAAACAAAAAAAAAAAACAAACCAAGGTGAGTGGGAACCATCGTCCTTGCAAAGGAGTGTCTCTGTACTATTGAAGGTTGGATCTGCCGTTGGTGGCTAGTTTTTAAGAGGATAAAGTAAAAGATGCACCCCAAAGGAACTTTATTTCACTTGCCCTTTAGAAAATGTCAAAGAAATTCTCCAATAAGGAGACTCTCTGAAACCGGGAGTCTTGCTGGATGGTGACCCAGCTCAGGCCAGGCCCTCTCTGACACCCCACCTCCAGGCAGGAGGAGCTGCCCTTTGGATGCCAGATGGAAATTCGTTTTCAAAATCTGTCCACACACCTGAACTGCAAACCTCTGCAACGCCTATCTCCACGCGAGTCTGAATTATCTGGGATCAGTAGCTTTTATGAGAGGAGGCAAAAGGCCCGCTGATCCCCGAGGAGAAATTCGGAGACAAGGAGTGTCCTTCCATTTTAGCCAGTAGAGAGAGAGAGAGCTGAACATTTGAAAGCCCTGTTGTTAAGGAGACTTGCTGACATGAGTAAGAGGGAGAATTACTTGAAGGGAAGGGGATGCTTTGTGATAATGAATACTGACTTAGGAACGGCTCTGGCCGGCAGGTCCTCATGTTCTACGTGGTCGGCGCCAGGGCACATGTGTTGGGGACATGCACAGTAACTACAGCTTGCCTTCTGATTTTCACCCCATTTACTTTGCGATGGAACCTGGCATTCACCGTCTTCTGAATGGTTTTCCCAGGTTGCCGGTGTAACAAATATAATTTTTCAGCAAGATGGCTGCTGCCACAAGCGGGCTCAGAAATGTCCATTTTAATTAAACATTTTACTTTCAATTACGTTTCACAGTTTGCACATGGTGACACGGGCTTTCATCACATGGACTTGCAGGCAGCTATATTACTACTGTTTGCCTAGGCAGGGAAAGTTCTGTTAAGGGGAAATGACTCACATATGAAAAAAAAAAAACATTTTTTTTTTAAACTTGATCTGCATGGGGCTAATTTTAAAAGAGAGGAGGAGGTAGAGAAGGAGGAGGAGGGAGAGAAGGAAGCAGAGGAATAAGAAATGAATGGTAGTCCTATGTTTAGATTTCTGACCAGACTCGGGCACTCATAGCCAGAGTTCCTCACAGTCCTAAAGCAAAATTAGTCAGTCTCGGGTTATTCAGTGGGTCCCAACAGTTGTCAGCAAGGAATTTGCTATTAAAACCTGTGAACACTGTCCTGCCAAAGTCAAAAATATGATTTTCCTCAAGTCAATCTCATAAATATATGTGTCCTCCTGTGTAAACCAGACAAACTTGACCCTTGTCTCCCAGTTTACAGATTGAGGCCCACATTTACATGGAGGAACATTTTCTTTCAAAATGATCCATAAACATATATTTCAAGAACCCTTTTGAGATGTTTCCAGATTAGGAAAATATCTGGAGTGCAAAAAGATTAGACGCTCATTCGCGGCTTGCCATAAAGTACAGACTGGAGTAATTTCCCTTCCTAAGAAGGAAGGCAAGTGTTTGTGGGTGCATGTTACTCAGCTTTGAATTTACAAAGAAACTTGGAGAAAGGTGTGCCCAGAGCACCGGTTTTTGTTTGTTTGTTTGTTTGTTTTTTAATGTGTGTCTGAGAGGGTATTCATGAAGAGGAATTAATTTATAGGTAACAATTAATGAAATTTAAAATTAAATATTTTCAGCAACCATTGACACTAAGCTGAAATTGCCTTATGCCAATGTTCTTCAGGCTAAGGTCCCTACAAGTAACCTCTGTATCAGCTGAATGGCATAAGTAACTATGGCAGAGAACTATGTATAGGTAAGGGGAAGTTTGACTTGGGTCTTTCAGCTCCACTATTTAACACTGCCTTTGGTTTTTCTCAGTTATTTTGCTATGACTATCACAGGTATCTGTCCTCCTTCCCAGTCCCCCTCCCTCCTTCTCCCTTCTCTTTATCTTTCCCTTCCATCTTTCCCTCATCAGAGAGAAAGTTATATAGTGCATATACTTCTTAGAGGAACACTTGAAGGCAATATCATCAAAGACTTTGGGTTTCTAAATTTAGATCAGCATGGAAAGAATGTACCAGTGCCAGCAGTGAATAAGGCTGGTGTAAAGAGTCACACCTGGACACCTGGTCTTGCCATGGGATGGGTTTTTAAATTTACATTCACAAAACAGCAACAAGAAATAATTACTCTCTCTCTCTCTCTCTCTCTCTCTCTCTGTCTCTCTGTCTCTCTCTCTGTCTCTCTCTCTCTGTCTCTCTCTGTCTCTCTCTGTCTCTCTGTCTCTCTCTCTCTCTCTCTCTCCTTCTCTCTCTCAAGCAGTAATTCTCAGGGCTGGCAGGCATGGAAGACAATGGTTACTGTTTCCTAAATGAAAGGGATGAAGTCCTTAGGTGAACTCTCACTCTGGGCTGCCTGGATACAGATAAAGTTTTAGCTGTCAGCCTGAGCCAGGACTTCTTCCCCCTCCCTCAGAGTGCTATGTGGAATGAAGAGACAGGTGAGCCCTCCCATTCACAAAGTGAAGGGTCCTCCTACACCAATTCCAGAAGGGCAAAGGCTTAGAAATTCAACTAAACAAAAAGACTACCTCAAAAAAAGGGTATGTGGGCTACCCAGTGAAAGCATCCTGATGATCCCCTAGGGAAACTAGGAAAAACTCATGTGGCAGCAATTTAGTATTGTACGCAGACATCTACAGGTGTGTCTATTTATAAGGAAGAAATGTCTTTGGAACTGATAACCCAGTTTTGAAAGTAACCCATCCATTCAAAGATAGACTTCTGGTAACCTAATAAATAGATTTTCTCCTTATCATTATCATTATTAATGTCTTTGTTGTTGTTGTTCTAGCTGAGAGATAGGCTCTGTGAACAGAAATCTAGGATCTGAGCTCTTTTCCATCATTTATCCAGAGTGAATCTGGGCAAGGAAGTTGCTTTTTCAGGTCATCATTGTCTTCTATAATATTCTGATTGCAATATGTCTATGGAGGTATATTAGGATTAAATAAGTGAATTCATATAAAGTACTGTGCCTAGGCCTTAGCCAGCAGTTAACACTCAATAAAGGGCACCCAATTGTTATTCTTATGTAAAAGCAAAGCAATGTGATAGCTGCTTTGAGCATGCAGGTACTGTAGACTTGCTAATTTTTGAGCCAACAATTATGAAACTAGAGTACATACCAAGTCCAGAATTTGGCATAAGAAAGCTTTCAACTGAAAATTTAGAATTAATTAAATACTGTTCTTGATCTTGCCTTAGACTGCTAATGTTACAAGCCAGAATAAGGATCGCAATCAATATCCAATTTACATCTCTATAGCTTTGTAAAAGCATGATAGGAACCCCTTCCCCAAAATGATTTCTAGTTTGCCAGTTATTGTGACTAGTGTTACTGCTCTAAATAATTGTAGTCATGCCATTGAAATGAGAATCCAGGAACCGAATTTCTATGTGATCATAATGGGTTATATCTAACTTTTAAAGATTTTCCCAAACAGGTTTCAGCCATTGATATGGCACTTTACATCTGTGTGACAGATGCATGAGTGTTCTGCTTATGATGGTAAGGACTTTGTCATGGATTCTTGGACTTCTGGAGAAACAGTTACTGCTATGATATCAGATTCTCTCTCATTATTGAGTGGAAAGGAACCTTTATATGCTTTAGAACAAAAATTTAAAAGTCAGACAAAAAAATTTTAAATCATTTAATGATAAGATACAGATATACCCCCCTTTTGTGTCTCTTTGTTGTCTTTTTTTGAGGTAAAACAAATAAATCTGAATTTCAGTGCAGTCCAACTTAAAGTAACTTACACCTCAGCAACACGTGTAATTCAACAAAACCTTTTATTTTTTTCAATGCTTTTCTTATGCCCTATTGTCCATTTTGAGCTGAGTATTGTGAGGTAAAATTTGTCTGCATTTATTGCTTACCTGTCTTACCATCATCTATTTAAAAAGGCAATCCTTTTTAATTGAAACACCTTGACATTTTGCTGAAAAGAATATCAGTTGACCTTAGATGTAAACATTTGTTTAGAGAATGTCCCATCTGTTCTATTCATTGAAATCCTTATGCTTGATCAACCTTACCGATTAATTTGGATTTATAAGGAATTTTTGCAAGGTTATCAGAATCCTAGAGTGCTGAACTAGATTCCCTACCTTAATCCCAGGGACTAGGACTGTGATGAAATTTCACTCTTTTGCTATGTTACTTGGCAATAGTGTTACCGGATATGCAATTAAGACTATTAATCTGTGGGCTTGATCACAAAGCAACCTTTCCAAATATCATGACTCTAATCCAATCTCACACATGCATCAAGACTTGAGTTTCATTGATACACAGAAAGGCATGTCCTGAAATGTTTCCTGGGTGAGAAAGATGTGCCTCACAGTTGCTTCTGCAAGGAAGTGGGCAGCCATGTTCTAGGAACTGAGAAAGAGTCATCAAGTAGAGTATATAACCTTCTATTGGCAGGCAACTCAATAGCTGCGACATCATCCCTCCTGCCAGAGAGAGTTTCCCCAAGGGCAACAGCAAGCACCGAAGGGAACCTCTGAAATATGAGAATCAAACTACTGCCATCTCAATTGTTAAGCACAGAAGCCAACCCTGAGGGTTGGGCTTTGTCTATAGAACACCAAAAGATGCTGAACATGTTTTGGTTTTAAAACTAATAACTTTGTGTCAATTTGTTGTGTGACAAAAGTAAGTTGGAAATTAATTCGGTTAATATTTTACAATGAGTAAAGCAATTAAAACAATTAAAATATGTAATTATGGAAAGGGTTAAAAGTTACCAAAAGTTTTGTTATACCAAAAAGATGCTTGCTTCCATCAATAGCTTCATGATTTCAAATCATATTTTAAATTTCGAATTCTCTTTCACCACAGATACAAAGTTCATTGTTGTACTTTAGATTTCCCACAACCATTTCAGTGGCTGGACATAACTGGAACATCCATTATTTTGCCTCTGTCCTTTTTCAATATAGTGACTGCACAAATCTATCAAATGAACAAAATATGATGTCAGGAGATTTTAAAAGTAAATTTATACGGAAATGAATCCTCTATACATCAGTTAATTGTTGGTGTTTGTTTAATTTCAGAATCAATGTAGATATTCAAAACACTTTTCATTTCCTTATGCAAGCTGAGTTGGATTTATCAAACTCTTTAGCAGCTGTATGTCATTACGGTGAGTGCTAAGGTACTGGGTACAGCTGCCATTGACAATACTGACTCAGTTTATGCTACTGGTGTGTCTTTGTTGGTTTATTTTTTTCAAGTTTTCAAATATCTTTTAGAAAATTTTTCTTTTACTATATAAATCTTGCAATATGTTTGTAATTTATTTCTAAATATTTTACATTTTTTGTTTCCTTAATTAGAATTTTGATTGTAAATAACTTGTCAGTATGAAAATATTGTGTTGATTTTGACTATCATGACTATATCCTCTACCTTAGTTAAATGTACTTATTAACTTTGGTAGATTAGAGATTGATTTCTTAGGACAATCTTTGTACAGGATTTAGGCTTTAGCCAGGTACAAAAAAGTGACCTGGATTTTATTCCTACATTCTGAACTTCGGGTCTTTCTGTTTATGTTGTCACTGTTGTTGTCCTTGCTTGCATCTCCAAAGAAATGTTCCAAACGGAAACCCTGCCTAGCCCCTACAAAAAGGCTCCATTTGCCACAAAAGCTGGTGAGCTGAATTTGATTCTTTCCATCCCATGTGAAGGAAAAAGGAAACCCATGGTAAGATATCCTCTGATCTTCCTCTATTTCAGTGCTTTTATGAGATTTGGGAATCCAGTTAAGTTCTCAATTTGTTCATATTTAACTATATGGTGTATTAATTTCTTGAAGATGAGTTTTATATGTGAGTGGTGTGGAGGCCCTTCATCCCATGGTGATAGTCATTCTTGTTGTGTCCTGGGGAATAGAAACAGAGACACATTCACACAGCCTAGCACTCTAAAACTAAACTATCTCTCTGGGCCTTTTGAACTCTTATATTGTCTTCCTTGAATAAACACAAACTGTTGTGACGTATGACACATTTTATACCCTGGTGTATTCATTTCAAAAATTCTGAATTAAATACAATTTTCAGAACATAAGTATCTGTAGCAAAATATTAATTAAGTGAATCTACATTTGTGCTCGTCAATCAAGGGTTAGGGGAGGATGGAACATTTTTAATATTGTAAAAACACGTATAAAAATCTCTCCAGCTTTATGGTTAAATATTGAATGTGTTCACTACTAAAATTAGAGACATGTGAAGGATGTACACTCTTAGCATATCTTCTTTATGCATTTGTACACCTTTAGATGACTAAAATTATGGACATTTGTGGCTTCCCTTATCTTCATTGTATAGAGGGAATATAGGTAAATGATACCCAGCACTGTGTTTGGATACTCGTCTAACCTCAGTTCCCAACCAATAGAACCACTGATCCCCCTTGTTCATGTACCACTTAAATTGGTTCTGCTTCAAGAATGGTGCTGGGTCCATGCTTCAACAACCTCTCCAAGTGACACGAGCCCGATTTCACAATGGCAAAGACTTGCCAATTGTTCAAATCTCCATTCTGTCAGAACATCCAGACCCAAGGAGGTGGGATACATACAGCTCCAGGTAAGAAGATAGGATTCAAACTGCCCTTATCTGAAAGAAGTTTATAAACCATAAATTATCTGCAAATTCAATATAATAAAACCATCAGTGATATACTACCAAAAGCTACATTAGAACCAAACTTTATACAGACTCTACATTTATAATATTGAATATATTTGGTTTTATAAAATACTTACATGAATGAATTGATTATATAGCTAAAGAACACAGGAAATACCTTGAAGAGGCACATAAAACTAACAGAAAATTTTAATTAAGAAAATAAAGAAAAGATAACTTAATCATGTTGAATACTTAATTTAAATGTTTGTTCATACATAAGGCAAAGTCCTACAAGCCTTATCAGTTCAATATAATTACAATTAAAATCTAAAACTTTTATAATATTAGCAAAAACAAGTCTAAAAATTTCAAGGGAATGAATAATGAAGACGTGCGCCTGCATGCCAGGGCAGAGGCATGAACATAAACTTGCAGTGATGGATTTCAAAGCATAAAGTATCATTGCATCATTGTCTCTCCATGGTGGTTATAGTGTAGAAGTGTTTGTAAGAGATGTGTGTGTGTGTGTGTGTGTGTGTGTGTGTGTGTGTGTGTGTGTGTGTGGCAGCATGCATGTGCACATGTGTTCAGACTTACAACTTGCATCTAGAGGTCAGAAGTGAGTCCATGTGCCATTCCTCAGGAACCACCAGCATTATTTTGTGAGAGAAATTTTCTCACTGGCAATTGGGTATTACCAGGCAGACTGTCCAACAAACCCCAGGGATGCCCATGTCTCTGATTGCCCAGTGCCAGGCAAACAAATTTGTGTCACTATACCCAACATTTGACGTGTATTCTAGGAAGCAAGCTTAAGCTCTCATGTTTGCACACCAAGCCACTTACTGACTAAACTGTCTTTTCAGGCCCAAATGATGAGATATTTTTAAATTGTTTCTAAAATAAAATAAACATATATGGAAATCTAATGCATAATAAAAATGGTGAGGGCAGGAGAGATAATTGTGCTATGAAAAGTGCTCATTTGGGTTCCCTACTATTGCCTGTACCACTACCTCAAGGAGATCTGATACCCTCTTCTGGCCTCTGCATATAAATGCATGTAATACAGATACACAGATATAAAGACACAGACACACAGATACCCACTTTAGACATAAATTAATTAAAATGTTATATGAAATATCTGAAGGAGATACAGCCAATCACTGGACATTGTCTTCTTTAATATAATTTGACATACTTTATGTTTTCAACTAATAGGCATCACAACTTAAGAATACCAAACTTGAGAACTAAATGTGTGCCACAGTGAATACTATCAGAACTATGTACCTTAATTTATAAGTAGATTGAACTAATCACCAATAAATAAATTACGATGGGAAATGGACAAATGTATACTCAAATTTTCATGTTTGATTGTTCTTATCTTTCATTGCACATTAAGTATGTACACATTAGATATCAATAATGCCCTGGGAAGTGTTACTACACTTTAGAAATGTATATTCTAATCATAACATTAAGTGGGTAAATTTCTGTAACAAAGATGCAAGCCTGCTTAATTCTGCCAATCACAATTCCAAGCATATGCTCTTTTGTGCAACAGTTCCACTTGTATGGCACATTGACGTCAGTATTCACAAATTCTTCCATAAAGTGGAAGTAAGAAAGTATTCCCATCACTACTGTCTTAGTTTCTTCTGCCAATGCTATGTGAAAATAACTGACAAAAACAAACTTAAGGAATGAAGTATCAGTTTTGACTCACAGTTTGAGAGTCCAGTGCCTGCGGTAGAGAAGTCTCTGTTACAGGAGCTTGAAGCAACCAGTGACACTACTTCTGTAGTCAGGAAGCAGAGAGCTGTAAATCCTCACGCCCTCTCTCTCCCATTTGCTGTTGAGGGTCCAGCCCATGGAGAGGTGCTGTCAACCTTTACTGTTGCTTTTCCTGTTTGAGTGCACTAGTTCCAGAAACTCCCTCACAGACATGCTTAGAGGCTTCCTCTCTACCTTACAATGGTCATGAATCCCATACATTTAACAAACTAACTAGCTCAATTCTACTCTTCTTACCAAAATATATAGCTTTAAACATATATATTCCCTATAGTTCTCTCATAGGATCATGATTATCTCATAATGTAAAACACTTAAACCAATTTCAAAATTTCCCATAATTTTTAAAAGTCTTTTAATTGTTCAAAAGTTCAGTCTGAGGAATGTTCTGTAACTGAAAGCAATCTCTTATGTTTGAGATCCTATGTAAATTGCATTATTTTAATATACAATGGTACAGCATCCTTCCCATTCTAAAAGGGAGAGACAGGATATTACAAGGAAGGATTTGATTGAAGAAAACCAGGACACTAAACCATGTAGCTCCATGCTCTACCCCTGGGGTGGGGGGTCTGATAGAATACGCAATGTGCTTAGTTAGCTCTCTCCCTATAGCCTGTTGCCTGGAATACAATAATGTCTCTATGAGACAGTACCATTTCATGAATACACATTTCTCAATATATGTCATGTTCTAATATCTCAGGCACCATGTAGCAACCCTTGCAACTAAGATTTTACCTTCACAGTTCCATTCAATGGTCTCTCTGGGTCCCTGATTTTGTCAAACATTGTCCTGCCTTAATGGATCTGAACTGTGCTACAAGATTTCATGACACCTTTAATGTTGCATATTTCATACCCCAAAAGCCAGTAACATATGATCAATACTGAAAAAGTGTGATGCCAAATTGTGTTGGAGCATGTCTCACAAAACATTAGTATTGATGTTTACAGAGACGACCAGGAGAAACACTTCCTGGCTGGATTATTTGAGCAAGGATACCTTCAGCAATAATCTTAGTTTATACTCTACCCTTCAAATTAATTTTCATTTTCACAAGTTGAAGTCTTCAGTAGTTTGCTTCTTACCCTCAGGGATGAGTCCTTGTGCAGAATATCAGAACTGTCCTTAATAGAATGGATCTCTAACATTGCAGTTGCTTTAGGATCTGCCTTTTTGTAGAAACTTCATTTTTAAGTTACAAAACCTTTACATTTTTCAAAATCTGTCTGCTCCAATTCTTACTCTCTTGTTGCAGAGCTAGATGAAACAGTAGTCATGCCATACCCTGCATGATAGCTTGTCTTAACATTTCCTTCTCTAAAACAATATTAGTCCATTACTCCTTAGTCAATCTCACTCAAGTTCTCAGGATACATGGAGAGTGCAGACAAATTCTTGGCCAGAACAGAGCCTAAATGGTTTCAAGCCAGCTTTTGGATAGACCTCTTGCTCTCTGGTACTGCATAGGCTCCTCTTTCAGTATTTATTTATTTATTTATTTATTTATTTATTTATTTATTTATTTATTTTTGCTGTTCCAAACTTTAGCATGGAAGGTATATTAAGTTCTATTTAAATAATCCAAGGGATTTTTTTTGACACAACATTCTAAATTCTCTCATATTTTCTCACAAAGTATTTGGCCTAAGAATTATAAGGTATTTTTTCCACAATAACCACCTCATTTACTGATAAAAATTTTCTGTATTACCCATAGTTTCATTATTTATTCTGACAAAGAGACTTCAAAAGAGAGGAATCTGTCTGGGCTCACAGTTCGAGGGCACAATCCATGATTGTTGGAAGCCATAGCAGCAGGACTGTGAATCATGTGACATCATCCATGGTCAAGAAGCAAAAAAATAAGATTCAGCTTGATTTCACCTAGTTATTCAGTATAGACTCTCCTCCTATGAAATGGTATCACCCATATATACATATACATATATGTATATATGTTGGGAATTCCCACAGCAAATAGTGTAATGATGAGACTGCTCCAAGCCATGCCTGTAGGGTTGTTTCTATGATAATTCTAAATGCTATCAATTTGAAAATCAAGTTTAAGCACAGGAGTGTCTTTGATTACAGATATGCCAGAAACATCTTAAAAACTGGACATTATAAACCAGTTATCATAAAACTAGAGCCACAAAATCTAGGTTAAATATTTGTAAATTGAACTATAATTTTAATTAATGAGGAAAAATAATGGTGAGTGTTTTTTTTCTGAGAATGCAAGGTTAGCTTAACATTTAGCAACTTTCTAGTAGAACTGACATAACAAGAAGTAAAAGAAATTATATTATATAATTGCCCTAATAAAAGATTTGGTAATATTTTTTAAAAAGAATTACTTTATTTATTTTATGCGTATGAGTACACTAGCTGTACAGATTGCCGTGAGCTATCTTGTGTGTGACTGCTGGGAATTGAACTCAGGACCTCTGCCGGCCTGACTCATTCTGGCCTAGCTTGCTACAGTGTAATTGATTGTAGCTGTCTTCAGAGGCACCAGAAAAGGGCGTCAGATCTCATTACTGGTGGTTGTGAGCCACCATGTGGTTGCTGGGATCCGAACTCAGGACCTTCGGAAGAGCAGTCAGTGCTCTTACCCGCTGAGCCATCTCGCCAACCCAAGATTTGATAATATTAACATCCAATTTATAAAAGCCAAATGCAAACTGGAAGAGACAAGTTCTGAGATCGATCAATGATGTCTATGAAACGTGAAATATACACACACAGCTATGATGTATTAAAGCTTCCCTCTGGAACTAGCATTATAGAGGAGGGACTGGGAAAGGAGGACGTGGTTTCCTGCATTTATTAAACATCACACTGAAGGTCCTACACAGAGGTGAGTTGGTCTCTAGAAAAAGTAAAACCATTATTAGCATGTGTGAGCTAATTATATTAATGGCAGAAAAGAAACATGATAGCTTTTAAAGAATAGCATGTCAGTTGGCTTATGTCACTATGAAACACACCTGTGACTGACATTGCCGAAAGAAGAAAGGTTTATTTGGGTTCATGATTCCAAAGGTTTAATCCATGGTATCTTGGACTCATTTTTCTGGTCTGAAGCAGTACATTATATCATGTCAGAGTGTAGCAGAGGGAAAATTCACTTCATAGCAAGTAGGAGGCCAAAGAGGAAAGAGTTAAAGTCCCAATGGCCTCCTCGAGAGATCAAGTCCTCCAAAACCTTAACTTCTTGCAAATAGATCTGAGCCCCAAAGCTTCTATTACTTCTGATAATGCCAGAGGCTCTGGACAATCTCCTAACATGTGACACATTTGAGGAAATTTGATATTCTAATCATAGCACATATGAGATGTTCAAGCAGATAGCAGGATTCTATGAAATATACATTATGATACTGAAAATAGATAATGATTCAAAAAGTAGTCAGTTAAAAAGAACAAGATACTGTGTGATTCCACTCAGGGGAAAAATGTAGAAAGCAGGTATGCCTATTTTACCTTAAGATAAAACGACAATGTTTAACAGTTTATGTTTCTAAAATCTTTTCTGTGATAGTAATGTCAAGGCAGTCTTCCTTTCTACTTAAAGAGGCATGTAGTTTCTACACCTACTGTGCAATAGTGGATATGAAGATACCATGTACATCCCACATGCCAGCCTGGGTCACTGAGCATCAAATGTTGACGTCTCTTTTCTTCACTTTTATTTAAGAGTGGGTGATGTGAAGGCCAGTAAGAAGTGGTAAGCACAGTAATAAGCATTGCTAGTTTTAAATGGAAAACACATGTGCTAACAACCATGTTTGCTTCCTAAAGTACGTGGCTGGTTTCTGACTCATAATAGCTAATCTCACATCCCAGACCAAAACATGAGACTGGGACTACATGCTTATTCCCCTGCAAGAGATGGTGTCACTTTGATTTGTGCAGTCATCTAGAAGTAAGAGACCTCCCATTCATGAATAGACTTGAAAACTGAAATGGAATTAATTTCCTTCCCTTTGTATATTTGATATTTATTTGTATATTTGATAGTTGCCTAACTAAATTGCAGAGATTCCCCATTGTATCATTTATAATCTGATTGTTACTCTCAATGCTGTGCTAAAAACCCTGATCTAAAATAAAGTAGGTTACTTTCTGTGTATAAAAATGTTTCAAATAAAAAATTAAAATAAATTTATACTGTACATTATTTGATATACATATATATTTATATGTGTGTGTGTGTGTGTGTGTGTGTGTTTTCGAGACAGGGTTTCTCTGTATAGCCCTGGCTGTCCTGGAACTCACTTTGTAGACCAGGCTGGCCTCAAACTCAGAAATCTGCCTGCCTCTGCTCTGCCTCCCAAGTTCTGGGATTAAAGGCATGTGCCACCACTGCCCAGCTGGCTGTTATATATATATTTTTTATTAGATGTTTTCTTTATTTACAATATCTCCTTTCCCAGGTTTCCCTCCAAAAGAAAAATAAAATAAAATAAGAAAAAAATTAAAATAAAAATAACAAAAAATATCCCCTGTACCCTCCTCCCTCCCCCTGTCAGGCTCCTGTCAGCCAGCACTTGCTGATATCCACAATAGTGCCTGGATTTGATGACTGAATATGGGAAGGATTCCTAGATGGATTGTCCTTTCTTCAATCTCTGCTCCATAGTTTGTCTCTGAAAATCCTTCCATGGGTATTTTGTTCCCCCTCTTAAGAAAGGAATGAAGTATCTGCACTTTGGTCTTCCTTCTTCTTGAGTTTCTTGTGGTTTGTGGATTGTACTTTGGGTATTCCGATCTTTTAGGCTAATAGCCACTAGTCAGAGAATGCATACCATGTGTGTTCTTTTGTATTGAGTTACCTCACTCAGGATGATATTCTCCAGATCAATCCATTTCCCCAAGAATTTCATAAATTCATTGTTTTTAATAGCTGAGTAGTACTCCATTGTGTAGATGTACCACATTTTTCTGTATCCATTCCTCTGTTGAGGGACATCTGGGTTTTTTCCAGTTTCTGGCTATTATAAATAAGGCTGCTATGAACATAGTAGAACATGTGTCCTTATTACATGTTGGAGCATCTTCTGGGTATATGCCCAGGAGTTGTATAGCCGGGACCTCTGGTAGTACTATATCCAATTTCCAGAGGAACCGTCAAACTGATTTCCAGAGTGGTTGTACCAGCTTGCAATTCCACCAGCAATGAAGGAGTGTTGCTCTTTCTATACAACCTCGCCAGCATCTGCTGTCAACTGTGTTTTGCAAAGCTTCTGTAAGCCAAAAGACACTTTCAATAGGACAAAATAGCAACCAACAAATTTGGAATTTCTGATAGAGGGCTAATACCCAATATATACAAAGAACTCAAGAAGTTAGACTCCAGAGAAACAAATAACCCTATTAAAAATGGGGTACAGAGCTAAACAAAAGAATTCTCAACTGACGAATAATGAATGGCTGAGAAGCACCTAAAGAAATGTTCAACATCCTTAGTCATCAGGGAAATGCAAATCAAAACTACCCTGAGATTCCACCTCACACCAGTCAGAATGGCTAGGATAGTTAGTATATTTTTTAAAAAATTCTCTGAACAATAAGAATTGAAGGATTCAGAGTCAAAGACAAAAGTAAATTTGTTTCAGGAGATATTAAAATTGTCTCTGCATTTGTGGTGGTTTGGACTACATCTTGGGCCATGTCATCTGTTTTATAGACCTAAGAGGGACCAGAAATATCTTCAGTTTAATTATAATGAGAATAGTGTTCCAATCAAAGAGGGTGCTTCATAAGGAGCTCTAGAGATGTAAGTACAAAAGATTTTTTTAACCTTATGACAATCTTATTTTTCAAATTTTCATCTTTATTAACAGAAATTTGAATTACGATCTATTATTTATATTTTCATATTATTCCTTAATTTTTACTACCAGCTGCTCAAGCTTTATTAAACTGAACAGCATGAGGTTAACATTCAAGTTTTACTCAGAGAAGCTTAACTCGAAAACACTGTATTATCGTTTAGCTATTTATCTATAATCAAATGTATAATAATTAGATAAAATGCAGAAGTATTTTAAATCCATCATTCAAAGTAATCTAATTTATATTTATGACTTCATAATTATATTAAGTGGCAATGATGACTAGAACGTTACATATTGAGGATGAGCAATAGATAAAAGATAGACTTTTATCTTTTCCTTGGTTATTTGATCTCACTAATTACACATTTAATAATGATCAATTACAAGTTAATGCACATAATTGTTTTATTAAATCTAAACCATAGTTAAATGCTTATTTAATAATCTAAGTTAGCATTGCCCTTTAATCTTTGTCAGTAAATTAGAGTTGCATTCATCCACCTAAAATTTTCAGAGTTTTAAATTATCTCTTTTCCTGTTCTTTGCCTTCTTGTCTTGAATTTCAAGAAGTCAATCTACTTTACTTTTACTAAAAAAAACAAAGTCAAGAAGAATTGCACTTTAGACCTGAATAGATTCAGTGTATTTTGAGGGTTGTTTTTTGTTTGTTTGTTTGAATGCTAGTATCTAAGAGATAGAGGTACAATTATGTTTTACATAAACTGGTGCAATAATATTTTTTTAAAATAGATAATCTTCAATTTTTCAGGCTCTTTAGCTCTTAGCTCTTTAGCTCTATATATCAGTTAATCTTACAACAATGATAAGATCCAGGATTATTAGAAATCTTCTGAGGGGGTAGGAAAACTGAAACATCGAGAAAGTTAGGGGGTATTTCTAGGTAGTTATTGAAAGAAGTCCTCGGTCCCTTATCTCTAGAACTTATCTTCCATTTCTTTCTCTCCCCAGCCTTATCCATTGTCATGGACTTTAACTGACAGGTAAAGGATGCGAGATGGAAATGTAACTAGGAAGTTACTTACCACCTCCATAAATTAATCCCACTGAGCGAAGATTTTTCCATTCACTAAACCACATATGAATTTGGAGTTCTACTTGAGATCCACTATAAACTCACCAGAGTTTTTTTACTTTCATTAAAATAAAACTAGATCAAAGAAAATTCACCCTATAGGACTGGAGCAGATATATTTAGTAAGGGTGGATATAGGGGAAAAGGCAGCCATCAAATTCCAAACATCTAGGTATATGTGAGTGCATACCCACACATAGGAATAAAAGCAGGGAGTGTGTCTTTGAAAGTGTCTCTATAAGGGTTTCAATTAAACACATGGTTTTATAGCATTTGAGTAGAATATATCATAATGCTACAGAAAAGATAAACTGAATGTGTGAATTATTGGACTAATCCTATGCAGGGCACCATGAATACACTCTTGCCTAAAATCCATGGTGGTGTAGTAACATTTCATTTTAATGTGAAGGTATCTCACACAAGCTCAAATAAACTAGTGAGAAAGAGGCATACCATATTGGAACCCAGTGCCATTTACTCAGCCCACCTTACTTGATTTTCCCACTTCCTCATCTAAGAATCTGAGAGACTCAAAATTATTTCAGTATAAAAGTGGATGTGGAAATGTACAGGAAGGGATTCACTTCTAGTTGAGGGTCTTTCATTCCCTAAGCATAATATATATTTTTACTAATTAGGATACACAAGCAGTTAGACATTTATAAGCACCTGTGCATTTATTTAATTGTAATGTCAAACAATAAATTTCTGTTAATACTAATGATTTATAAGCCAGTTTTTACTGTCCTTCAAAGTTTGTTTCAGGTTAAAATGAATTCTTCAAAAGCATCTTCCCCTTTTCTCTAGCTATCATCTAATATGTCGTAATATGAGCATACAGGATCTAAATGTTATTAACAGGCCTTATACATTTTTACAGTTTTAGTTGGCCCCGAGAGTTCAATTGGTAGATTGTGGTTAAGTTGTCAAAAAAAGTACTCATCATCAAATACGAATTTTTTAAACTCTTAAAATGGTAAATGTGCTTCTCAAAAGAAGAGAATACGGACGGGAGTTCTATCTGAGGTGGTCATAGGAGAGAATCATTCTCACTCTCTATAGGCAATTGTTTTTCATAGCCAGCAAGCTTGGATTTATACCAGCTTACTTCATAGCAATGTCTTCCCGCCGGCTCTAGACTGGACAGAAGAATTCATTTCACCCCTCGGGCCTGGAGACCTGGCCCCAATGAGATACATTGCCTCGTTTTGCTTCCTCGCTTAGTGTCTCCTGTAGGTGGTGGACTGGTGAGATGGTATCTGGAAGGTGATTTGGTGAAAACGGTGGTAATTTAGCAGCAATTTTTGTGGCTACTCTACCCCAGTGGGAGTCATTCCACTTCTTCGAAAGTAAGAGCTTTGATCAAGAATCCAAGTAGGGAAGCTTGTGGGCTCAACATGGAGTTAAGTTGAAGAAATGGGTAAAACACACAGAGCTGAATCGAGCCTGTCAGGCACACTCCACACAAGATGTGCTGTGGGCACACAGAATCACAGCGCTGTAGGGAGGGCTTAGATTAAATCACACTCGCCGCCACCATCAGTATTCTTGCTTGTCGCTGCATTTCTATTTGGGGAGAGCTTATCAACAGACATGAGTTCAGAATGATGGGTGAGACAAGTGATAAACAAAGACGGAGAAAATGAAACTAAGCCCTCTTTCATGCCTTTCCCCATTGTTCTTAGTCAAGAAGCAGAAGTGCATCTGTACCCAGCATGCTACCCTGGGACACTCACAGTTTTGTTGTGTGATTTTTAACAACTTTAAAAAATACATATTGTTTTGGAGACGAAATGGGGAAAAACGTTTTTCTTCATCTGTCTTGAAACACATGTAGAAGAAATATATCAACCTCACAATACACACTTCCAAATGAAACTCTTTTTCTTGAATACAAAAATGACAGATTTATACTCAGTGCATTTATTAATTTATACAAGCCACATTTTAATTTTCCTAATGAGATGGCAGACTAACATCCATAAAACATCATACATAGAACAGGAGTAGGCTTAGCATGCTCCGGCAGAACTTTAAGTTCTATGGTTACCAAATTTGTGGCTTTTCACTATTTACCTATCTTGTGACTATGCCTCAAGATAGGCATAAGTATTTTCTGTACAGCCATTCATTTTATCAAATGTATGAAATATATTTAAACTAATTTCTCCAGCATAAAAATTTCCCCCTCAGATTCATTTCCCCTATCTGCTGAAACACTAGGGTCACTTAAGGCATTTTGGACTTGTTGGAAACAGATTCATTTAGATTGAGATGATGTATACACACCACACCCACACAAACACACACTCACACACATACACACATCACATACATACACATTACACATACATATCACATTATACACACATCACATAACATACACAAACACATGTACACACAAACACATACACCACAAACACATGCATATGCATACCACAAAATAAACACACAAGTTGAATCTCAAATTCATTTAGATTTAGATGGTGTATACAAAACACACACACACACACATTCACACCACATCACACACATACAAAATCATACATGGACATACACACACACATACAAACACACACCACACATACATACACATTAAACATACATACATACACAGCATCACTCACGTATCATATCACACATACACACCATGACACACACACGCACACTACATCACTCACAAAAACACACACCACCAACACATATACCCATACAGACACAGACACACAGACAAACAAACACACAGACACACAAACACACATAGTTTTGCTCTATGGGTGTTTTCTTTAGAAATGATCACAGGCACTTCTGCATGCTGTGTTATAGCTCACATACCAGTTACACAATGGCAACCCACAACCCCACTCTCACCATCGCTGTACCTTATAGTAATTTAAACACACAACCTCAACCTTGGTACAATTTGAAGTACACAAAGCCTAAAGTTAGTAGTACTGATAACATGTGGCACATAGGAATATCATGGAAGGCTTGACTTTCAGAACAAACTTTGTTTCTGTCAATGACTCAACTGCTAATATAGTAAATATAATAGGTATTGTAAGGAAGAGAATTTTTAGAGGACATTTACAGAAATGAATTAGCAGGATGCTATGTTTATGTTTGAAGCAATTGTATGAGAAAATCTGCAGATGTGTACAGAAAAGAAATTTATGAGAGTCTTACCCCTGCCAGCTAGGTTCCTAAATATTCTAAGGTCTGACGAAGAATAATTTACAAATCTGAAAGAAATTATTTAAGCCACAGAAAATAATTATTCATAAAACATTGTATAACATGTATCAATTATTTCTTTGTTTTCTTTGCAAAAACATAATATTTCTGCATGGTTTCCATATGAAGAAATGATTAAATCAAATATAGTCAAAATGAAAGAAAATCATATCACAGATATGTCAGAAAACTTATAAGTGGATTCTTTATTTTTAAAGTTTTATAATGTCTCCACTGACCCTTTAAATTCATAATGTGGTACACATTTTTTTTTCTATTTGGAAGAGATATTCACTTTCATACTTTTTTTTTTACTTCATCATTTTCAATTCTTTCACTTAAATATGTTATTCCAAACTTTAGAGGCCCAAATTATTAGACAGAAAGTTATACATAACCTATGGAAGAAAAATTTACTTTCTATTATAGCAGCAAGATAGAAAAGAATATCCCCAAACTCACTGCTTCTGTCCAGGGCATAGTTTTAAAAGAGATAAATTTCCATGGAGAAATTTTATGGGGTCCCACCAAGACTAATTATTTTTCCTCAAAAACAAAGACTGCTGAGAGAGGGGGAATCATCCTCATCCAGTGATGATTCATATATACACAGGCATGCTAAGTGGACTCGGTTGTGTGTGTGTATGTGTGTGGTGTGTGTATAATACTTAATACTATGCTTAATACTATGTATGTATATATAATAAAAAGAAGAGCAACAGTCCAACAGGAAATGAGAGGGATGCATGGGAATGGGAAATTGGGAAACTGGATGTGGAAAGCTTAGAGGGATGAAAAGGAAGAGAAGATGATTTAATTATGTTTTGAATTGTTTAAATTTAATATAAAGAAACTCATATTTCTGTGTTGCAAATTCTATTATCAAGATCATGAACAATTTGTAGTAGTAATACCACACTGGTCCTCAGATATCTTTAAAGTCTTCCCTTTATTACTCGCTTGCTCATGGTTTTGTCGTAGTGACCTTTCCTAAGTAATCTGTTTTTAAGAGGGACAAAGAGTGTTGTGATCAGGTTTAGGACAAAATCTCAAATGGCAAACTGGAGAGCTCATTCCACTATATCCTTAGAAATGAAGTTTTGGAACTGAAAGATGACTGGGAAGAAGACCCCCATATGAATGAGGTACTAGAGATAAAAAAGTTAAGGTTGCAGATCAAAAGAAAACTAGCAAGCCCACAGTAATTGGCTTAATACATACATATACACATACACATATACATATATTCCATATACATATATGGAAGACATGTGTTTGAGAGGGTAGATGGAGGATGGACATAGGTGAGGTGGACAAGTTAGTCAGGAAAACATATACTCAGATTGCGTTCTATACATAAATGAAGTTCTCAGACATGGGATAAATAATAAGAGAAACATTTCTAATTGTACAGGGAGGGTGTATTATGTGTGTGCAGGATCAGATGCTCTGAATGGTCACTGCGACCAGAAAGAGACCTCAGGAAGTCTCTTCTTTCATGATCTGCATTGTGTCCCCGAAAAAGTCTCTCCCTAAGCCTGAAGCTTATCATTTTCCAGAAAGATTGCTGTCCACCAAGCCTAGTTCTGTCCCTGAGCCCCACACCCCACAGAATACTGAAGTTGTACATGCCAGCAGCCTTGACCAGCTGTTTCTAGTTTTGATTCGATCCAGTTTATTTTTTGTTTGGCATTTGTTCTTTTGCTGTGCTAACAAAAAATCCATTGTCAAACACAAAGTAACATGGATTTATTACATATTTTACTGTGTGAGTTTCATGGATTTCTTCTGCACTCCAAAGTATGACCTATATTAAGCTAATTGGAGAAGATGACATGGAATTTCTACTCAACATGTGGATATCTCAGTTATTTCTGAACAATTGAAAACCTATTTCTCAGTTAAATTGGATTAATAGTCATTGAAAAATCAGTGTGAGGGTTAGTTTGTGACCATCAGTCTCGTCCTATCAAAGTCTAGATCTACCCTTCAATGAATATCACATTTTGGGGTGAGTTTTAAAAAGAGAAGGTGTGAATTATCCAACTTTAATTTTCTTATCAAAATTATCTTTGTTCATTTTTGTCCTTATATTTTAATATGAAATTTAGAAATACCTTATCAATTTATATAAAAATATCACTAGAATTCTGAATGCAGTTACAAATGATGTATAGATCAATAACATTGTCTTTTAGATAGTATGTCTTCTAATCCACAAACATGAAGCACCTACACATTTATTCTGGCCTTTTAAAAATTGTACACCTTTTATTAAATTTCTGTGTGCATATTTTAATTCATTTTGACACCATTATAAGTGAAACATTTTATGATTTTAAGTTTGGATTGTTTATTGCTAGCAAATTGAAAACATTTGTTTTTGCTTCTTTTTTGTAATCCTGAATGGGGTTCATCTATTCTTAAACCTTTTTCTGAGTTCTCTATAATTTCCTGCAGAAAATATAGTATCAATTATGGATATGAAGAAAGTTGCCCCTTTTTATCTGTGAGTTCCTTGTTGCCATCAAAATCCATGGGTATTAAGAACCTTATATAAAACATAGTGTTCACATATTACATATTTGACAAACTTTAAATACTCTCTGGGCTTCTTATCAAGCATAATAACACCATATTGGAATAAAGATGTAACAGTCCATACGTGTTCAAACTAGATTTTTTTCCTCTTTGACTAAAAAGTTAGTTGCAGGGTAAAATAAGGAATTCAATTGTAGTTTATTTCTTCTGTAAGTTAAACAATTTTTTTCATTCTATCTTATAGTTGCTGTAGGCTATGCTTGCCATCACATTAATGAATGAAGAAAGTATGTGATAGCATATTGTTTTAGGGCATCATTCAAATTTTAACCATTTTGGGTTAAAATTATTTTGGGTTAATGTTATTTTGGGTGGGGGAAAATAAACATTTCTTATGAAAATAATTTAGTCATCTTTTATATTCTTAGCTTGCTTAATGTTTTGTAATGAAAAGATAATGTATTTTCTTGAATATTTTTCTGTATCTTTTGAAATAATCATGTTTTTAATGTTCTTTAATTTTATCAATGTATGTAATATGTCAATTAATTTCTTATATTAGAACCAACTTTGTATTCATAAAATAAATTTTGCTTTGTTATGGTATATATTCCATTTTATAGACTTCTGGAGGCAGTGTGCAGTGCTTTGGGGGGGTATTTTATCTACATTGATGATGATTCTTATTATACAACTTTCTGTCCTAGGATGGCTTCTGATTCAAGTAATAGAATAGTGCTTTCCTGGTTGAATGGAACAAAAGAATGTTTCATCACTCTATTATTCTGTTGTGGTGGTGGTGGTGGTGGTTGCTATGTTTTCTTTTGTCCTATTTCATTTAAGACAAGAGTCTCGTTATGTAACAGTGGATGGCCTGGAACTTGCTTTGTAGATCCAGCTGACTTCAAACAAAGATGTACTGGCTTCTGTCTCCTGAGTACTCTAATTAAAGGTGTTTGCCACCAAGCCCAAACTCTGCATACCACATTTATTTGGCAGAATAATCGTTAAGGGATATTTTAAATTCATTGCTAAGTAAATTAAATATGCTTGTTTTTCAAAGTTTTGTCCTATTTTAATTCCTTCATCCCAGAGTTTGCTGGGTTTTTATGAAGGATGCAGTCATTTCATCTGGTGTGTTGGATTTGGAAACACTTAGTATTTTACATATATCTTTTTAGCACTTTTACTTCAGCATTTTTACATCAGCGTTTTTACTTCTATAAACTTAGTATTTATTTATTTCTGGCCTTGATTTGGCTTTAATTTTTTATTAGTAAATATAGATAAATCTTTTACAGTCATCACTTCTCAATCACATAACTTGGTCATACTGATTATATTGCTTCTTTTTTCTCCATGCTTACTTCATGCTTTATTATTTTATTGTTTCTTTTTGTTTTCCATGGTTTATTCTTAGTTTTATATTTTTGAAATACATAAGTCTAAATTAATTATTTGAACTCTTCATCTCTAAAAATTTATTATTGAATGTATTTTGATCCTATTTCCCCTCACTTAGCTCCTTACCTTCCTGTACACCAAAATCCCCACTCAAAGAAATAAAAAAAAGCCAAAAAAAGCAAAATATCAGACATGCACACACACACACACACACACACACACACACACACACACACAGAGGAAATGAAATAATAACTAAAAGGTAGATTTTGTTTTATGATGGCCAGTTACTGCTGGGTATTAGACCTGACCTGGCATATGGTTCATTTACTCTGTGGCAGTCCATCGGAGAAATTGATTTTCCCCATTCCCACTGGGTACCATTTGCAAATGCAGTCTTGGTTAGGAGTGGAAACTTGTGCCTCCTTCTCAGTAGAGACACCATCTGGCTTGACACTGTGCTGTTTTGCTTATGCTGCCATGGTTTCTGTGAGTTCATATACATGTCAGTCCTGTTGTATCTGGAAACACTGTTCTCCTGGAGTAATCCATTACCTCTTACAATATTTGGCTCCACTTCTGTATAGATACATAATCTTGAGTGTAAGAGTTTGGAGAAGACATCCCAGTCAGGACCAAGTATTCTACAGTCTTTCATACTCTGTACTTGTACAATTATGGATCTCTGTGTTATTTATCATCTACTGCAAGAAGAAATGTCTCTGATGATGAGTGAGGCAAATACAATTATATTGGTACAGTGGTATGTCATTTGGAGTCACCTTTATACTATGTTCCAGTAGAATAATAATAGTCTTTTTTTTTCTTCTAACTTCTCCTGTTTCATGTTCTTGACTACTTTAGATGTGTCAAATATGAAGATAAAGGTTTCACCTCATGAAGTGAGCCTTTAATTCAATACAATACTAGTCAGTTACTTCCATTCCATTTGTGCCACTATTGCTCCAGTATATCTTGTAAGCAAGTAACATCTGTAGATCACCACAAATTTGATGTACCTTATTAATGATTACCTTTCTCTGCAAATAGAATGCATAGTGCTTTACAACACTATGAATACTAGTTAGTAGTACTGTAGGTCCTACTTGGGCAACAGCTTCACTTCTCCCTTTTAGATGGCAAAGTATGTGGTATCTTCAGCCATAGGGCATTAAACTTTGAGTTCTGGAGAACAACCAATATAGTCTTAGCAGTAGCCTGGTATGTCTGGGGGATTCTATAGGACTCTTTTGGCCTGTGATTCAACAAGATGTTATTGGTTTATTCTACTGGAGAATATACTTGGTGATGTAATATGCAATGAATGCGTAATTGAAACAATGCTCCCCTATTACATGATGACTCCATTTATATTCATTGTATATGTGTGTATAGTTTCTACAGTAGTAGGTTTGCATATGGTTTTCCAAATACTTTTTAGGGTTAGTTTTCCCCTTTTCAACTGTTTCTCCCATATCTTACCCCATTTAATTCTCCTAATATAGTTTTTTTTTTTTTTTTTTTTTTTTTTTTTTTTTTTTTTTTTTTTTTTTTTTTTTATCTTTCCCTAACACTATATTGCATTACCCCTTCCTTGGAAGATCTTCTTTCTCCAGTCTCTTATCTTAAAAGCTAACATTCACATGTAAGAGAAATCATATAAGATTTGCGTTTTGGCATCTTTAAAGTTAGTTTTAGGTAACCTCTTCAAGGTTATCTTACTCAGGATGGTTTTATTCTAGCTCTATACACTTATAAATTTTATAATATCAGTTTTTAATGATTGGATAATATTCCATTCTATGACTATACATTTTCTTACTCATTCATGATGCTATTTCTTATTGAGATTTGTCATTTTCTTATATACTATAATGCTAGATACTGTCCCCTAAGGCCCAGTTGCCCCCAGGGACAAGATAATCTACACATACACAAAGAAATGTTATATGATCTTGCTCCTTAATTTAAAACTATTGCTTGAATGAAGATGCTTGCACCCTATAGCTGGACAGAAGAGAGATAGGCAGGGTTTTTGGTTCCCAGGCTTGGGGCTGAGTAGGGAAACTATGAGGAGACAAAAGAATGTGGAGAGGTGACAAGACACCATGTGGTAGGTGAGCTATGGAAACATGGGCACCATGGCTGGTCAGTTGCAGTTAAGAGCAGCCCAAATGGAACATAGCAAGTTATAACTCAGAGTTATTGATAGGGAACTAGACACAATGGCATAGAGGACAGATATCTTCCCAGCTCTAGTTCATTAAAGACTTACAAATATAAAAGTTGTATGCCATTTATCTGGGAATTAAATGATCAAAGATGGGATAAAAATTCTTGATTGATCTTATATATTTAATACATTTCCTGAAAATATTTTTTAATTCAGTAATTTGATCACATGAAGTCATCTCACAACTCTATTTTATCTACATTTCAGGGGTTTGTATGATGGTTTAAAAGGGAATTGACCCTATATGTTCATATATTTGAATACTTGAATAATTGGTTCCCTGTAGGTGAACTATTGGGAAGGATTAGGGGATGTGGCCTTATAAAAAGCTATAAAGATGTTTGAATTCACAGCTATCATAACTGCCCATCTTAAGAAAAGTCTTAAAACATCAAATCATGGTAAATTTACAACGATCTCTCATAGAAAATGCTCAAATTGTAGAACCCACTGAAGTACATTTAAAGCTTAACATTCACCTACATATAGCCTGTAACTCCATTCTAAGCTATTTATGAGAAAGAAAGAAAAAAAAAACATTTAACTGTTAAAATATTTTCCAAAAATGTTTCTATCAGTTTGATTGCAATTAGCTATAAATTAAAGTAGTGTAAAACTCCACCAAATAGGTGAATAAATAATCTATGTGGCATATGCATACGAGATCATGCTATCACACCTGTCTCACATGTGACATGAAGCAAAACAGATATGTCAGAAAATAGGATTCAATGATAAAGTCAAGATAAACAGATTCTTCATGATATATGGTATTTGGGAACTGCTAGTACATTTATTTCTGGTGGAGAAGCACAAGAGCACATTTCTCTGATGCTGATGGGAAGTGGCATGAGGGAAATTTCTTTGGTGACAATATTCAGTATCATAGATTGATTTGCACAGGTGAACACATTAGTCAGAACTCATCATATGGCATATTTAAGATTTATGGGTTTTAATATATGTCTTTTACTTCAAACAAAATAAATCTTAAACAAATATTGAATTCTAGTTATTTTCTGTCTCAGGTGAAGCTTACTGATCTAAGATTTTCTTTGATATGTATGAAAATCATCTGATGGATTGATGGACAGAATGACAGATGGGTAGATGCATAAACATGTGTCAAAGCAAATATGTTAAAATGACAAATGCAGAAGCACATTGGTGTATATGTGTATGAGCTATGGAATTCATTCAACTTTTCTGTAGTTTTTCAATTTTTTTATAATTACATTTTTGGGTATGAAACCAAGTACTGACCAGGATTCAATAAATTTTCAATCTAGAAAGATTTCCAAGCAAATGTCTGATACAATGGTGTGGGTACCCATTTCACAATGGTAGCACAGAGGAGGAAGTCTTGGGACCAATAAGATATATCATGTCAGAGGTGAGTTAAGGTCAGAGATGGGCTATGAAATTTTGACTATATTGTCTAGAGCTATGGAATGTGGGAACGCACATATTTTGGATGTGAAAATTCTACCTGAGGTCCACATATTAAAGACTTTGTCCCGTGCTATGGTGCTCTCAAGAAAAGGTAGAATCTTTTAAGAAGAAGCTGAGTCCTTGTAAAAGGAGGTCACTTGATCAAACCTCTGAAGGTAAATGGTCCCTTTCCCATTTCTCTCTGCTTTTACTATCATACGGTTAGCAAGACTTTTGTATAGCAGTATATCTATGCTATCTTATGCTCACATAGGTTCACAGCAATGCTGCCAAATCATCATGGATCAGAATTTCTAAAACTGTAAGCCATGGTAAATCTTGCCTCTTTGTATGTTGACCTGTCTCAGGTGCATATCATAGCAATGGAAACCCAATACCAAAAGGGATATGTGTTTTCAGTATTATCTTTTCCACATGGATGGATCAGGGTGTTTGGAAACATGTGAGATTCATTAGGGGATCAGAATGAGTATGTCCTAGGAGATATCTTGGGGTTTCTAGAAAGCACCGGGATAACTCCCCTGGAAATATTCTAGATCACATTTCCTGTAAGAATATGGTTGCCAGTACTACCAAGGTATGCAACTTTCCCTCAGCAGGATTGGGAGGTAGACTACCACTTGCATGAGACACAGGGTAGTGGACATTATTTTTGCAAAATTATTTATTTTCATTTCTCTGAAATTATCACTAAATGTCCCCAAGATAGCTTACTGATCACCTTTTAAGAACCATATGAAAAAAAATGAACTTAAAATAGTACTAATTATTTGGTGTACAGCACTGGAATTATTGTTGAAACCATTTTTCATGTGTCATTTTACCTGTGATCATTTTACATGCACCTAAATGTAGAGCTGAGTTAGGATTATGTGTCACTGTTTACATCTCCTAAATAAACACATCAACAAGCCTAGAAAGCAAACATGATTCTTTTAGTAGATTATCTGAGTCAAAAGATGAATTTTTAAATAACAATATTTCAATCAAAGATATTCTGTTTGAATGTGATTTATTCAGATTCTGGGGTGCATATGTACTCAAGTATGAATAAGAGCAAGATGAAGTATGTGTTTTAAAAAGCTGGTGTTTGGAGACTCACACTTAAGTAAAAAGTATAAAAGCATTGAGAATGCAAAAAGAAGTGGTGAGATAAATAGCTCAATTTAAGGTGACAAAATGAACTGACCCAGGGACATCTCAGGGAATATCTTGCTATGCAATGTTTTGCTTAAGCAAAATTTCCAAATGCACGCAAATTACAAAAGGGAACAATTTAAGTTATTTTATAATCCCAAGCTATCAGCATCATTAGCAATCAACTTTGATGATTAACCTCTGTGGGGAATATATTCACCATATTAATGTGAATCTTAGCTCAGTCTTTCAATGTCCTTATTTGGTCTCTAAATGAATCTATTACCATAGAAAACATAAAATTAACAATTAGCATCATTACTTAGTTAATATTCACTATCTCTGAAGCAAACATGCTTTTCCAAAAATAGGCATTTCACTGCTCTTTGAACAATAGAAGTGTCTGAAGAATACATAGCCTGTAGAAGCCTGAGTGTGCCCTTGATAGACAAGTGTATTGCAAGCCACATAAGCACTTGCCTTGGAAATGCATCTTCTCCTGTCAGTGGATTCCTACATCCATACTGAGGAGTTAATCACTTGCCATTGGCAAAAAAACAAATATGGCCATTTTCACACTGACATATAGTGTCTACCGCTCTATAGATTTTTCAAAGGAAATAGATTCAAGCTCTATCAGACTGAAGGCTTAGGAAATAATAATCACATATTCTTCTCTTTAGAGCCATTTGTCCTCTGGCTCCTGATTTTCATCAATTCTATGTAATTTTCACCCACTCTGTCTCAGGATCATGAGTTATCATTGGTTGCCACTGGAACACTCCAGAGTAATTTGTCTTATTGAAACATGGGCTGGCCTCATGGCTGTGAATAATCATTCACTCTCTAATATATCACATATTCTTTAAAATTCCTTTCTCTACTTAGGAGGACATAATGCTGTCATTGAACCGATGAGGCTGGGAATTAATTGTTTTCTTGCAGTTTGAAAAGTGCTGCAGTTATTTTAACATGTTCATTTTAGAAATCCACAGCCAGTGGAGGGTATTTCCTGGAAGCCAAATTGTTAACTGTGCCCTCACACATGGGCAAGAGTCACTTTGTCTTATGAATAAGCTGAACACAGAACTGGAGACAAACAAAGCTTCTATATGGTACAATGCTTTTCCATTGTATTGGCTGGGTTTAGTTTTGCAAGAATGAGTCAATTTAAAAGACTACAGTTCTGCCGATTCTGTTAGAACATAGTCTGATTCCTATTCTTGGAAAGGTTTTTATGTTCAAAAATGATGCACGATGGATTTAAATATATTTGAAAAATGCACAGCCTGTGGTATCAATTCCAATCCCAATTTTAATAAATCTAATCAGTAATCTAGTCACTGGGGTGACTACAGTCAAGTTTGAGGTCTCCTATAGATTTAATTCGACAGGTAATATTGTCTTTTAATTCAATTCCCTGGACCATAATTTTTAAAGGGGAAAACACTGGTAAAAATATAGAGAGAGGGCTTTGGTATAGGAATATAATTTCTGTCATGTGATAACTTGGGAAGTTAAATGATCACCTATGGGACACACAGATTGAATATATTTTTTTAAGTATGTATAAACCAGATTTAAGTGGCTACTTTTTGAGATGAATCTAAGTTTGACATTCGTCTAGCCCAGAGTACTTGGAAAAATAGCTTGAAAACAACACTATTTGATGAAAATAGTATTACCAATTTTGATTGTTGACACTACCAAACTCAAAGGGGATTCACACTGTCTCAATACACATTATAGATAGGCATTGTATTTGTTTAATTCAACTGTAGGCCCAATAAAGAAATTCTCTGACTACCAATGAGAGCCTCCAATGGGATCATAGAATCACAGTATTCAGTGCATTATCCACTGAGAAGAAATATTTAACTGGTGCCATAGTTGTGTGCTTTCAAAAGAAGACTATAGACTTCACATTGGGGAGGAAATTTGAGGTATTTAAGTTTCCACACCATTGTGGGTACTCTCAGATTGGACATACTAAGAAAAAGCCAGCTATAAAGTTTCTTTATTGAAATTGTTATGTGTGCTACAAACAGGATTTTAAACATTTGAATCCACTGATTGATAGTATTAATAAGCTGTGTACAATAGTTTTACATAGCTCAGCAATGACATGAGCTGCGGTTAATACAGTGATAAGGCTGTAGACCGTATGTAGCCAATTGCTATTTGTGCCATAAGATGAATTTATTTTCTGTATGTTTGAAGTATACAAACTGAGGTGAAATTACTTTAATTGAATATGATTCTGGAGATTACTCATTAATAATAACTTATTTCATCCTTATTGATTATGAATAAAACATTAATATAATATTATTTAACATATTAACATTGTTCAAAAGTTATTACAATTATTCTCTAATAAGAACTACTTTAAATTGTCAAATTTTGTCTATATTTTGGAGTATATCTCATGAGACTAGATGTTTTTCATTAGAGTTAAGAGAGGGGCAAAATTGTCATACTACCAATATTAGTATAGATATCAATATAGCATTTCCTTGGATTCTGCATGTTGCTGTATCATATAAAGATAAAGTCATTAATTCAAATATGTCCATAGTCTCTGGAGCAATAAAAACAACACACACTCACATATTCACACACACACAGCACAAGTTGAGCTTCATTTATCTCTTTTAGAGTGTGTGTTGATACTTTAATTAAACAGTTAATGCAGGAGCTCACAGTAGTCTTGAGCTAAGGGGTAAAGTAAATGCATTTTTCCCCTCTGTCATCCAGCATTCACATGATTCCTATATTATTGTAATCTTCATTCCTCAGAAGTAGCTAAAGAAATCTGCAGAGAATGCTTAACCCTCAAGGGGTTTTATGTGTGATTTATACTTTTGTTTGTCATTTACTAATTGCAGTACTCTTCCCATCTAAAATGTTCTGGTCAACAACAAAGTTTGGATCCAAGGTGGCTAATTTATATACTTTTGAAAAGAGAAGAAAATAAGTGAGGGAAGTGACAACTTAGCATTGTTCAGCATTCACTCAACTGGGGACCAATTGATTCTGATGCAATTGAACTGAATACACAAATGGACTGGGCCTAACATGGTTTATAGGAGCACATTTGAAAAAAATGTGTCTCTGTGTATTGAAAACCCTTTAGTGCAAGGTAGGGGTTCTCAGCCTTTTTCAAACCATGACCCTACATTCAGGCACACTCAACCAGCCATCTTCAGATGTGCCGAAGAATCTTTTGTTCTCCCTGCTCTTCGAAAGATCTGCTCACAGAATCCTACAGTGAGACACAGAGGATGTCATGGGAATTAGCACAAAGGTTACAGGGTGCTCCTGACACATGAAGAGGTCCTCACTGCATGTGACAGAACAAATCCACTTCAACAGAAGGGAGGTCAGCTCCTGGGAATGGGTTCCAGCCCTGTGACACCTTGTGCCCTGGCAAGTTGTACCCCAAGGACCCTGAGATTGAGAATCCTGATGTCAGTGGCACCAGCTCTCAGGCTCTAGCCCTTGTGATGGTCCCACAGCATGGGTTTAATTGCTGTTCAAGCAACACTTTGCAGCTGGCAACCCCAAGTGTCTGGTATGAGTCTCCATTCTTCCAAGTCAACTCGAGCTTTTGAAGATACTCAGGATTGTCTATCAGTGACTGATACTTCAAGATATATTAGAAGGAAACTGTTCAGGCATTCATTTTGACTTCCTGCCTCCTTCCCTTCATTAATGTATTTATTCATGCATTTTCTTTTCCAAATAGGATTTCTTCTGAGAATTAAGTCTAGCACCTGCAGCATCTCAGCATTTCAACACAGTATGTGGGAGTGAGCAGGGTCTGGGCAGTGGGAGAGGGAGGTCAGCTCCCAGTGCTTTTCTTACAGACTGACTGGATAGAAGATCACCCTAGGTTGCATCTTCACAGCACTTATCCCCAACTCAATTATTTTCTTTTCTTGATATTAACAGTATTTATAAAGGTGTTAAAGAACATGTCTTCCTGTAAGCCAGGGCTCACTGTGCAGAATGCCAGCCTGGAATTTATTCCTTTATATTTAATGTAAACTATCTCCTGGCTGCTGAAACAATTTCATTTCTCATATAGTTATTATTCACAGGGTTTCTCTCCTACTTTATTTTTTTTTATAATCACAGAGTATTTCTAACAGCATGTAAGAACTGAGGTTTAAAATGTCATGCCCTTGGTTCTAGTTGTAGCTTGCAAAACTTTTCACATTTTATTTATTTTATCACAGATCATCACCCAAATATCTCCACTGCAATATGCTTGGAAGACAGGATAACAAACAAAACCTATTAAAGAACTTCATTGAGCAATTTCTTTCTTTCTTTTTTTTTTTTTCTTTTTTTGGTTTTTTGAGACATGGTTTCTCTGTGTTGTCCTGGGTGTCCTGGTACTCACTCTGTTGACCAGAGTAGCCTCTAACTTAGAAATCCACCTGCCTCTGTCTCCCAAGAGCTGGGATTAAAGGCGTGCACTACCACTGCCCGGTGAGAAATCACTTTCTTAAGGGTGGCAAGAATATTAATAAAAACAGCAACAATGTGTATAAAAATCACCTCCAACCATAACAAAGATTATTTGGTAAATAGATAAGATACACCTATGACCACTGTCAAATTTTATGTCTCTAACTCTCTATTTTAAATGTATTTTAAAATGTACTTTTTGAGAATTTTGTCTATGATTAGTGTGTTTCAACAGTTTTTCCTCCATATTATCCCCAACCTCTCCTGAGTGTCATATGCCATTTCTTCTCAAATTAATGGCCTCTTATTTGTAACTATCATTGTTTTATATATATGTATATATATATATGTACATGTGTATATAGGCATACACATATACATATTCATATATATGTATACATATGTATATATGTATGCATATGTGTGTATATATGCATAGGTGCACGTGAGTGCCTACACATGCATGCACATGTGCGCACACACACACTTGTAATTGGTTAAATTCTCAGGACTATTGTCCTTGCAGAAGACTGAATTTCTCTTTCAGCCCTTGATAGAATTTTCAGGTCTAGTTTAGGCAAGCATGTCATTGAGATTTTGCAGATACAGCTTCTATCTCTAGAATATCACAGTCTTTCGGCCTCTTTTTCCTGAAATAATCTTTGAGTCTTAAGTATATGGATTGTGTTGTAGATGAATCAATTGAGGCTGGATACTCTTTGCTCTCTGCATGTTTGAGAGTTGTGGCTTTCTGGAACAGTCTCTGTTCCCTGCAAACAATACATTTTTTTGACAATGGGTGAGCGTGACGCTTATTTGTGGACATAAGGATAAGTATTTAGAATGCAGTCAGAAATTAGACTGGAAGTGGCAATAGCATGTTCTTCTCTAAAATCTATAGCCTCACCAGCCATAAGTGCTATGCATAAATGTCCTATTATTGAATAGGCTTTATATGTAATTAGATAACCTTTGGCTACCCACAGGGTATATATGCCACTATTTCCCTTTTAAGGATATCTTGAAGTTCTGGTCATTGTGACTCATAGACTTTACAGTTGATTAGGTCTGTTGATTGCTTTTTCTCCCATGGTACTCACACAACAACCTCAGGAACTATGAGAGTTCATCTTCAAAAGAGGAGGCTTCAATATCAATCCCAATTCATTTCCTCCATTCCTCTGAGTATGTTGCACCTACAGCAATAGAGTACTGCCTTAAATTTGTGAGACGCAGGCAATGGAAATGGCAATGGTAAATATTGGTTTGGAAGTCTCTTGGATGACCATGGGAAAATTGAAAGGAGTTTTCCCAAAATTGGTACTAGAGGTTTTGTTAAACAGTCTATGGTATTTGGCAGAAAGGACTGTCACAACAAGTAGGATATCGTCATATAAATTATAAACATATGTATAGACACAAATACATAGAGAGACACAAACATAATCATACACACACATGTACACTCATAAAATGAATAAATATAAAATAATGTTTCCGTGACTTTCTCAAACACCCTTCTCATTATTTATCCATGTTCCAATTCCCCTCCTCTGTGTTGGTCCTTCTCCTGCTCCTCTTCTCCCTCATATAAATCCTTTTCCAGTTTATCTTTTATAACCCTTCTGCCCAATTAGTCCATTCTCCAGAGCTCCCTGCCTCCTCACTTCTTACTATCCATGTTTACTTCCTGGTTTCTGCTGTTACTCCAGAGTATGCATTCACATGATAGGTTTGGTGTTGGATCCACAAGTAAGAAGGAACATGTGGTATTGTTATTTCTGGATCTGGGTTACTTGATTCAGTATAATAACTTCTAGTTTAATATATGTTACCTCCAAATGTTATTTATTTACATCTGAATAGTATTCCATTGTATATATGTACCATATTTTTTGTCATTTATTTATTTATTTATTTACACTCCAGATTTTATTGTCCCCCCGTCCACTCTCCAACTGTTCCACATTCCATCTCCTCCCTGCTATCTGTCTGCATGAGGATGTCCCCACCACCCATTCCCCACCCAACCAAACCTCTAAACTCCCTGGGGCCTCCAGTCTCTTGAAGGTTAGGTACATCTTCTCTGACTGAACCCAGACCTGGTGTCCTCTGCTATATATGTGTTGGGGAAATCATATCAGCTGGTGTATCTTGGTTGGTGGTCTAGTGTTTGAGAGATCTCTGGGGTCCATGTTATTTGAGGCTGCTGGTCATCCTACAGGGTCACCCTCCTCCTCACCTTCTTCCAGCCTTTCGCTAATTCAACCACAGGGGTCAGCAGCTTCTGTCCATTGGTTGGGTGCAAATATCTGTATTTGACTCTTTCAGCTGCTTGTTGGGTTTTCCAGAGTGCAGTCATGATAGGTCCATTTTTGTGAGCACTCCATATCCTCCATAACAATGAGACCTCTCCTTGAGCTGGATCCCAGTTTGGGCCTGTCGCTGGACTTTCTTTTCCTCAGGCTCCTGGACATTTCCACCCCTGCAGTTCTTTCAGACAGGAACAATTATGGGTCCGAATTTTGACTATGGAATGGCAACCCTCATCCCTCCCTTGATGCCCTCTCTTCCTGCTGGAGGTGGGCTCTATAAGTTCCCTCTCCCATCTTAGGTTTTCCTTTTGAGTCCTGAGAGTCTCTCACTCCTCCAACCTCCTACTTCCTGAGTTTGTCTCTTTCCATTCTTTCTGCTGGCCTTCAGAACTTCAATTCTTTTCCATCACCCAATACCAGATCGGGTTCCCCTCTCCCCCCTTCACCCATCCTCATCCCCTTCCCCCCCAGGTCCATCACTCCCTTTCCACTTTTGACTGCTTTCTTCACCCTCCCAAGTGGGAAAGAGGCATCCTTTCAGACCCTATTTGTGCCATTCAGCTTGTTGACCTTTTTGAGTACTTTGAACTTTATCTTGGGTATTTGGTACTTTTTTGGGCTAATATCCATTTATTAGTGAGTAGTTGCTATGCACATACTTTTGGGTCTGAGTTACCTCACTCAGGATGATATTTTCTAGTTCCATTCATTTGCCAGAAAAAATTTTCACTCATCAATAAAAAGACATTTAGGTGTTTCAATCATAGGGATTTGGGATTTTTCATTGGGGTTTTGGCTCCATGCAGACCAGTGGATTAGGTAACAGTTGCTTCTTTTTCACTTGGAGGCATAAAAATACTTCTTCAATTGCATTCTATTCCAGTTTACACAATCACATCCAGAATACTTTTGTCTCCAAATTCTTGCTTATTTCCTGGCATGTGAGAGTGGATTTCTGCTAAGAGGGATTTACAGTAAATAAATTGTGCGTGTCATTAACAACTGTGTTAAGTAAGGGTGATTTCATCTAGAGCTTGAAGATGAGGGAGAGTTCTGAAACAAGTTCTCTTTTGTTCATAGCATGGTTATTGTAGTCATGAAGTCATCACAGCTGTAAAGGTTCACAATTTCCCACAGTTAAACCAGGTTTACTGGTCATATGAAGAAGCAGGGATATTGCCACAGTGATCAGAAAATTCAGTCAACTAAGACTGATAAAGCACTGTTATGGATGTCCAATTGAACACAGTGATTCAAGACAACTATTACATCTGTTTTCTCTCTGCTCAAAAGGTTAAGTAACAACATAACAAGATTCAAGTCAAATTTCTAGCAATCAAAAACTACCAAAGTTCAGTTAAATTTATATTGAATGGTGTCAATTATAAATGAGCTGTCACAGAAAGCATGGCTAACTAACATGACATAGTAATATAAAATATAAACAATGCAAAAATATGCATTGAAATAAAAATAGTTTTTATAGGAAGAGAAATATTTGAACCAGTTCTAAGTAGTTTATTCGCATGTGACTGATGTGATGCTTGGTTAATGTTAATTGTCAACTATACACAATCAAGAATCACTTAGGAATGGAGTTCCAATGTGTCACTGTGAAGATTAAGTGAGTCTAGTTTGTGTATAAGAGATTATCTTGATTACCTTGAGATAAGAAGAGTTGCCCACTCTGGGTTAAATCATTCCCTAGGCAGAGGACTCTGAATTGTGTAAGATTGGAGAAAACAAACCAATGACCTGAATATGTTTTCATTGTTCTTTGTTCCATATGATATATGAGAAGACAAAGCCAACTTTTGCTATGATGGACTACAATACAAAACTGAAACTTAAATGAAACTCTTTCTCCCCTAAGTTACTTTTGTCAAGGTATTTTATCATAGTAATGAAAAGATTAACACATGTCATAATCCATAAAGTAAAGGAGAGTAGGCCCCGAAGACCTTGAATTTCTCATTGCTTTGAAAATGTTAAGCTTTCTAGTTTCAGCATCTTCAGTGAAAACTAAACACAGGAGAGGCCATATCAAATCATTCCAGATTTAAACTGCTGAGAAATTTATCCCTTTAGTTTCATAAGCAAATACTTAAGAATTGCAATAGATTCCTCTCAGAGAGCTTGAAAATAAGTAGTAAAATGCAGAAAATTCTTTCAAAAATAGAGTTGAAGAATTTAAAATCTTTCACAGTTAAATCATCAAAGAAGCTCTGATTTGGGAACTATGGAGACCATCATAGAAAGCCCTAATCAGTCAAAATTGAGACAAATGGACAGGCAAGGCCCAACTGATATATCTATAATATAACCCTTACATCTAAGGCTCAGCAAACAATGCAGAAGAAGGGACAGATAGCAAAAAGCCAGAGTAACAAGAATTCTACAGCAAAACTGTGTCTTCTAAATTTACAGGAAAGCTGTAACTCCTGAAATCTCAATAGTATGGGTGCTAAAGAAGACCTGAACATTGACAGTAACTGTTGACATGTTGTCCTAGTTAGAGTTACTACTGCTGTGATGAAACACCATGACCAAAGCAACTTGAGGCTTGCATTTGAAAATGTTTGGCTTATGTTTTCAAATCACTTGAGTCAGGAGAATAGCTCAAAACAGGCAAGAACATGGAGGCAGGAAGTTGCCCAGAAGCCATGGAGGGAAGCTGCTTACTGGGTTGCTCAGCATGCATTTTTATGGAACCCAGGACCACCATCCCAGGTATGATTTCACCCATAATGGGCTGGTCCCTCTACCACCAATCACTAGTTAAGAAAACTCCTACAAGTTTATCTATAGTTCCTTTATATGGAAACATTTTCTCAATTTGATTTCCCTCTTTCCAGATGACCCAACCTGTGTCAAGTTGACAAATAAACTAGCCAGTACATATGCCAATGTAGATGTGGAAATGTCTTGAGGTCCTACCCTTAAATGAACATCTATAAGCATGTAAAGCATGCTGAGAGGCAGAATTAATATTTCTTGGTGATGAACCCAAAAACATGGTTATCCTATTAAGGTTTCAGTTGTAAAAATATATGCATAGAAACAATACTAAAGGAAATCAGAAGGTTGTATATATAAATGAATCAATACTATATCAATGTATTGATAGATATTTATCATAAATAAATAAATATGGGTCATAGATTTGAGAGTAATTGAGATGGAAGAAGTTGGAGAAATGAGAAATGAAATGGGAGAATTAATCAATTATACTTTAATAAAAATATAAAATAAATTTTAAAAGAGAAAAATGCAATGAATGTACCTGATATTTCAGTATATAAAAGTCCTTGCCACTAGGCCTGATGATTTCCCCTGAGGTCAGTCCCTGGAGAACACAGTAAAAGAAGAGAACTGTTTTCTGCTATTTTTTTTTATCTCCATGTGAACACATTGGCACGCAAAATGAACACACACACACACACACACACACAATAAATAAATGTAACTCTAAAATATATGATTAATGTCAATGAAAACAATAGAAAAAATAGAAAAAAATTAACAAATAAAACAAATGTAAAAGAAGTAGTATGGCAGTAAATTTAAGCATATAAACAATTCATTTAAATATAAAACATCTAAACTTCCTATTAAAGACAACCAATGTGTGATTGGATCAGAAAGCAAGGCCCGACTACTTGCTAACTATATGTCTTAGTTAGAGCTTCATTACTGTGAAGAGAGACCAGGACCAAGGCAACTCCAATAAAGGAAAACATTTAGTTTTGACTGGGTTACATTTTCAGAGATTTAGTGCATTTTTATTATGGTGGGAAGGATAGCAGTGTCCAGGCAGACCTGACACTGGAAGTAGTGTTCTACCTTTTAATCTGAAGGCAGCCTGAAGGAGGCTTTCTCCCACAATGGCCAGAGCTTGAGCACTAGGAGACCTCAAAGCTAGCCTACACAGTCACTTCTTCCCAAAGGCCCCACCAATTTTAACAAGGCCGCACCTAATAGTGCCTTCTCATGGGCCAAGCATCCACCACGATGTAAAAGTGCATACTTTAAATATAAACTCAGAAGTATTTTAAAATTAAATGAAAAATGTATTCTACATCACCACTGTTAAAAAGTGCAGAAATGATTATATTAATATCAGCTCAAATACTGAAAAGTAGAGACATTTCATCATGGCAATAAAGTCATTTGTCATGATAATATAATCTGAAATTTGTGTGTCTCAGCTGGAGATGATCATATTAAGCGAATTAAGCGAATATCTGAGAGACATGTGTCACGTTTCCTCTCAAATGGTTTCCCTTGGTATTTATAAATAAATACTTAGATATACAATTTATGTGCATGAACAATCACATCGAAATGGAAGTGAAACTTTTTATGTGAACAAATAACAAGTCTATGGAGCATTTTTAAAATTAGTAATTGATCAAGTTCCTGTCCTGACTTCCTTCAATGATGTTATATGAATGGGACATGTCAGTCTCTCATCCCTTATTTTCCAAGTTGGTTTTGGTCATGGTGTTCATCGCAGTAACCAAAAATCAACCTTGGCCATTACCTAAAAGGATATTAGCAATAAGAACCCAACTGCTGAAAGGAATGCACACTCTTAGATGCTCCCGGGATCATTTGTTCTTTGAAGATGTTTATTTTTGAGTAATGGGAATGTCCTTAAGTCCCTCTGAATGATATGTTTGAAAGTGTGCTGTCATAATACACAGAGTGTGTGAAAATTCTTTAGAGTACATCTTACTTCATAATTCTGAAAAAATTAGCAATTCTTCACGAGTTTTCTAATATTTATCGTACTCTTTTTTGCTGTTTTTGAAATGAACAGGTAAATGTAATCAACAAACAATTTTGAATTTGTATAATTTTGAATCTTAAATGCTAATCCAATTTGTACTTCATTCCTTGACTTATCTACAAGTGCTCATTTTTCAGTGTTTGACTAGATTGAAATGAAAATAGCTCATTTTCCAATAATTTTTTATAAAAAAAATATGCAAGTAAATAAGTACTCACACACCAAAATTAACCAGGCCTAACATCTATATAACTTAATGAACTTCTGTACAGTTGAATTGGGATTCAATGTGGAGGATGTGACATTTCACGGTACATTGATATATTCAGTATAAAATATATTTTATATACTTCCTCACCACTAAAACCAAAAAATCCACAACAGAATTAGAACTAGAAAAACAATTATATTTATATCCTTTATATCTATTTATATCATCTTTCATGACTCATGTCCACCACTGTAATTCACTTCTTCCTCGTTGCCCTGCAATACCTAGCTTTCTGTGATCTCTTTTCATGTTATACTGCACCCACATGCATTCTTGTTTATATACATACATAAATAATATGCTAGATTCCATACATGAGAGAGAACAACATTTGGTTTATATCTTTGAGACTATGTGATGTCACTTAATATCATGCATTTACAACTCCATCTATTTTCCTGCAAGGAAATACAACTTCCAATCAACAAATGAGCATATGAACTGAATGGACATTTTTCAGAAAAGAAACGCAAATGTCCAATGATTGTTTTTAAGTGGTAAATATTGCTAGCAATAGGGGAAATTTAAATTAAAACTTCTTTGAGATTCCTTCATCTTAATCAGAATGGCTATCATAAAAATATGCCAATAAATGTTAGAAATGAACCTACATTCACTCACCCATGCTGGAAGTACAAATTAATTCAGCTATTGAGAAAATCAGTTTGGAAGTTTCTCAAAAGTTATAAATGATTTTCCATATGACTCAGGTAGTTAACTCATGGGCTTATCCCCAAAGAACTCCATAGAAATATTTATATTTCTATAACTAATTCAGCCTTTCATTCTTGCAAGTGACAAATAATCTATAAACAGATGAATGAATAAGGAAAATTAATATATATGTCATAATTTCTTTTTTTATTTTATAGTATTATAGTTTGAAAATTAATGTGAACTCTATACGTGTGTTATTTGGTATTGGTCTACATAGATTTAGTATAACTAGAAAGGAGAGTTAATATTATAGTGCTTCTTCAAATAGGTATTTTAATTCATATTTCACACATAATGCTTTCTTTTAGGTAATAGTAGTAAAAGTTCCTGGAAAGCCGGACGATGGTGACACATGCCTTTAATCCCAGCACTTGGGAGGTAGAGGCAGATGGATTTCTGAGTTCGAGGCCAGCCTGGTCTACAGGGTGAGCTCCAGGACAGCCAGGGCTACACAGAAAAAGCCTGTCTTGAAAAAAACAAACAAACAAAAAAATTTCCTGGAAAAAGCAAAATCTTTAGAAATCTTAATGTCAGTTTTTAATATTGGCAAATTATCTAAACATTTGTTTTATTCTTTTTTTGAAATCAGTGGTTCAAATGGTTATCAGAAGTAGGTTCTAATGATATAAAAGGAAAAAACAGTTCTGGATCATGTCTCCTTCAGGAATCCTGTAAGATTGTAAAGAGGCATGAAAAAGACTTTCATGAGCAATCTTCTGTTAATATATGTATCTAACTGCACATCTCTGTCTGGGTCACAAGCCATTCTTGGCTGATTCCGTGAACTCCGATGCTGCCAACCCCATAGTGTTCCAAAATGTCAAGTTTCTATGTCACCATAATTGTTCTTTGGCATGTCTTTCTGAAAATCACAACAAATTTAAGTCTACCTCTCCACTGGTGAGAACCTCCCCAGTGAACATAACTTTTATCAAACCTTATCCATTTTAGACAGAAATATTGAGAAATCTATCCATAACCAATATGTAGAAATATTTCCTCATGAAAATGGAAACAAATTTTGGAGCCTGTATTTCATCCAGTATTGTACTCATTGATCTTTGATTAAAAGTGCATGGACACCTTACAAAAAATGGACCAATAATTTGGTTTCTCCCTGTGGATCCAAGAAGGCACAAAGGAAATGCTTAACTTCATTTTATTGGTTTGGAGTAGTGGTGGTGAAAATGACCACTTTGACAAAATCATATCTCATGGGACAGGGCTCCATTAGTCAACCAAACATGACTGAGGATATTTGTCCATCATACAGTATACACACTGAAGAGAAACAGTAGCAAACCTGTCCCAGATGACAGAACTGGTACAAGATGATACCACCTGAGATAAAATCTCATGACCCCAGGGGAGACCTACTACTGTTATTCTACTAAAAGGACATAGTATTTGACTGTCCCCTAAATTCTCATTTTTATGTACATAAGTTAGCACATTACTCACCTGTTATTAGAGAAGCTTCTTTTGAAAGTACTTTGTGACTAATACAGAGAGCCACAGCTAGGCAATGCGAAGAGAATAGGAGAATGTAACTGTTACAATCTAAATGGGACATCTATAGCACATCCCCTGTTCCCAGGGCACAAGGACCATTGCAGAAGTTGACAGAGAAATATCTAGAGTCAGAGATAGGAGGTGGAAATATGTACTTAGACATTATTTATTAAGTATGACAAGGTCATTGATTGCATAGATGGACTTATAGTGGCTGTGACTATAGGCACAAGGCCTCAACAGGATCGAGTCAGAAATAAGTCCAGTATAGATGAAAGAGAGGCTCATGTAGTAATACTCATAGCTGAAAAGTTATTGGCAATTCAAGGCTGTTTGGAGAGGGAGGATAAGCTTTCTTCAAGGATGTGTTCCTTTGAGAGACTACTCTTGCCTGAGTAGATGGTCCTATACCTATGTACATACAGGCAACAGTAAGTGGATTCAGTGGGTTTTAGCAGAGAAAAAAGAAGGCAGACAGACAGAAACAAAGAAAGAGAGAAAGAAAGAGAGAAAGAGAAAGGAAGAGAGGAAGAAATAAAGAAAGAAAGAAAGAAAGAAAGAAAGAAAGAAAGAAAGAAAGAAAGAAAGAAAGGAAAGAAAGAAAGAAAGAAAGAAAGAAAGAAAGGAAGGAAGGAAGGAAGGAAGGAAGGAAGAAAGAAAGGTAAGAGACAGAGAGAGAGATAGAGAACACATACATAGGAAGGAAAGATGGTGAGAAGGTAGGAGAGGAACTGGAGGGGAGTAAATGATATCTATATTTGATCAACCCAAAATATGCATGTATGAAAATCTCAACTTAAAAAGTAAAGATAAAATAAGATACCACAGATTGCGCTTTCATACTCACATTTAGTAAATCTGCACAGTTCTATATGACAGTGAATATCATGTTGACAGTATCCCTCCCAATAACCTCCATTTGCCAGACATAACCCTAGATTACTGCTCAGAAATGGGGTGCCAAGCCATTCAATTAACACTGAATACATGCACTGGACAATTAAGTTAGCACATCATGGCACGGTACCCTCAACTCATTTCACCTTCCTCTTTGATCACCATCTGATCTATAAGACATTGCTGACACAGGCTGCTCTGATACCAGTTTACCAATGAGATTACAAAAATTGTTTAGAGAGTGTACACACTTCCTCAAAGATAAATGCACACCAGAGAAAATCCTAACAGCTTTTAATTTCCATGCTTTTCAGTTTTATTGTTGCAAATGCAACTGTTTATAGGACTAATGACACAGGCTGGCTCTGTTGAGTCAATTACACCAGTAGGCAGTTGGATCGTATTCTTTACTCATGTTCCATTTACACAGTGTGGATCTCTGATATTTGACTAAATTGAATTGCACCAGAGTGCCTTGGTGCCTCCCATCCTCTGCATCTCTGCACACTTTATAGCACAATGAAATAAATGATAATATGCTGAATCCAGAGTGGTGACTCTGCACAAGCACATGTGGCCTGAACTACACAGTGAGCAATAGTCAGCCAACAGCTTGTATTTTTTTTTTTTTTTTGTATTAGATTCTTCAACCATGGAAGTTTTCCATGGGAAAAATCTTTTATTCCACATATATGAATTATGCATTGACCAGGAGTTTATTACTTCCCTGCTTCTAAATTTTATAGAAGAGAAAGTGGGGTTAATGTAAACAGAAAGGGGGAGAGATTTGCGACCTTGAGCATGCACGTTTGCTATAGTAATAGGACCATCTGGATTCGGGGAGCATGCAGGCAGATGCTACATAGGATCCCCGCACACTCCTAAACACCAGAGTGCTTCTTTGCTGACCCACAGCTAAGCACTCTATTCTGGTAATGAGCCTCCCAATGTATAGATATCTTGAGATAACCATTTATGATACACTGTGGAAAGATATAGAATGCAGGGAGGGTTACCCTAAGGGACTGTAGCTAACATGGTCATCCATTCTCTCATGGCATTATTGTGATATTGTCATCATAAACATCTAGTATGTACATGATCTGATCTAATTTCAATATTACATATCATGACTGCAGCACTATCTATCATAATGCATAGGAAATGGAGACTCACAGTATTCATAGTACCATAGAGAACTTATTATTTTTAACTTTGGTTAGATTTTAGGAGCATAATACTCATAAAACCTGACTTATTATTTTATGGAAATATTACATTCTTAAAAATTACAACATTTCTAAATCAGAGTCTCAAAAGATAACTATATAAAGTGTAGTACTATCTTTAATGTTCATCTCCATTGAAAAGAATGAGATAATCCAGTGTCAGTGAGAAACATGTAGCTATAGAATTAAATTTTATTCATCAATTTGAACTAGTAAAAGTAACTGTAAGAAATCATATAAGCCGGGAAGTGGTGGCACATGCCTTTAATCCCAGCACTTAGGAGGCAGAGGCAGGCGGATCTTTGAGTTCAAGGTCAGCCTGGTCTACAGAGTGAGTTCTAGGACAGCCAGGGCTATACAGATAAACCCTGTCTCAAACAACCAACCAAACAAACAAACCAAAAAAAAAATCCAAACAAACTACACAAAAAAAGAAGAAATCATATAAAAAATTTCAGACATTTATATTCTTTAGTATGTAACTATAATATAGATTAAATGGGCAAGTGGCAAAGATTGTAATTCTGTATCTCTGTATTTTTTAATTGGGGTGTAATTTTCAAGTTAACAATAGAGTTGGTACTTTAATACATATATTTTAATATGATATTTAGAGGTAAAATAAGGAGAGGAAATTTGGAAATAATCATTCTCTAAGGACATCACCACTTTTCACGAACCCATGTTTTTAAACAATGATGAGGGAGATGACGTGCCCAAGAGACGAGCATTTCAAACCAGACCCATGAAGCTCAGAATGATCACTGATTCCCCCTCTCATCACTGTGAAAACACAAAACAGGTTTGGACGAGCCTATAATTGCCCTTCATATTTGAATAAACTGAGTTGCACCAATTGACTAAATTAAATTGAATCTCTCAAGGAGATTGCACCCATACTTGGCTATCTCCTATGGGAAACCCACACTCAATGGACTTAAGTGTGTCTTGACTTCCATACAGTTTTTCTCTCCTTCATATTTAACATATTCTTTTTTTTGTTTTTGTTTTTGTTTTTGTTTTTGCTTTGTTTTGTTTTGTTTGTTTGTTTCTCGAGACAGTTTCTCTGTATAGTCCTGGCTCTCCTGGAATTTACTCTGTATACCAGGATGGCCTTGAACTCAGAAATCTGCCTGTCTCTGCCTCTCAAGTGCTGGGACTAAAGGCATGCACAAGCACTGCCTGGCTAACATCTTCCTTTTTAGGTATTGAATCTATTTGTAGAGTGCTGTGGTGCTAGATTTTAGTCTACACTGGACCATTGCAGGCATTGCTATGTGGGTAAATGTACTAGTTACTTGTCTTGTTGCTGAAACAAACAAACAAACAAAACAACAACAAAAAAAAAAACTTAAGAAAGAAAGTGCTTATTTGGGCTTAAAATTACATAGGATAAAGCCCATCTTGGCAAGGTGTCATGGCAACAGCATCACAAGGTATCTGGTCTAATCATGTGCACAGTGAAGATGCTGAAAGCAGTGAATGCCACATTCAGTGTGAGACAGGAGTTCCTGTACTGGACCTGCCCACATTTAGGTTGAATCTTCTCACCTCTATTAACTCAATTTCAATAACACCTTAAAATGTGCCCAGAGACTTATTTTCACTATGAATCAAAATCCTATAAAATAGACAATTAAAATTAACCAGGAAAATAATCATTTTATTACCAATAGAGGAAGTTTTCGATAAGATACAGTGCCTGCAGCACTCAGGAACTGAAGAGGGTGCTAAAACTAAGAGTGCTTGCCATGCATGAGTTCCCAAGAGCATGTGATGATGTGATTGGACATCAGTATTTTAACAACCTCCTTTGATTTCTGTCCAGGTTTCATGACAGACAAAATAGAATTTTAAAATATATGTAAATTTTAATCTTCTATGGTAAGCTACTGAGAGTCATTTTAGCTTGACCTCGGGTGAGTGTTGCCATCACTCAACATAATCTTTGCTAATTCTTGAGAAGCAATGATTATTTTAGAAAATCCCCAGTAAAACGCATAATTGACAAAGCAATACTGCAAATGTATTGTGTTTTATATTCAAATCTTACTATTCTTTAATCACTTAGAGATTAAAACAAATTAGAACATATAAACATGATTTTATGGGCATTGTAATCATTATTAATATCAATAGTTTGCATTTCACATGATTTTTAGTTCAGCAAGCAATAACATATAGGAACTCATGAGATTTGAAAATATTATATTCAATAGATGAGAGCTATGGTATTCAGTGGCATATATTTTATGTACACACAGTCATTATGTGGAACTCAAGCACATGTATGCATGGAGCTAACTGTCATGTCTGACTAACCCTGAAGAGTAAATATTTTGCCTTATTTTTCGATTTGAAGAAGCCAGCAAGAGAAAGCAAAGGAATTTTCGTAATGCCAGCAAACCAAAAAGGAATAAGAGAAATGATCAATATTTAAGGGCTATTGTACCTGTTCCCTTTGCACCAATTTTATCCAAAAAAAGACCCATACCCTCTGTCCCTCTGTATTTAAAAACAATCAAATAATTGGATAGTTGAAGAAGCCAATAAATCAAATGTATGTATGATATACCGACTGAGCTAGCCGGGCGGCGGCGGTTGTATGTATGATATAAACATTCCTTCTAGTGGATTTGTCAAAGTCTCTCCATATCTTGAGTAAGATTCAGGAATAATTTTGGCACTTACAAATATATTGAAAAAATAGTGTGGAATAATATTTAAGACTATAGTTACTAGGTTCAGATGCTTGCAATCCAGTAGACCCTACCACTCATAAGCTGTGTTTTACTGGATGACTTACCTAAAATCTTATGTCTGCATTGCCAAGATCATAAACCAGTTATTTTTTCTGTCATTGTGTTGCTTGGATATATTGGATGTTGAACTGACTGGTTATGATTATTAGAGATATAAATGTACATAAATTGAATTTGTCATTGATATATATATGTGTCTAGCCATGAATTTAAAGGACATAATTATTTTGCCATACAATTTCATGATGGAGCAAAGCAGTTTACACAGTGGCAGCCATGAAGCAGAGAGAAAGCATACAATAGGGAGCCTGGCCTTGCAATAGCTCTTAAGGACAAACTCCTTAGTGATATATTTTCTCCACTACCATCACACCTCCCACAGTTCACCACATGCAAGTAATGGCATCATATCATGAATCAACCAAGAGAATAATCCATTGGACATATCTAAGAGACATAATTCTCTCTGAAGAATTGATCACAGACAAATCCAGAATAGTTCTTAGATAATCTTCATGATTCTCAATCCAGACAAGTTGAAGATCAAATTGAACCATCAAACCACAGTTGAACAAGCATGGCCAGAAGCCATTGGCAATAGAAACATCTGGCCTCAATATTTTTATCATCTTAACTGAGAATGTGCACTTCCTGCAGGAGCAGACCTTCTTCCAGGCTTGTCTTTGCTAATGCATCAGCCTTTGGATTTTTCTAAAGGTGTAAAACAGTTTTTTTTTCCACCAGAACCATTGTCAGCAGCTATTTGAGACAGACAGGGAGTGCCAATTGCCCTTGGAAGGCATAAGGTATTATCTGACATATAATCCTAACCAGGGCAGTTGAGAGTACCCCAGGGCCCCAGTACTGTCAGTTCCATTGGCAGGTGAGTTGATTATTTGAGGGACTTTCACTCACCTGATCTCCTATTAGCTCTGCTTCACAAACCAGAGCATGTGTTATATTTAGTGTGATGGTGACCCTGCTGCAGAACGTAGGTACATTAAGGATATCTAATTATGGCTGATGGTCTTACTCAGTTGCTAAGGGAGTGAGACTTGATAGGGATTTGTGACATTAAATTATTTAATAACAAGAGACCATGTTTTTTTTCTTTGATACCAGTAACTAGTGACTTAAATAATCCAGGAATGAAAGTTGAAACATATCATCATTTTAGAAGCCATTTATGAAAGAACTAAGATTCTTTATCTATATATGTGGCAAATTTTCAGCTCATTTTGACCCAATATATTTCCAGAAACGTGCCAATTAAAAACTATGTCCTTTGGAACAGAGGATAGGAATACAGATTCCAAGATAATAAATACTGAGAGAGGGCGGTCAGAATCCTGACTTCCAGCTGGCATGACTGAGGTGGTTATAATTGACAAAAATAAAAACTAGAATTAGGCAGCCATGCCATAAAAGCAAGCTGCTCCCCTTCTACAGGGAGGCTGGTGTGTCTCAGAATCCACCTTTTTAACTATTACATTCTAGGCACACTCTGTACCATCCATTTCCTGTCTGTGTTCTGCTCATGAGTGACAGTTACTTTTAAGAGTTTGAATATGCACCACAGCTTTTCTTTTTCCTTATTTCAGGAGTCTGAGAGCTATTTTATGTCCTTTTCCCTAATTCTAATAAGGGGAAGAACTTGGAAATAAAAATGCCTAAAAATTACATGTTTCAAGGTGAGTACACCCTGTGGTTCTACCACAATCTGAGTACAGAAGACAGGATTCATCACAAGTAATCATAAAGTCTCTTTTTCAACAATGCAGGCCATGGTGATTTTTTAGAATGCTGCTCATGTATTTGACATAAAAGTCTATGTCTAGAACCTTCTGTCTTTTTGCTTTCCTTGTGGATTAAACAGTTACCCATTGTCAGTACCCCATCCCTGGCCAGTGAGAGATAGCCACTATGGGACTACTCTGCTGAGACACTAGTCTCAAGGACCAAGTAACTAGTGGCTTCTTAGCTCTTCAGCACAATCAGCTGCTGTTACTATTCTAAAACTGGCTTAATAAATTAGTCTCTCTCCCTCTCTCTCTCTCTCTGTCTCTCTCTCTCTCTTTCTCCCTCTGTCTGTCTAGAGAGTTACATAGACCTATTTGTCCCATTGATTTTGTTCCTCTTGGAAACCCTGACTAATATACATTCTACTCTATTAGAGATATACAGTATAGTTACTCTTTTTAGTATTTTTATTTCCCTATACACATTATGTATTTACATTTATTTGTAGACAAGAATAAAATAGACATTTTATCTTTGCCTGTATTATTTTTAATCTAGCATCTATTACCTGAAAAAGAGTCTTGGATGAATTTTTCCATATCTAAGGGACCTGAGTTTCTACTGGAATTGTGCTGACCTTTGGAAGGATCTGAGTTTTCAAAGACTTTGTGCTAGTCTTCTCTGAATACATCACAGTTTTACACATTGGCTCATTTTCCTCCCCCCCTCCCCAGAAATTTGCTCATAGACAAATGAGGTAGGGAAAGTCCTCATTTGAAGAAATGAAGTTCATCCTGTGGCTGGATACATTGTCTCAGCGTGTCAATCTGAAGACACTGCGGATCTGCTTGCTTAATTCCTCATTTTTCCCCATCTTTTCTTTTGGCAGTAGAGTCCTCCTAAGAGGTTCTGACAGTTCTTGAGTTCATGGCTTCCTGACTTATTTTCCTGACTTCTATGATAATAGTTATGAGCCACGCATCACAGCTTTCCATCTATAATGTTGTCAGCCATATTTATAGCTCTCTGTATAGCACTCTCCTTTATTCAAAAAAGTTACACCTTGTTCTTTCTGCTTTCCCCCTTCATCCTGCCTTTCTTTCTCTATTTAATTTATTTTGGTCTTATTTCCTTTGTCTTTTCATCTGATCTCGTACTGTTAAAGTAAATTGTTCCTGTGGCTTGAGAATAGCTCATGGGCACAAGCAATAATTATTTGTTTCCTATCTCAATGAGGCAGAGACCCCATTTGTCAAGAGCTCACATATAACAATATATATGATATTATAAGCATCTATATATTGACCACATTGATTCTGAGGATGTAGGAACTCAGGGAAGCAAATATTTTCCCTTTAAAGTTAGATAATATACTTTATATTTGTATCTCAACCACCTGTGGTTCGTTTCCCGACACATTCTGCTTCTGTTGGGAGTGAAAAATGATACTTGCGAATGAAACCATGTTTATAAGGTTGAAAGACATCATAGTTGCTGACTCTTTTTGGAACTCCTGTTTGTTTAAGAAAAGGATAAATCACCCAGGATTCTGAAAACATGTCTTTAGGAAGCAGATTTCTTTGCTCAAATACCAGGCAAAGTGAACCTCAGGCTCTCTGACAGAACCAGATTATGGTTCCATTTCCAGAAGAGCAAGGTAAAGCAGTCAAAATACATCTCTTAACACATTTTTCCCTCTTATGTCTGCACCCTATTCCCCATAGTACCTCCAGCCAAAGCCTGCCCTCAAGGACCCCCAAGAGCTTCCTGGCTTCCAGTTCTATTTTGGGACTTGAGAATTGTCTTGAAGTCTCAGCTGCAAACTGGGTTCTAGCTGTGGGGAATCTGAGGCAGGACAGGCTCCACTAATACCTAGATTAGTAGAGAGACCAGGTAAAAGATGAGATGAGAGAATAATTATATTATTCTCCAGCCCAGGCTAGGATCCATACATGGATACAATCTGATAGTTTTATGGAAGACAACTACTGATTGTCCTATTATAGTCTTACACTTTTTGTATATAGTTCTTTTGTTTACAGAATTGCATATGTAATTGAAAATACTCACACAAGCCATAATGTTAAATAAAAGGCACTAGATGGATAGTTCTATCCTTTAATTTTTGCAAAATTAAGTTGTCAGTTCTTTAAAGATAGTCATTCATTGTCTTTTATCTTCAATTAGCAAAAATTTCATTAAATAAAATTTTAAGGCCAGTGGAATGGGTCAGTGAGTAAAAGCCATTAACTACCAAGCATAGAGACCTGAATTGTATCCCTGGGACTCACATGGTAAAAGGGGAGAAATGATCCCCTAAAGTCTTCTGACCTCCACATATGTATCATGGCATATGAATGAGTACATGTATACACACACACACACACACACACACACACACACAAATGAAACAAATCTAAAGTTTATTTTACTACTGATGTATAAGTTAGATATATATGGTAAAAATAATTGATATAAAATATTAAAATATAATATTTGAATTAAAGTAAATAAGATTTGGAAAGGGAAATTGTGAGGATATCATTCCAGCAAAACACATTTGGCTTTTCTCTATTTAAGAGAGGCAAGGTGCAAAGAATTTTCATATTTTACATTTTATCCTTTTCTGAAATTCCTACCTCTCTATTTTCAACATGGCAGTTTGCATATTCATAACAGTAGATCCATCGCTATTTTGTTCTAATTCCAGAAGCTATAATTGTAGAGCAGGTGAGTTATGTATTTCTGCAGTTGCTGGTAGAAGCTGCTACTCTGCTAAGTAGCCACAGTGAGAATTCACTAACAAAAGCACCCAACCCTAAATCTTGGCCCTCCCCATCATATCTATAGAGCTCAGTCACCACACCTGAAAGGGTTAATGGTACTATCATCTGGGGGACAATTCATTCTCCTGCTAAACACAATGACAAATAACCATTATTCTTTCCAACGGCACTGATAATCGGGACAGCTTAAACATTTTCGCCAGTATAAGTGAAACCATTAATCCTCTTGGATTTCATGATAAGTGGGGACTGTGAAATAATGACTGTGTCATTGTAGGCAAGAAAAAATGTTAACAATTAAAACAAGTTAGCCATTATCTTACTGGGTACTGAGTCCCTTTCACATTTCATTAGCAACATTGTAAATGATATGTACCTTATTAAAAAGCTCTTATTATCCAAGGAACCCAATTAGTCAAAAATTCTCAGCCACTTGTATAATTTCCTAATGATATAAGTGCTACAATGTGTATTGCATGCAGCATAGTGCTTCTGTTTATATACATACAATGGCCATAGTGTCCCATTGTCTCTCAAGAAATATCAGAGATGATAGCTATAATTTAGATTTTCAGATATAATGATGTTTCATTTAAGTGACCCACCTGGCTAGTACTGAACAGAATCTAAAATACTCTTCCTAACGAACATCATTTTAAAGCCAAACATTAGACTATTGCCAAAAATAATGGTAAAAACTCAAGAAAATAGCAATCATTATCCTATAATGCTTTTTTTTTTTTTTTGTAACATCCTGTTCAAATTCTGAGATTGTATAAATGAAACCTATGGGCTGACCTGTGAGAATTTCTAGATGCTTGAAAGGGAATGTCCAAGGTCAAGTTCAAATCCAATAGCTTTCTTCTGTGGACTTACACAATGATGATAATAACACAGCATTTCTGCAGAAAGGATATGGTGGTTGATACCATCTCCACACTGCAGATTTATTAGAATGAAATGATCATTATCAGTTAAGATAACCTCAAAACAATTAGAAATGCAATTCTTCTCTCTGAAAGTCAAGTCAGAGATGGAAGCAGGTGATATATAGATTCACAATGGTATGTTACAATACATATATAATACTAATTGACATGATGGCTGTCAGACCCTTACAATTCTTGTAATGTTCCCATTCAAAGGAATGTCAGCAAGTTTAGAATTATCAGTGTCTTGGATTATGCCAGTAATATCTAGAGAATCTATGCATGCTCATGCATAAATATGTATATATATGTACTACAGTAATAGGCTATTCTATGTAACATAATGTCAGAATAGAATGACAGAAGTGGTTGTGTTTTCTGGGATTAAATTTTGCAACTTAAAGCTATCATATTTTCAGATTTTTAAATCTTACCTTATTTTCTTCTTCAGTTTAGATTTATCATTTGTTTGGAGCCTACAAGGAGAACAAATCATCATGACACTAAAGAGAGGAAAGAACTGGGAATTCCCAAGGATAGCACCGACCTTTGATAACTATCCAATAACATTTCCACTCTGTATCTTGAGCTATAAAAGTAGGTAAAACTTTATTCAGTACATTCTTGAAATTATATATCTGTTTGTAGTTTAATATTAAGCATATAGAATCACTGAATAAAGAAGAGGTCTTTCCTCCCTTCCTAATGAATGGTCTCTTTGTAGTTTCTAGATTCTACTGGTATTTGAAGTTAAATATCTGAGGCTAAAGATTCTGCTTTATGATCCACCCACAAGAGAGAGTGTTCATCTCAAACAACATGAAAAGTAAATAGTAATTAATGGAGAAGGAAGTAGAAATTGATGGTGGGGTTGGAATCCAAAGCAGAGTACTTAATAAGGGAAACTAACACAGAGGATGTTTGAAAACAACATATGGAAACCTATCATAAGCTTCATATTATACATACATATATGTGTACCTATAGATACATAGTATATAGTCATATAAAATATTTTCATTGGATTCCCTTACAGGCAAAAATATTCCTCCAGGAAGCCATGAATTAACATAGAGAATCCCTATGCCAAGTGTTGGATAACTGTACTCAGGCTCATAAGAATTCAGTACAAGTTATTGCCTTTGCTCTTTTTACCCACTGTAATGTGACTGTAAGACTCCATTGCCAAACATATCATAGGACATGAAGTCATGTTAGTACTAGTCTGAAACTTTTTTCCCTAATAGTTAGCTTTCACAATGCTAGAAGACTCTATGTAGGCTGCTGGACAAAAACAAGTCACCATCAGTGAACTACAATAGTGTCCAGCATGGCAATGTATGTTCAGGGGTACAATAAAAACACAAAAGTGATTGGGGTAACCAAGCCCTTCCAGAGTGGATTAAAGGACCATTACAAAGGAGGAAATACATGTCTGATACTGAAAATTGGAACAAGAACACACTGTTGGGGAACTCACAGGCTTCAGCGATGAGCCTACTACTATTAGTTTGTTAAGTGGATGCAGTATCAAACTAAATTATTTTGGACATAGACTGTGGTTAACAAAGATATTCACAACTAGTCAAAATGCAGAAAGTCAATGTCAGTGGAGTGCTCAGCCACAAATGGCTCATTCACATTACATCTCTTCCTCGCAAGTCTTACAGACCATTGTTCAAGAACAGATAGAAAGATTAGAAAAACCAGAGCCAGGGAGTGGGAGTGACATTATAACTGCATGGTAGTATATAACTTTTCAGAAGCCATGCCTTCTGAAAATAACAGAACAACTACACTCACAAATTCATAACAGCTGTGCTTACCTACATAATATCTGTACAAGATCAAGGCAGTCCACATTACAATATGAAGTAGGGTACTTTACATCCTCACCACACATATTTGATGAGCTGTTGGCAGTTGATATAATCTGGAGGGGTGATAGTTTTCTTTAAGCTGGTGACCGATGGTTGGTTGACCATGCTCCAATGGATGACCCTACACCTGTTAATACAGATATAGCAGAAATTGGACTATGCAAGTTATTTTTTTAAAAAGAGGTAACAAAATCGTGAGGAGATGTAAAGACAGGAAGTAGAACTGGAAGGATTTAGGGGATGAATTGGAATGGTGACTATTGTATCTTGTGCATGAAACCTCAAAGAATTAATAAGATATCATATCATTTCAAAAAGAAACAGCAGAAAGGCTGGAGATAGTTGAATAGAAAATGAAAGTAGATAGAAGAGGATGCAAAGAGGAAAGGGAGGGTGGGGCAGTAAGAAACAAGTAGACATGAAGATCAGACTGTGTGACTGCTATTAGTTGGTTGTTTTCTGCTTTGGACCTTTTAACTGCATGGTAGTATATAACTTGATATACATAAATATCTCCCATATTCCATCCAAAGAATGATGAAGGTTTGGTCCCCAAGTCATTACCAGTGGAGAAGTAGTGCTTTCAGAGGTGGATCCTGGTGAGCTATCATCCAGTCAGAGAAGTGTGCCCTTGAAGATGAGGTTGGTAATTCATCCTTTCTTGTCTCACTATTTCTAGTCAGCTGTTAATACAAACAGATTTCTTTTTCACAATTCCACCATGACAGGCCCCACTCCAGGACCAGAAGCAACTAGCAAACTGACCATGGACTAAATTCCTTAAAACTATAATCCAAAATAAGTCTTTCCTTCTGTGAAGTGAAGATCTTAGTAATTTTAAGACAGTGATTCAAAATGATCATGACCCACATTTGAAATGAAAGCCAATATCAGTATTGTGTCGTTTGTACAGAAATGTATCATTTAATTAGTGGATAGCTTGACTTCACTCAATTGTTTCCAATTGGAGTTGTGCTAAGTCAATGCAAGTGTTAGGGCTCAAATCTAATGGCAGATTTCCTAATAGAACTGTGGAAAGCTCCAGGACTTTAGAATGGTCCTGATCCCCAGCGCTGTGATAACCCTAGGTCAATTTGCCTTCTGAGTAAGGGGCCCTGCAGTTCCTGTGAGTGGCAACCATGGGTGAAATTCACATTAGTTAAAGGCCATGGTTTACTGATTGTTCCATTTAGCGGCACCAGGATTAGCTCATATAATTCTGCACTAATACCACAACCATATCCAATGATTAAACTTTCTTTAGAAAAAAAAAACACTTTGAAAGCACACAAAACTGCAAAGAATATATAAATCTATTATATCATTTACCAAAATGGATGAGAAAAATAATAATAACAAGAACTCAAGTAAAGCAGACTGTGGAGTTCATAAATACTCCTTGGAGCTTCCTAGGTGAGTGCACACATGAAACCAGGCTTCTAAGCTGCTTGCTTAGAGACATAGCTAAGAAGTAGAATGTCCCAAGGCAGTTATTGTATCACTTGATAGGCTCTGAAATGCTGTCATTTTATATTAAAAGCAAATGCCATAGAGAAACATCTCTACACTCTTTTAGTCCACTTTTCCCCATTTCTTTGTGGGCATGAGGGGTCTAGAATTATTTGAAATAATTTTTTCATGGAAGTAAATATGTGGATAATTCAAAAGACAAGCTCACTATGATGATAACTGTTATACTTTGCTGTAACAATGAAATAAGAAGTGGGTTCTTTCTGGACTGAACTTTTTAACTGCCTGTATGTTAAAAAACCTTAATTTCCATTGTTAGTACAATTGAACATTTAAAGGTGTGACAAAGTTTAAATGATTTCATTAGGTTGGGCTTCTACCCAATATAGTTGATATCTTTATAGGAGAAAGACAGAAGGAGTCACACAGAGAATAAAGATCCTGGGAAGATATTGCAGGACGGTGGACAACTTTTGGTTAATGAAACTGATGTACTACAACTTATATCTTGTAATTTAGTCTGAAAAACTAAGAAAACCAGTGTATCACCCAGACTCTCTTGTTCCATTATGAAAAACTGAACAACCATGAAGCTGGAGAGATCCAAGCCACACACCATTAATTCACTAAATTTATTTGTGATAATGATTTTTCAAATTTAAAATATACCATTGTGCATTACAGTAGGATCTCCTAAAGTTCATTAAATTCTAAATTGAAGTCAAATGACCAGCCCAAGATGCTTGCTTCCCCTGTAATACAATTTGGAAGTTTGGGTATCCTGACTCAACAATAGGTAGGTGTATTTAGGGCACCCCTTTAAGATTCTCTGCCATGATGTTTTTCACTGTCTTGGGAAGAATGTGATCAGGACATATCTGCAATGAAAGTGAAATAAAGAAAAAACATCAGAGTATGGCTGAGGTGCCAAGTGCTTAGGGGAGAAAAGACACTTGGAACTGGTAATCTTTGCCAGGGCTAAGAACCACTTAGGAAAAACTACTCTGGTTGTGGCCAGAGAGGTTCACTTGAGAATTGGAGAACTACCCTAAATTTAAATGGCATTGTTTCATGGGTTAAGGTTCCAAACTGAGTTAAAAGGATTGGGGGAAGGAAATAACCCACTGAACACTGACATTCACCTTACTGTTTTCCAACTGCAGAGAATGTGAACAGCTGCCTCGAACTCCTGCCATCACATTTTACTGCTGTGAACATAAGGAGATGGGCGATAAGAACATTTACATATAAAGACCATAGAGCATCCCTTCTTGGCATCCATACTTGACAGTAATTCCCTGAGTGCACTGGGTCAGCAAGATTCTCTCACCCCCCCCCCCCGCCACCCTGCGCGTAGAAAACTGAGCAGCTATGAAGCCCAATAAACATCAAACCACATAAAATTGACTAGATTTCTTTGTGATAATGATTTCCAAATTTGAACTATGTTATCATGCATTAGAGTTTCTAAAATGGAAATAGCATAACGTCTTTTAAATTGTTTAATTTTTATATTATTGTTGTTAGAGAAGATAGATTCTTGTCCCATATAATATATCCCAACAACAGTTCTCCCTCCTTCTACTCTGTTGAACACAATCTCCTACACTAGATCCACTCCCTCTCTCTTTCCTTTTTTAGAAAAGAGCAGGTCTCTATAAGATGACAGCCAATCTGGACAAAGCAAGGTACAATAAGACAAGACAATAACACAAATCAATAACCTTTGTATAGAGGCCAGTCACGCAACCAAATAGGAGGAAACGCTTCCCAAGAACAGGAAAATGAGTCAGAGATATATCCAGACATGCTGTTAACAGTCCAACAAATCTTCCAAACTATTAGCCATAACATATTCAAAGAGTATGCAGAGACCCAGGTCCCATGCCCATGCTTGCAACTTCAGTCTCTGTGAGCACATGTGAACTCTGCTTAGTTAATTTGGTGGGCCATGATTTCCTGGTGTTCTTTATCTCTTATGACTACTATAAACTTCCCCCGCTCTTTCATGGGGTTCATGTCCATGAGCAAGTCAGCCAAAGTTCAGGTACAGTTAGGAAGAGCACTTTCCAAGCCTCACAACTTCATGAGGCACTATGGCTACTTGGTAGCTTGTGAAGAAGGGCAGACATTTTTTTTTAATTAAGGATGCTCCTAATGATAATTTTCTTGTGATCTAGTGATATAACCCAACTCCCATGCCCATATGGGTGGCAGTCTTTGCATTTAGTAGCTTACCAAAAGAGGGAAAAAGACATGAATTTGGATATGTGGACATGTTGGAGGAATGTGGATGAATTGAAGGAAGAAAATATGTAATGGATAAAATTATTTTTATCCATCCCATAAATGTATGAAATTCTCAAGAGTAAGGAAAAATTATGATTTAATGAAAAGGATGAACAGGTTTTATTGTAGTAAAGAATAAAATAATTATATTTTTCAAACCCCAAGGTAGAACATGAAATTTTTTATATGCCCAAGTATCTCTGTGAGCTTTCTTTCAGTACCTCATATAATTAATCAGCTAGTTACATGGATAATGATAACCCATTGCAATGAATAAACTATGTGGAATCAGACTTGTCTCTAGTGGCCATTCATGTAATCTATGACTACATCACCCTTCATCATGGTTTCATGGTTCTGACCTTGCCACCACATTCTCTTGTTATCTGGAAGTACATGGTGAGGAGCTTCTGAAATAAAAATGGAGTGTTCTGGGGCCTCTGAAGGAAATAGGCTTGGAAGGTTAACAGCAATCAAGTATTTCCCTGATATCCGCATTCACCACAAAACCATTTTTTTTCCCTTAGATGTATCTTGTAATTTAAGGGGTCTGAGATCATGCGGTAGTATAGGCATAAATCCTACTAATGGCTTCAACCCTAGAGGGTTGCTGCAGTTTTTGCCCTGAGAATGTTTCTTTGTCTCTTCCTACTGAGTTTTCTTGAGCCATAACTCCCAGGTTTGCCTGGATGTTGCACTTTCTAAAAAGTATCTTCCCTATCCCTTGGAGTTTTGATTGTGCTTTGAAGAAACAATTGGTCCTCTAAATAGGACAGATGTCTCAGTTAATGAAGTCATACGAACAAGAGGACCTGGTTTTGGATCTCTAGCACTAAGGTAGAAACGTAGTTGTCATGGCACCTACTTATATTCCTTGCATTTCACAGGTGGAAAATGAAGAATCCCTGAAACTTGCTGCAAAGACAGACTAGATGAATTGTCCTCCTGATTGCGTGAGAAGAGGGTCTCAGAATATAAAGTAGATCATGATTAAGAAAGAAACCTGGAACTGACCTGTGTGTTGTTTCTGCACACATGCATGCATATATGCATATATATCTCTCATACTCATAGACATAAATACTCATAGAATCACACACGCATATACATGTGCATGCATGTGCATGCACACACACACACACACACACACACACACACACACACACATTGGTCCAACAATACTTTTCCACTAACACTAATTACATATGACCTGTACCTGCTGCGGTGGGTACTAATTACATATTATTGCCTGGCCATCAAGCAGAACCTGTCCCATGAAACGCCCCCATCTTTCAAATCACAAATATTTTTAAAATTCTTTTAGACTCAGGTGAAAAAGAAATGTTTACTGTTTTACTAATTTCAATTTTGATTTCATTTTAATTTTATAATAGCCTAATGTTAATTTGAAGATTTACTTTACTTCGGAGTGATACATACTACTTGTACAAAGCTATAAGGTACACTGTGATGGTTGTGTGCATGGATACATTGTGTAATGTTCAAATAAGTATACTTACTGAACTTATCATCTCCACTGTTTGCCTTTATCCTTTGGGATACAACGTGCTGTTAAGCATTTTCTAGCTACTTTGAAATACAGAGTATTAAGACTGGGAAATACCTCAGCGAGCAAAACTTTTTTTGTGTGTAACCATAAAGACTATACTTCAGATCTCTAGCATCTGTGTAAGTGATGAGTGGGAATGGTGGTCCTCCTGTAATAGCAGTAAAAGCAGGAGATTCATGAGAAAAACTGTTACCTAGACTAACACCATAAGCAAGCTCTATGTTCAGGAGAGACTTTCCCTCTCTTCTATAAGATGAAGAGGCACTGAGAAAGACAACTGTTGTAATACTCCAGCCTACACATATGAAGACATATATATGCATGCATACCGGCACATATGTGAGCACCCACATATATGGGACATATATAGACATCTGCATAACATACACACAAACACATGTGCAAAACAAAAATACACACTATTTTAGCATTTGCTAATACCACTGTATCCTGAAAAGGCACACCAGATCTCATTTCTCTCAAGCAAGTATTAATTTGTGCATGTGGCCCAACCTGGTTTCTCCCTCTCCCTCCTTCCTCACTCCAGGTTTTTTGTAAGCTTTTTGTTTTTTAATTTTGAGTTTTGTCCTCATGTTCTTTTAAAGAAATTTATGACACTTCTCACAACATAACAATTATTAGGTAATAAAATTCCTTCAAACTCATTCTTCATGTAGTGCTCTTTACAGTGTAGGAAAACCATTAGAGAAGAAAAACAGGAAATAAAAAAGAGTTTAAGATAATGGTCAAAAATGATGTAGTTGGTGAAAGAGAGCCTTAGTACAATCCCCACATGTTGGCTTTACCAGTGGAGCTCGAGGGTGAATCTACTAAAGCACACAGGCAGAGACTCCTGTTGAAGAATGGTCCCTGTGAGTCATCTGTTTTGGAAACTCTCCCATACTGTCTTAAGAGGGCCTGTGAAATGAAGACCACAATTGCTCTTTCTGCTTATCTGATAACTCCCATACCGAAACTATCAATTAGTGTGGGTAGCTTAAATCTAAGACCCTGGCAGAAAAGCAAACATTGGCTCTAAGGGGTTCTTGCCAAGACTGTGGCAGATTCTGGGCCTCCATGAGAACTTATGTACAGTGCTAAATGTATTCAAACACTGTGTGTTTGAGCCCAGTGGACATGGAGACAAAGCACATGTGAACTGATGCCCCTGAATATAGATGGTGTTCTTTAAATCCTTTAAACCACAAAAAATGTTGGAAACGGAGAGATATAAAGTATATAATCATTGTAACATCCCAAGGAAAATTTTGGTAGAATTTTCAGACCTCAGCCCAGCCAGGAAACAAAGACAATTCAATTGGGTTTGGCTTTTTTTTTTCTTTTTACTTTTTAAAAAAAAAATTATTTAATTTTTTATTTCTTGAGAGTAAGGAATGCCTGCAAGTAAGTTTTTCCTCCAGGGTTGCCTGCTCCAAAAATAAGCAGAAACTCACCAAATCAACTCCTAGCACATACTTTTTCCGGAAGGAAGTACATTAATCATCCTGGTGCTGTGCCCTATGGCAAACCGATTCAACATGGCTTCAGGATGGGTGTGGGGCAAGGAGAGACAGACCCTGGTTTGGCTTTGTGTCACAAGTTTATCAGAGCCTGCCTGAGGTCATTATTTCTGAGGTGACCATCTTGTAGCTAAGGAGGTACTACAGGGAAGCAGGGCCTGTCTTGTTCCATCTCCTCGCTGGGCCTCAGCCTGTGTCTGCAGGTGTTTCTCTGTATTGAGTCTCCCTGGGGAATCCTTGGCTTCACAGCAAAAGCCGGCTGAAGTGAAAGTGATTTGATTTGGATCCTATTACAGGCACTTTACCTCTTCTATTTCCGTGATAATAGCAGATTGGAGTCGATTATTGTACTGGGAGGGGAGTTAATGTGATGTCGAGAAACATTGGGGAAACTGGCACAGGCAGAGAGGGATAGATAAAAAAGTTTCGCGCAGATTGAAATCTGCAGCACTGGCTGGTGCAGCCACCAGTATCGCATCCACCATTAGTCACCACAGTTTTATGCCAGAAGTCCGGATCACTTCCCTTTCGCGAGAGACTGAGAGCACAGTGACTACTCAGTCTAACTAAGCCATCATCCCATGTCCTCCTGAGCCTTTTGTGCTTCCTGTAAAGCTCTTGGAAGGACGTACATCTTCTCGCTCTACCAGAGGCTGTGCGGCTCACAAACACTAGTGGTTTCTGATTATTTTTCCTAGGAGGGTAAAACACATCGACTTAACCAGACCACCCAAGACTTGAGAGTAGTCACAGAAGGCACAGAGTCCAGGTTTATTTTCGAAGAACTGCTTTTCGGTGTTTAACAATTGTTTCACGTGTAAACATTGAGAATATTTGAAGCATCCCTGCTATGTCGCCATGCCCTCTCTGCAGGAATGTCTGTGTGTCTTCTTTGCCTGTAGTACCCAAATCACACATCCAGCATGTAAACAAAGCACAGGACCGCTGGTTAGAAACCATGACAGAGCAGCTCAGCGATTACGAAAAGGGTGGAAGGATGTTATGATCCAGGAAAGAAGCAAATATCAACATATGATTTATCCTTTGAATTCTAATACTGATACCAATGTATCCTTTGCAGTGAAATAGATTTTACTATTATTAAAATGATGGCTATTACTAAATATATTGTCTTTTACCAAAATTTTACCGTGATATGTGCCCATCTTATATTTCTGATCTCAAGCATGCTGTGATAAGCTCCTTTTACCCTTGAAGTTAGGGTTTTTTCTTTTTCCTTTTCTTTCCTTTTCTTTCCTTTTCTTCTCTTCTCTTTTCCTTTCTCTCCTTTCTTTCTCTTTCTTTCCTCCCTTTCTTTCTTTCTTTCTTTCTTTCTTTCTTTCTTCCTTCCTTCCTTCCTTTCTTTCTTTCTTTCTTCCTTCCTTCCTTTCTTTCTTTCTTTCTTCCTTCCTTTCTTTCTTTCTTTCTTTCTTCCTTGCTTGCTGTACACATAGATAAGTAGAATGTTATTTGACAGGATGATAGAGCTGAATGAGGAGAACATTATTTTTGGTCTTTAATTTGTTGACCTTTAAAAGAACATGACTTAAGCAGATATAAAGTAAGTACATCTAGGTTTAGAAGGAGAGCTACACAAGGGTACTAGAAACTACCCTTGTAACCTCCCATATTTGTCCAGATCCTTGCATATACCTCTATGTTTATGAGTTTTATATGCAATAGAAGGTTGAATTGTTCATTCTTGTTCGAACATGGTCTGTTTGTGAACACACCACAATGCCCGTTTATTTACCCACCATAAAAGTTTGAAACATTTGGAGAGTATTCCTCTATGGCTCATATGCAAACAGTGCTTCCTTATGTGTATAAACACATGTAAGCGTTTCTACTTGATATCCTTTAGATGTGGCATTGCTCATGTGCAGCCACATGCTTGGCTTCAGTAACTACTGCTGAACTGTCATTCAGAAACACTGCACAGTTTATGCCCCCACTTAGCCTTGTAAGCTAGAGAACCTTGGTGTATATCTTCACCAATATTTTATAATTTCTGGCTTTATAAAATTTGTCATTATGCTTAGTGTATCAGTATCTCCTATCATTTAACTCTATTTGCATGACTGCTAAGATACTAAGTAACATATTATACATGTATTAGCCATGTGAGTATGTACGTTTGGGAAATGTATATTTAGCTAATTTGCCCATGTTCCATATTTGGTTGTCTCTATCTCCAGTGTTTAATACAAGATCTATACCTATTATGGAAGCACATAAGATTTTTCATGTATATTATCCCACTCTTTAAACTATGTTTTGTTTACTTAATGGTGATTTTTGATCAGTAAGTACAATTAACCTTAATACAACTTTTCATTCTGTTAGAACTGGACTTTGCATTTTGCCTGTTCCAAAACACTTGATTCTTAAATCAACCACCCTGTTGTTGTGATAAAACAAAACAAAATGAAACAAAACAAAACAAAACAAAACAAAACAAAACAGCCCAACTTTGGTGAGTTTGGGGTTTCTCTGGCTTCTGCTCCTGGATCACAGTCTATCTCTGAAGGAATATTGGTCAAGAAACCAAGCCGGAGCCATGGAGCCAAACTACCTATTGACTTGGTCATCTAGGTTTTTAAAATATAGTTCAGGTCCACCAAGCTAAAGAAGTCACTGCCCATATTCGAACTATGGTTTTCTGTATCAGTTAACAATTAAGAAAGTGCCCTACAGATATGTTCATAAGTCAATTTGATTGAAAGAATCACCCAGTTAAGATCCTCTCAAATAAATCTGGGCTGTATAAAGCTGGCAACAGATGCTAAGTAGAAGATAATATGAACCTATATACCCAGACTTCCATAAGAGTGGAATAAATCTATTTTATCCATATTGAAGCCCCAGAAAGCAGCTACCAAGTTGGGGGATTGGAAAAGATCTGACTATAAAGTCTGCTTTCCCTCTAGCCTTGAAGCTTTTCTGGTACAAGTTATCTACTTAAGATTGTTGACATCTCTGATACTTGATAAGCTTCAAGATGATTAGAAAAACAAAAGAAAGTACCCCAGTGGACTGCTAATATGAAGCAAATGAGAAAATTCCTATCACTAAACACAGTTTCTTGATAAAGTAAATCCCAGCAATTTTTGTGTATAAGTAACATCATCAATGATGACATATTTGATGAGAACCTTATAAGGATTGCTATGAAATGAACTCTGGCTTTGCACCACCAGTATTTTGACTAACATAGTAAATCAGTATTTGTTATTAGTCATTCCTCTAAGCACTGAGGTGAGAGTTGACACAAGGAGGAAGTCTCTGTTATCAAGAAACTGTATCCTCAGACCTCCCAGGGACTCAACCACCGACCAAGGAGTACACATGGTGGGACTGATTGCTCTGGCAGCATGTATATAGTAGAGGATGGCCAAGTCATCAATGGGAGGAGAGGTCCTTGGCCCTGTGAAGATTCTGTGCCCCAGTGTAGGAGAATGCCAGGGCCAGTAAGCAGGAGAGGGTGGGGTGGCAAGCAGGGGGAGGGGGAAGCAACAGAGTTTTGTTCTTGTTGTTTTTTGTTTTGTTTTTGTTTTTGTTTTTTGTTTCCTGGAGGGGAAACTGGTAAAGGAGAAATCATATGACATGTAGATAAAGAAAATATCTAAAAACAACAACAACAACAAAAAAATCCTTTATCGTACTGAAGAAGGAATCAGAGTTAAAGGTTAGAAGATGATATGCCTCCTTAAGAACAAACATGAAAACAAAAGACTTAAGTAAGCAACAAAGATCCAAAAAGATGAAAGAAAATTCAGTGTTAGCAAACATTGATGAGAAGCATTGGTGAGACCTGAAGAGGGACAAGGACAGGTTCAGGTAAAGGCAAGCATACAGGAAGTTGAATGGAAGGAGGGAAAGTGGGAATCAGGAGGTCACACAGGGGATGACTGGCCATCACAGAAAAGGCTAGGGATGCAGCTTTGATGCTTTGGTGAGAATGAGAAGGATTCTTTGGAAGGAAAAAACAAGCTGTAAGGTGAGAGGAAGACTGCAGTGATGGGTGTCTATTCTGAAAGAGCAATTCAGATGAGGTTATAATCATCTAGGTGGCAGAGTTAAGAGCACAGATGGTGTGAGTCTGAGGATGTACACTGAAGGTGCTAACAACAGGCATGACAGAGGTGTGGAGGTGGAATGTGAGAGGAGGAGAGAGCTCAGAGACAACTCCAAGAGCTTTCATCTGAGCAGCTGAGTGGCTGGAACTCCCAGTAGCAGTGATATGGAAGCCTATGGAAAAATGAGTTAGGGGAGATTAGGAAACCATCTTTATGATTCTCCCTCTGTGCTTCCTGGGATAATTTTGAGTCTTTCCATCTAATCAGTCTTTTAGAGATTTCTTTTTATTGTGCATTCTGATTGACTCTAATGCATCTAAATCTAAAAGTATATTGTCTCCATTAGACAAAGCCACCTTCCCAATAATGTTCAACTATTAACGTTCAACACTACAACATCAATGTGTCTCATTCTTGATTCATTTGTGGGTTTGAAAATGTAAGTAATAATGTCGTATGTAGATGAATAATGGCATATTACAGAGATAAAAATTTATGAAAGGCTTTGAAATAGACTTGAGTGAAGTGCCTCCAAAATGACACAATTCAAGTTCATCATACACTTCTCTATTGTGACAGCCTTCTCACTATTATCTATAGAGGAAAAGCACAAACAGCAGGATGTTCCTTTTTAAAAATATATTATAAATCAGTATTTTCACAGCTAGGTTAAGTCTCATGTTGGAGATATGCCATGTACTTTCCAGCATATTTTTAACCTGCTGTCTATGGAAATGCATCAAAGAAATGAAAGATGATGCTCCTCTGATATTGCCATCCATAAAACCTTCTCCAGTAGGACTGAAGGTAAAACATGTAATAACAATGTAATGTGGGATATGTTGTTTCCCTGTGTGTGTTATTGTGCATGTTTCTTTGCTTACTGAGATCATTATTGGTGGAGAATGTAACACTCTCTTCTTTGATAGTCTCCACTAGCTGAGCCTTCTCCATTCTCTGAGGACACACAGATGATTCTTCTTAGTTTCTCTGGCAGGTCAGTTACATTAAGAGACAATTCTGACCAGTGATATTAGAACAATGAAAATACATCACTTGTGTTTTCCCAGTCAACGCAGAGAGTCAGAAATGGCTTTGGAGCCATACTCTGTCATTAAATGATTGGATATATCAGCTCCCATTCTGGAGGTCTACAGCTCTAAAGCAGACAGAGATTCTTTATAGATAAAATACTTTGCTCTTGTGCTACATGTTTATGTTATATAAGCACATAAGGGGAATAGCTTATTTGTTCCCCTTATATGTTTATTTTTGCATATAGAATTGGAGAAGTGAGTGAAATTACAAAGCATAAAGAAAATAACTTAAAAAGCACTCAAAATGTGGCCAAGGAAGAAAGGAAACTTTGCAGGCAGGGAAACTGGTGTTATGTGATAAATTTCAACAGTGCCCATTGTTTGGGGTGAGCCATAGAAAAGGATCTTTGCGGATGCTAACTTCTAAGTCATTCATCTTGTTTTCCAGTATATCTTTCTCTCTTCTTCATCTGTCATAATGAACTAAAGGGTAGACTTGTTCTTTCTCATAGACTTACTGTTAGATTTGGATAATACCTAAGCAGATGGGGTCTCTCTGCTTTTCTCTTAGCGACTTTATATATATTTTTTAATTATGCCAACAGAGACCCACATGTATGTCAGGACTATAGGCCTCAATCCATAGCCAATTTGTTATTCCACTAGTCCAGTCATTTTGAGAAGGGGCCTTCAGCAACAAAAAAGTACCTTCTTCCTATAAGACTTTACCCCAATTCTATGGTCTTTCTTCATCCTAGCTCATAGCAAGTCATCCTTTACCCTTAATTCCCCAGTAATTGTATGATAGACATTCTTGCTATTGGTGTTTCTGGGTTATTTAAAGTGCACGTTCCTTTCAGTTGCCCAATACCTATGTAAACAATAAAGATTCTTGGAGAAGCATTAAATGTGATGTCTCTTTCTTTGTCTGGACACAATGATGTCATGATTTGTATTATTTAAAAGCTTCTGAAACATCAGGTATATCATGAAAGAAAGACAAACAATGATCGTAGAGAACTCTGATCTAGGCCTGAAAGGGAAGAGTCCAAGTCCATGGTAGAGACAGGAAGTCATGATTCTGATGATTTCATTTTGGAGTAAAACTTGGGAGTAAAATAAACTATCTTCTGTTAAATAGGTACAGCAGCAAATGCAGGAAATGTGAGAAAAAAGCCAGAATGAGCTATTGACAAATGTGACAAAGTTAGAATTTATGCAGAAGGAAGGGATGGCTTTAGGTATTGGGAATAATTGTTAGTATGTCTTTGTTTCTGTTCTTCCATGAGGTCCCCGAAGGATAGAGCAATGGTCACCAGGAGAAAAGGGAGTCAGTGAAGGGACATAGAAGACTGAACCACTGAACCACTCCGGGCCAATTCATCATTAGGAGACAATTAAAAGGACAAGTTGGCAAATGCCTATAAAGTGCTCTGCCATGCTCCTGAGATAATGAATGGCTAAGGATGACTCCATGGGACTTTACAAAATTAATTCAGCTGTCAAGAAGGAGTCAGGGTGATGTAAGCTGTAGAACTGAGGTAATTTATGAGATTTTGGAGAGTTTTTAGCTAGATTTTTAAGTAATATTTGTAGCAAGGTCAAGGACAAAAACTCCATACATGTAATTTTTAAAATTAAATGGTTTCTTAAAAAGGCAGATGGGTATGGTTGCCATAAATCAGCTGAGAAGCATATTGGCATGATGTGAGGTGCTGTTAAGGGCACACAAATAAATTTACTGAAAAGCATGTTTAAATTCTTTCTGAGTGCTATGTGATTGCATTATAGTATAGACATTGCTTAACAAGGATCATTTCACAATTTTTCTCAGTATATTTTGTCAAGTTTTCTGGGAAATGCATACTTTCAATGAGTGAGACATTATGATTATTTTATAAACATTATATCCTACAAGAGCAAGACAGAAAAAATGGCCAAGATGACACATTTCTAAGCATTTAGTGCCATTATAAAGGAAGTTAGAAGTCATATGATGAGTCTCTAAAAACATTTTCAACATGAAAATTTGTTAAGAACTTTTAGTTTGTAGAATTGATGAATGAGATAAGAAAAAGAAAAAAAAATCTATTTTCACTAGTAGTTCTCTGCAGGGTCTTGATGCTCAACATTAATTTGTCTTAATTTTCTGACTTAAATGTTAATGGCTTGTTTAAAGAAAGGTTCAGAAATAGCAACATACTGTAAGATACCCAAGGAGAAACACCAATTTGGAATTTGAGAATTGCAAATATACTTGCTTAACAGGTTGCATTTGGTCTGTGTATTGAATGACTAGAATTAGATACCCACAAATATTACAAGTAAAAGATCATGAAAATGTGATAATTTGCAAGTAACTACTCAGCTATCATTCTGAAATGTTGACTAGCTTGACCGTGTGCAGGTTTCCTGTAAGTAGCCAAAGCCACTATGAGTTCATGTGTACAGTGACCTTGTGATGTACAGAAGACACTGTTTTACAGCAGCCTTCCCCAACCTCTGATTCTGAAAATCTTCTTACTTTCTCTTCTAAGGTCTTGCCAGCGAATGGGGGAAAGGGATGTGGTGTGGATGTCTCTTAGGGTTGAATACACTATAGTTAAGTGTCTACTGTATTTTGGCCATTTGTTAGCCTTTGTATTAATTGTTGGGCATTCAAAAAAATAGTGGTAAGTATTGGAGATAGAAATGGATTAAATATGATCAAGATATATATGTATATATATATAATTAAGAATTTGTGAAATTCTCAAAAATAACTATTTCAAAGGGATAAATGATCATAGAACAGGGTCCGGGAAACAAGACTGCAGAAATCAGAAAAGAGGCTTGTGAACTATCAATGTATCCCTGCCTGGTCTAGAATAGTCTGTTACAGAATTCAAACTCTGCCAGTCCTGACTTTTAGTAATAACAGCTCACCATAAGAGTGATAAAATCACACATTTGGGAGCAGTAGTAACTGTGACTTAAAGGACACAACCTGTAGTTTTCTTCATGCACACATTATTGTCTATAAATAACAAGAAGTGGTTAGAATAAAACCAAACCATATTTTTAAACTATATTGTAAAACTTCATGCTTATTACTAAGATATACACCTGAGGTTAAATCTCCAGCTCGTGGGAATCAAAGATTCAGTCTTAGGTTTGGATGGATAAAGTCAAGGAAGGGATAAAGCTGTTGCATAGACTTTTGGATTTGTGGTTAAAACCAAAAGAAGTACAGTGCCAGAGAAAGAACATAATGACCATTATCTTAAAGAAAAACCTTGACTCCTGGGGAAATGAGCTCACCAAGTGAAGGAGGGGACATCTAATTCATGAGGACAGTGTTTCTCAACATTCTTAGTTCTGAGACCCTCTAATACTGTTCCCCATGTTATGGTGACCCACAACTATGAAATTATTATCACTGCTACTTCATAACAGTAATTTTGTAATGGTTATGAATCATAATGTAAATGGTTTGGAGATAGAGGTTGGCCAAAGGGGTTACTATTTATATGTTGAGAAATGCAACTCTAAGGCCAGTTAAAGGACAACAAATTGCAGTGCCTGGTGAAGTAAAAGGGAACTAAAAACAGCGGAAATGATCTTTTTTAAAAAAGAAAACTCCATAACAGCATAGCATTATTTACTATAGTATTAAATAGCATGGTCAAAGCAGTACAACTGATTGTCCAGCAGGCATCATGGTTCTGACCTATTATACTGCAAGCAATGGACTGACTTAAACTATATTGCAAACAGAGAAAACAAAATTCAGGCCAGAGAAGGCAGTGACAGTGTGTTAGAAGAAAAGACCAATAATACATGCTAAGTGTAGAGATTTATTCCCAAATCATGACTCTAAATCTCTCCAGTAAGAGTCTTTAATGAACCCCTTAGTGAGACAGGCCAAGATTTTATGGCAATGACAACTGAAACCAACATACTCTTGTAAGGGAATTTCAGCAGCTGTCTTTCTAAATTGCTCAATGGTTGACAAGTTATACTCTTCAATGTGTGTTGGGAATCCTTGAACATCCTTCAGTGCACTATGCTAAAAGTAAAATTGCTCAATGGTCACAGAATGTAGGCAATTTCAAATTGTGTATTTTTTATTATATTTAAGAATCTATGTTAAAAGATTGAATGTAAATACTTGAATGTAAATAAAAGTAAAAAAAATTAGTGACATAGACAAGAATTAGTTCCAAATACAATTGCTATTTATATGCCAAACTGAAGGCCAGAGAGATGTCTCAGTGGCTAGAAGTACTTGCTGCTTTTGGAGGGGATCCTAGGTTTGGTTCCCAATATCTACAGTCATGGCTCACAACCATTTGTAATGAAAATACCTTGAGATCCAACCCCTTCTCTGATCTCTGCCAGTGGTGCAAGCCATAGTATACAGACAAGTTGCAAAAAAAAATCCATATATATTGGATAGATATCAATAGATGTTTTTTAATAAATAAAAGTTGTGCAGCAAGAACCCAGCGCTCAATAAGCCAAGGCAGAAGGGCTGCGAAGACTTTAAGGATGGCCTGGAGGACACACCAATTGCTATGCCAGCCAGGGTTACATAGTGAAACCTTATCTCAATAAGTAAACTAACAAACAAATAATACCAAAGCAAAATTCTTGGTGTGGGGAAAAATGAAGGAATTTCCAAAGATATACATAATAATGGAGTTTGCAAGACAAATGTCCATTTCTAAACCTGAAAAGAGTAAGACAGCTAGCTGTAGGGAGGTTGTGCTCAGCCTCCCAAGAGGAAAAGAAAAAAGATAAAAGAAAAAAGAGGCAAAGAAATGGTGAGTGAAAACATCTAATGTGGGATTCTGCAGCAGAGCAGAATTACAGGGTATTCATAAAAAGTCTTCTCACAAAACAACAGCACGGGAGAAAGAGCTGCAGTGTGCAACTGAGGTTGTAGTTCAAATGGGCAAAGGGCAGTGTCTGCCTCTAGATTTGTAGACTGAAAAAAACACACCTCCTGTAAAATATTATAAATGCAATATTTAACTCTATTTTAATTACAAGTATACATGCAAGGTTTGAGGGGGTTGAGCATCTGAGTACAGGGGTCCAGAGACATTGGTTGAGACCATCAGACTCCCCTAGGCTGCAGGTCCGCATTGCTGTTTGCTACCTGATATGGGTGCTGGGATGAACTCATATCTCTGCACATTCTTAACTGCTGAACCTTCTCTACTGACCTGTATTCTAACCACAAATAAATATCCTGTGTCCAGCCATCAGAAAACATGTAGAATTTAGATGCAAAATATCCTATCTGAAAACCCACTTGCCATAGTTAAATAAAAATCAGGATAAAACCGAAAGTGTTTTGATAATTTTACTCAATATGTGCTTTTGTCTTCCACTGTGGAATGAATCAAGGTTAATTTAAATTATTTTACCTTTTATGTTAGGAGGAAAGGTAAAAGTATAAATTTTGAATTTTTTAAATTTTATTCTACCAGAAAACTTTGTGTTCTGTTGTAATGCAACTTGTCAAACTAACATAAATGAACTAAAAAAAGGAACTCTTTTTATTTAACAGAATCCCTTTTTATCCTACCCTAAGTTAACAGTAACATTTCCCCCTTTTTGATTGTTTGTTTTTTTTTTTCACATATAGGATGATGCATTTGGGAAAGCTGGGGTTAAAAATCCCATGGCAAATTTTCATTTCAACTACCAGGAGAAATGAGGATGGATATAGCACAAATCACTATGTACAATTTATGGAAGAAGTAAAGGTAATTTAATATTATTATGAAAAATACCTGTATAATGGAATCATTTGGGCTATTACAGCACGTCTGGAAATATAAAATAATGTGAGGAAAAAGTGACCCATTGTTGCAACCTTACCTTCCAGAGACAGTATTGTGCACCAACCAATCACGTTTAGTCTAGCTAAATTTTAATAGTCATTTAGAGATAATGTATTCACTAATCACAATGGATAAATAACCATAAAGCAAAATGACTAAGCAGCAGCTACCAACTGGATTTATTAAAATAGGATATTTCTTTGTATTACTCTGCAATCCTATGGCTTACCATAGGACCTTTATACATCTTTTAAAACATGTTTGCTAGAGTTTGTGTGATGGGGGAAATGTATATCTAAGATGCAGTAAAAAAAAAATGATTTTCTGTAAATCCCCCATGTTATTAAATTTTTCTAAAACAATATACTTTACAATTTTACATGAGTAATCTTTCATAGAAAAACATACCTATATTCAAAATAACGGGTGCATGCCTTCATGTATATACATAAATGTATCTGAAATGTAGAATACTTGTCAATATCAGTGGCTAATTAAATGCCATGAGACATGCTTCTCTTCTTTTAGGCTGTAAGGATGCTTTGCAAGTTCCTTCTTTTAATCGTCTGTTGATAGATGTACAAACATTTGCTTTTTGAGATGCTACATAATTTACCGCAACCTGGGAGAAATGGTTTGCCCATGGTGTTCTGGGATTGGCCTGCTTCCAGATCACTATGCATCAACAGGGGAGCCTGGGCAAGATTGCTGGCAGTCTCCTCCCTACAGTCCAGGCAAGGAAGATTCCAGAGCTCTGCAGGAGGTCCCTGAGAGGTCCAGCTTCTCATGTTGTTATGGGAACTGTTTCTCACAAAGGAAACCTAGAGATGACAGTTTCTGAATTCAAAGAAAGGAATATATACTGTTTGTCAGCCAGGTACAGACATTTGCTTACATCCACACATGTAATTGGAAGATACTTGCAGAAGAGAGAGGCACTCATTTCCCATGAAGAAAAGCAAGAGGGCCAGTGGGGAGTCAAAATGGTGCCATTTCTCCACTACCCACACAGAACTGTGAATGAATAATTTATAGCTGTAACATTGGGTAACGCACCACATCTTGCTCAGATGGGCATTATGGACTTGGGGAATTTTTCACCAAATTTCTGCTTCGGACTGACTTTCTTATTTGGCTTCCCATCAAAATCACTTCCTGACATTTTCTAGGCTCTTTTCACCTGTAGAGTAATCTCTTTCAACCAAGTCATTATGTTCACTACATTTCTTCTCTTCATTTGGACCTCAGATCAAACTGTTTCAGAGCTTGTGGCAATAGAAAATAAGAATGATTATATACATATGGACACACACAGAGATTTCTATATGCACACATGCACATGCATGCACACACATACAACACACACACAACACACACATAAATGACAAACTGCTGCCCTCAGACTTTCTCCTAATCAACTTTTTTATCTTACTTGCATAAATATTTTCCTGGCATGGCCAATTTTGCTCTAAATCTATTAAATAATGTAATTTATAGTTTTGGAAAGGATGGGTGTGCTTTGTCAGGTCAGGCAATAATGTTTAGTTTGGAGAACACATGGAGAGAATTGGATTCTTTAATATTCAAATATTACCTCTGAAACAACAGCAGCCTTCAAATTAGAGTTGAGAAACAGCAGTCTGTTCTAATTTATTTAACATCATCTTCTAAAAATTTTCTACAAAAACCTGGAAATGGGAATAAATACTATTGGACATCAAAATCTGATAATTTTCAACTAAGTACAAATATAGTGAACAAATATATTTCTACACTATTTCTACAGCTATATTCTCAACTCTTACTACTAACTTTCTGTATAGAAAGAATTATTGATTGATCCCATCAATAGACTGCCAAAGTTTAGTTCTTGTTATATTAGCCCAAGGCTTATTTAAAACTTATCTAATGAGCCTCCACTATCTGCCAGACATTGCAGAACACATCGGAAAATATAGTTCATCTGTCTTGATGCTTAGATTTTAATGGGAAGAAATATAAAATAGTAAAGAATATTTATATAAGGGAGTCAGTAAATTGTCCGTTGATGTGCTGTGGAAGAAAAAGTTTGCTGAGTGAGTGGCAGAAGCAAGGGGAGTGGATAGATATTTTATATTAGGTATATTAGGAAATAGCTATGGGGTGAGCATAGAGACCCCAATGGAGGAGTTAAAAGGGCTGAAGGAGCTGACAGGGTTTGCAACCCCATAGGAAGAACAACAATATCAACCAATCAGACCCCCCAGAGCTCCCAGGGACTAAATCACCAACCAAAGAATACATATAGAGTTATCCATAGCTCCAGCAGCATATGTAGCATTTATCTGACATCAGTGGGAGGGGAGGCCTCTGGCGCTGTGGAGGCTTAATGCTCCAGCATAGGGGGATGCTAGAATGGTGAGTCGGGATTGGGTGGGTGGATGGAGAAGCACGGTCATAGAGGCAAAGGGGATAGGACTTAGGATGAGGGGTTTGCTGAGGGAAGACCAGGAAGGAGGACAATATTTGACATGTAAATAAATAAAATAACCAAAAGAATGGAAATAGAAATGGGAAGCTACCATTTTTCAAGGAGAACTGCAAATGAGACTGGCATGGAAAATATGTAGTGATATAGCAGTGGTCTAACATAATAGTGGTCTAGCATAATAGTGGTGTCAAAACTCTGGCCTCTGTGTATTTCTGACCTCAAGGTTTTATCAACTTCACCCAAATCCATCTTTATCCCTCTTTCCTTCTTTCCTTCCTTCCTTCCTTCCTTCCTTCCTTCCTTCCTTCCTTTCTTCCTTCCTTCCTTTTATGTGTGCATTTTTGCTGCCACCTCTTGTCTTAAAGTGGACATTCCTTCCTGTTTTGGTGGTTTTATTCAGTTGACTTCTCTGGGCTCATAGAGTGAAAACACAGGACAGTGATAGAGTTTTAGAGTAGTGAGTTTACTTCAGCATAAAATGGCTCCTTTAGAAATAGATGTCTAACCTCCTTGCACCCTGAATAGCAAAGGTAGGCTCTTCCTTTGTGTATTGCTGCTAGTAAGTACTCAGTGAACATCCCATGAATCAGTGCTTTAAAAAGTTGCACCTTATAGGCATATAGAAAACAAAGCAAGTATCCATGGAAACCCCCCAGATGTGCAGAATGCATGATTGACATGGAGAACACTATAGTCCAGCCCATTTCAGGGATTACTTTGTCCTCAGAGGTTCCTCATTACATAGATCCCTATGTCATTTCCAGTTTTACAAGTAGAAAGATTGTCTGAAGAGATTTGAAACCTCAGGTGATTAGCACACAGAGTAACAACTGAAGCCAGTGACACCTAAGCCTGAAAACTGCAGTGCCACTCAAGAGGGAAGATCTGGAAAGGGCAGAGGAACATCCAAAATCAGCAGAAGAACCAACAGAGATGCACCTCAGTTTAGTGAGGAAAAGAATAAGAAAGAAGCAGCAGCTTGGGACTTCACCTTCATCTTTGCTGGCTTTGAATTAATCACTTAGGTTTGGAAGGTCACTTTCCTCAAATATGAAGTACTGCTTATAGTCTCCTTGTCTCAAGACTGTCACATGATCTAATCATGGCATTTAGCACCTGTACATGACCTCACCAGGCCTTCACTCTCAGCCATTAATTTATGAATGATGGAATCCATAAGTTAAGGGAGAAAAGGCTATCAAATACTACATACACATAGATATACAAAATGTGGTTATTTAAATGTTTGTACATACATGGACATATGCATACATGTAAATAAGAAAATGAAACTTTAAGTTCAAGCATCTTTATTAGCCATGGCATACTTCTCTCCTTGTCCAAAGAAGAGAGCTGAATTCCCCATGCATTTGACCATCTGTGAATTTTAAACCTTCTGTGACACATTTACAAGTCCAGTGTTTTTTGTCCCCAAAGCTCACTCTTTCTGCTTGAAGTGGGCAGGCAAGCTGCACACATGGCCTGGCAGAGCCGGGGGTTCACTGTAGCTATGGGAAAACAGTCTGCAAAAACACTTAGGGAAAAAGCATTGAATCCAATCTCGAAAATTAATGTTAACTTCAGATGTTCAGATTTGAGTCAGGAAGGCTCTGGTCTACTAAAGACAGGATCCAGTTATCTCACGGAATAACACAGTTGTAAATCTGAATAAAATTAAAAAGAGATCAAACCCTGTAGACAAATGCTTTGGCTAAATGCCCTCTCTTGTGATCTGAATACCAACTACTGTGTTGTATAGTCATTTATAAAGGGGCTTGGAGGTAGGCAATAGTGTGCGGGGGAGGGTCATTAATTTCAGCCCACCCAGAAAGGTGTTAACTATGCCCCATCCTTCTGGCTAGATGATAATTAAGCCGCCTCTTTTGTGCCTCCCCAGAGGAGGCATATATACTGTATTACTCTACAGCATGTTAGTATAGTGTGATTGCAGTGAATCAAATCTTGTTTATCCTAAGGATGGGGTGGGCTTGCCCAGCTAGGGGTTTTATTTTTAATTGGGGTTCACAGAAGACTGAACAACCTCTTAGCTGAAAATTCTGGATAGCTCTGGGGGCACATTTGGTTAACCCTCTCCCTGCTGATGCCTACCACCCTTCCCAGGGATTGCAGAATTTCATCTACAAAACCCACTTGTTCCCACAAAAGATACAGTAAAATATAACAGAAAGTCCCTCAAATTTTTCTGAAAAACCTATATAACTTGAAGGACACTCTCAGAGTAATCTTTGTGTGATTTACTTTTGTGACTTTGGGCTAAAAATGAATTATGATTGTTTAAAACTCTATTAAATATTTTCCAGATTCATTTTGCACATTGGGATTTTGGGTCCTGAAGATGTTTCAAGTGACTCACATAGAATGTGAGGACATTAGTTAAAGGAGCAAAGAATAGGTTCTGCCAATGGATGTTGGCTGGCAATGTGTGGTTTCTGCTCTGGTGATATCCATCCAGTTACAGGAGAAAGAGAAGACTGTGTCATTGCTTTTTAATTTTGGCCAGGGCAATCATCTGGTACTTGCTAGGAAGGCATCATTTGGAACTGCAAGGTACTGTTTACTTTCTGCCTGAAGTGGGCAGGCAAGCTGCACACAGAACCTGGCAGTACACTTTAGGGGCTGCATCACAGGGAGGACCCTGTGCTTTGTAGTGATCTAGGGTGACTTCTGGTATGCCCATAGTGGGTTTCAAAGCCTCTTCACAGGGTGACTCATGGGTACCAGGCTTCAATGTCTCTTTATTAACTGACTCATGGGTGATATACAAGAGTGGGAAGAACAAAGGCTTTGAAATCAGAGTAGGTTCAACTTTTTCCCGAAACTCAGTGAGATTATAAAATTAAAAAAAAAAATAAAGAAGAAGTACAAGGCTGGGATAATAGAACAGTTAATCAAGTATTTGCATTACCCCAAAGAGGTCCTGTGTTCTGTTACCCAATATTCATAATTCCAGTGCTGCAAGGCAGAAGTCAGAAGATTTCTGGATCTTGTGGACCAGAGAAATCTAGCCTACTGTTTTTCTTTCTCAGTGACAAGATTCACATCACTGAGAGACCCCATCTAAAAATTACATGCCCCACCTAATCACAGCCACATAGGCATATACACACACATACACACAGAGAGAGAGAGAGAGAGAGAGAGAGAGAGAGAGAGAGAGAGAGAGAGAGAGAGAGAGAGAGAGAGAGAGAGAGAGAGAGAGAGAGAGAGAGAAAATCAAAAGGGACATAAGTTGTGTCAGCACTCAATACCATCTCAAATAAATGGAAATTTCCTGGCAACTGGCAACAGTTCATATATTTCTTATAGCCCTCACTTATGAACACAACATATAAATCATATCATTTCCTTAGATGTATATGTTTTGGAGGAAGAGATGTCACAGATTTACACAGATTAATCTCTGATGCCTTCTGATGAAGAGCTCAATGAAGGTTTATTGAACAAATGCCAGTAGCCCAAATGAGGTCTAAGTAATGTTTCATTAGAAAGCAAATTTGGCCAGAATAGACTCTATACTATGAGCAATGAATAAAGAGGATTTGAGGATGGTCATTTGTTATCAAAATGCAATAGAACATGCTGGATCCAGAGTTCAGAGGGTAAACTAACTAAGAAGAGAGAGAACGGTTTACCATGATGGAAATTCAGTTAGTTTGGGAGGATAAAATAAGTGACCCAGGTTTAAATGGGACCAAAACCAATGATTAGGTTTTCTCTGGAGCAAAAAACACAGGTAAAGATTTTCATATTGGGTTCATTGGTTAAAAATCAATGTGACATAGAAAGATGCATTTGTGTGCTGTGGAAGGAAAGGCATGTTTTAAGTACCAACACTGTCACTTTCTGCAGCTCAGAAAAGAAGTGATTATGAATGATTCCCTCCAAAGAGAAAACTGACAAGAAAAAAATAGTAATCCTTTCATATTTTCAAGTAGGTTTGAAAATAGCAAACCTTACATGTAGAACTCATGCTTCATGAGAGACATCATTGAGACTGAAGTACAATTCTACTATTTAATACCCTTGCTCATTTCTCCACTGGAACCAACAGGACTCACTTTGTCATCTTCAAAATTGAAATTTATTATCAGTTTGAATTAGGAACTAAGCACAATTAAAATTTATTACCAGTTTGAATTAGAAAGTACACAGGATTTGACTGCTTTTTTAAAAAAAAAATCAATAATTATTGGAAGCTAATAAAGCATTTAAATCTCTATTTAAATACAATAAATTTTGGACTCTGAGAATTTCTCAAGTGAGAAAGTAAATTCTAACATCAGGGTTAGCACTTCTTGGTGTGACCTGCAACCTGACACTGGGTATTAATATTTCAGATTCGAGGGAGGAACATGCTCGTACCACAGTGAGATGTCAGTCAGACATCCATTATGTACATTAAAAACTAAGAAAGGAAGAAAGAAAGGAAGGAAGAAAGAAAGGAGAAAGAAGATGCACTAGGAAAGGAGGCCTAATGCAAGCTCAAAATTAATTGGAACCAAACAAAAGGAAAAATTATGTGTGGGTCAAATCAGTCCTTGGAAGAAGCTAATAAATGGAAAGGAAATGTGAACGCTGCCTTTAGAAATGAAGTGCAAATGCAACCTGCTTGCTTCTGGAAGAGAAGATACGTATGCACATTAGGAACAATGAGACATTTCTTTTAAAAAATGTACACCAGAACAAGAACAATTTTGTCAGTTGTAAAAAGCCGAGCCTCAAGCAAAGGTACAAGGACAGAAAGTGTTCTGGGCAAGAATTAGGACGCATTTAGGGATACAATCCCTCTGCTCTCTTCAGTGCTGTGGTCTCTGAAACTAGTAGCAATGACTCTACAGATGAGCCAGGACAAAGTCTTTTTTTAAAAAAAAAAAAATCACCTGTCTTTTTACTTACTGTTTTCTTCTGTTTGTATTCATTATAGAAATGGGCTGTGTTTCAGTCCCATGATCTCTGGAACTAGCCTCAAATACAGAAAACAGCAGTTTTTCACATGCCATTGCTGTGACTGATGTTCATGATTCAGAAAAACAAAAAGTCTACCATTTTGCCCCTTTTTAAGGTATTTAACGTAGTCTACATACTTCAGTAACAGTCCCTTCATGTTGGAGATTCTCTATTTGTAAACTCATCATTTTCTCAAGTAAAGTTCCATTCAAGTCTAACTTCTTCCTTCCTGAAAGCTTCTGGCAAGCACTGTTCTACCTTCTATTTGTTTGATTTTGACAGTAGTACATGCATCATGCCAACAGACGCCCATCGCATCTGGTCCTTCAGGGTTAGCTCGTTTCACTCAGGATCCTGTCTTCAAGGTATATTTGGTAGCGTGAGTCAGAGTTTTCTTCCTTCTAAAGGTTGAATCATATCCTACATTCTGCATTTCACTTATTGATTCATACCGCAGGGGATATTTGGATTAGGGAATATGTTTTCAGATTGAATCGATGTATGAATGTTTGAATAAAGATTCAAGATGAGCAATGACTGAACTGGAAAGCACCCATCCTTCAGAGAAAAACCACGAGATCCAGTCTAACCTCTCATCCCCAGCTCTGCAAACGTGGCTACAGAGGTCTCTCGTTGTGAGTGTTATTTATCTGTGAGGAAAGAAGAGGGAATAAAATAAAAAGCTCATCAAAATATAGCTACTGACCCTCTTTCTGCCAGGGGACAGATGGAACCGAGGTGAACATTTCCTTCCTGCCAGTCTCAGTGAGGTGAAGGCAGAGCATGGAAACATCCTAATTACCAGAGTACACTCTGGCCCCTTTCAAACTACCATCGCCCGCGGAAGGGACATAACTCATGGACAGCGTGCAAAATAACATTGCCTTCAGGAAAGTGGAACACATTCACATTTATTTGCTATTTGATGATATAGTGTTCACAGAGAATGGGTTCAGGAAAATATTCCACAAGCTCATGGATTTATATATGGCAATTCTTACAGGAGTACAAGCTTCTATCTTATTGTAGAGATTTCAAGGGACGTTTAAGTACAAGACAGACCTGTCATGCACAGGGCGTCTCCTAGTACCATCTTATAAGCTGATGATATTCTGTTGCCCACAAGTTGAACATTGTGTGCCTGGGAAAATGTTCTTGAAGCTCAAACCCTTGTCTATTTGTCTCACTATCTTGGCCCAAAGAGATCTTCACTGTTTGAGGAGGCTGGGGTATCCACTGCTTAACTTAAATCAAACTTTCTTCCAAGTGGGGTGGTAAAGTCAAGTATTTAGGATTATTTTGTCCACCCCTCTCCTGCCCACTGCCTGAGCACCTCTAAAATAGGCAAGGGACAGCGAGCTACCTCAGTTTCCAAATATGTCAAACAGAGCACTGGTCTTTATTTCAACAAGTGCCTTGTGAGCAACACATGAAAGCTACTCTGAGAGCAGCCATATTTCTTATTATTACTCTGCCATCAGTCACCACCAAAGCCCTCAAGTGTTTGATGTGGTTGCCTAGGAGCATGGGTTCTCAGTTCTGGCTTGAAAGGGGTCTACAGTACATAAGTAGTTAACCCTTGCCCCGCTGAACAGCCGAATAAGAGCCTACACATATCAACATTTTCTCCTTGCTGCCAAGCAAAGATGAGCAGTTATTTTTCCTTGCAAGCACCATGCTTGAGATCAGCTCCACTTAAAAATCAAAGTGTTGCAGAGACTATAGGTAAAAAAAAAAAAAAAAAAAAAAAAACATAGGCAATAAAGTTGGACTTGCAAAGCCAGTCTCGTTTCACAGGTTTCTTCGAACTGTTTTAAAAGCTGATCCTATCTTTTAAACTACTGGTTACCATACGTTTACAGGAAAGCTAGTAATATGAGAAGTGATTCAGTAGACAGGGTACTTGAAATCACTCTTGGCTTGCGGCATCTTCTCAGGCTATAGCATGAAGAATATTTGTATTACTACATGTCTAACTGTCCCTACAGCTGAACAGCTCAGAGACTTATTTTCTTTATGCATTTTTAATAATATAGATGATTCCCAGAATGCACAACTACACTGACTAGGTTCTTACATCTTCCTACTCTTCCATTAACTGGAGATGGTTTGGTAACATCAAATTTTATCTGCTGAATTTATGGATAACAAATGAAAGAAATAAGTAGGAATATTAGAAATGTAAAGGATATAAAAGATAAAAAATCAACAAACAAGAGAGTATGTTGGCTAAGTCTAAGTGAGGTGGCAACTTGATATTCCTAGCTCTGAGAGTTAAATGTATAGATTTTTTTCTTTTAGACATTTCATCCTAATGTTAAAAATGAAGCATTCAGTTATTTGGGAGTGGGTGGTTTTCAGAGAAAAAAGGGGGGGTTATAATTTAGTAATTGGAGAAATAAAAGATGCCTTTCCAACCTGGCATTAAAAATCTCTAATAAAGTAGGGAAAATGAAGGTCTAAGATGACAGTCTTTATCAAAGTGTTTATAGAGACATTATATGTTCCCGTAATTGTTTAGGCCAGTGAATTAATGAATCGTCGCTGTAAGTCTCCATTTGAAATGATTTTGATGGTGTCTGCTGCTCGGCTGCTTTGGAAAAAGCCTGTTGTCTGCCGCTCCGGAGAAGGGCCTTGAACCCTGCCATTCAATCCCTTTCAGCCCATCAGCTGACTCTAATTGCCAGAAAGCGCAGGAGACCCCGGAGCCTGATTGTTCCTCGACCTCCTTTGAGGTTTGGAGGCATGAAAAGAAAAAGGGGAAAAAAAGCTCCTTTTGATCTTCTGTCTCTCTCTCTCCCTCTCCGGCTCCCTCTCTCTTCCTTTTCTTGTCTGCCCACTCCTACTCTAAGAATGACACATTTCTTTATAAGGCTTCTTCTCCTTCTTCTAAGGACAATAATTAATAAGGCCTTTATAAAATGAGGCTTGAATTGGTGTCACCTCAGGGGTGGTCCAAGGCTCTGAAGTGAAACCTCGGTGGGCCCAGGCCTTGTCTGGCCTCTGCACAGGTCAGGTTTAAATACCCTGACCCCAATTTTCAGTCTCTTTCCCTAATGAGGCGATTCACACAAGGATACAAAATTATACGAGGAGAGAAAACAGACAAAAGAGCCAAGGTGTAGCTGACATCACACTGGCCACATTTTTATTATTGTCTTTGTGTCTGTGACATCACAGCTGTATATGTCCTTCTGGCAAAGCTCTCTCCCTCGGTTCCTATGGTGAGCTTCAGAGAATGACTTCACAGACCCCAGCGAGTCGCTTGCTGCTTGACATGCTCAGAAAGGAGTGGCCCTAGCTGCGCAGGTTGACCACTGGCGGGTTCCTTCTCCAACTCTCTGTGTTAGGACAGAAGTCTCCTGAGTTTCCGCACCAGTGGATTCTGTCAATCGCTTGGATAAAATGGCATTATTTGTATCCATATAATTTTACAAGGCTTATCGTGTTGACATCCGGAGTTTAAAACGTTCTACTGTGCATGTTATCTGTCCTAAATCTGGTGAGACTCGGGGCTGCCTTTGAATGTTGCCAGATGAGAATGCTGCCTCTTGCTGCACCCTCTAAGGGGGCTTTTAGAATAGCCGGGTGACCTTAGTAAATTACGGGAGTACTTTGTCCCAGAGTTACTAATAGGGGAGATGACCTGATGAATTCTATATTTTTGGCTCATAACATTTATAAAAAAAAAAAAAACCTAATAAAACGTTGAGATTTAGTAGAGAGGAAGGCAGACTGCAAGTTGGTAGACTTGTAGGTAACACAGATCAATCTCTTTGTCCTGGTTAGTGTGTCTTATTATTGCATGCTATATATTTCTATTGATTTTAGAAGGTTTCTCTATTCAGAAAGAATTAAAAATAACAAGAAATACCTATCTTAGAATTTGATTAATAAAAATTGCCAAGTTAAAAAAAGAGAAAAGGATGCTGACTCCAGAAAAAAAGAAACATGTCTTAAAAAATAAATGCTTTAAACCTATTTGTACAAAATGAAATGGAATGCCATGATTTACCCTGAAAATGTCTACATTTTGTCAAGTGGGTAGATATTTTAAATTTCTACTTATGAAGGATAGTTTCAGATATGAGCAAAATAATCACCGATACAAAAGGATCATCACATATTAACTTCATATAAATACAAGCAATTAAATATGACCAGTAAGAACCACTACCTCTCAGTAATGAAGGAATGGAAAAAAATACCTCATCATAATAGATTTTATGATGACATAGTTGGTCTTTAATAACATTTATCTAAGTAGAAATGTAGCCCAGCATCTGCCTCTGGTTACACTGTTCTCCTTCAGGTCTCTGTTCACCTATGTCAAGGTGGTCAAGAAATTGCTTTAAGCGTCAGGAAAAAAGAACCACCAGTGTACAGATTTTGAGAAAAGAAAAATAAAATGGTAGAAAGGAAAGCTTTAAAGGGAGAGAAGGAGAGTTCTCTCATCCCAGGCATGGAGAAAGGGCTAAGCATTGTTTTGTCTAAGTCTTGTCCTGTGAAAGGCTGTGACTAATGAGCTAACTCCTAACAGAGCATTACCTGTCACCTCAGGATCAAACACATCACAACAAGGATAGTATCTTCAGGAGCTCTTTCTTTCTGGTCTGACCACTAACTGTGTTTAACATTGCAATACACTTCACCCAGATCATTTCAGACTGGAAGTGGTTCTCATCCTTGCTAATGCTGAGATCATTTTATACAGTTCCTCATGCTGTAGTAACCCGACCATAAAATTATTTTCACTGGTACTTCATAACTGTAATTTTGCTATTGCTATGAGTTGTGATGTAAATAATTTGTGTTTTCTGAAGGATTTAGGACACCCCTATGAAAGAGTCCCTTGATGCCTAAAGGGGTTGCAACCCACAGGTTGAGAACCACTGTTTTAGAGACATCTGTCAAACCAGGAACTGGTACCAGGAAGAGATCTTAGCTGTATCAAAACATTAAGGGCCAGTTGTTACTGCAGCACCAGTCTATACTGATAGATAACGTAACAAAAAAATATCAGAGGATTGAGCTGAGCCAGAGTTTTGCCTCATGTTCAAGTGTACAACATAAGAAAATTCTGGGACTAATGGCTCAGAGGTTAGTTGCTAATGAATTGGTAGCAGCAGTATGTATAGATGCTGATTAAAAGAAAGAGAAACAAACAAACAAACAAACAAACGAAACCCAGAAACCTAGAAATAGCTTCAGGATTAGAATAAATAATAAACGAATACAAGCAAGAAAGAAAGAAAGAAAGAAAGGAAGAAAGAGAGAAAGAAAGAAAGAAAGAAAGAAAGAAAGAAAGAAAGAAAGAAAGAAAGAAAAAGAGCAAACAAGCTGGCTTAAACTATCTTTTGCTGTGTTCTGGGGCCTTGAATTTGGAAAGGTGTGTCTTCTGATCCAGAGCTCAGATTGTTAGGATTGTGTTGGATATCCCCCTCCTCCAAGATCTGAAAAAGGAGGAGTTTCCAAGGTACAAGCCCTCTCATTTCTGCTTTCTTCACACACACAGCTACTGGGAAGGACCCTGACCCCTGGCCTTATTAGCGAGACACTAACCCAATGAGCCACCAGCTGCACTCTGAAAGCCCACGTGCACTCGGGCTGTGTATTGGTCTCATTGTTATAAGACATCCCATTCATGTCTGATCATTCGTCAACAGCGCGGCATGAGTTATATTTTAGGCGATAGAAAGGTCCGCTGAAACAATTAAGAGTTTTGAAAATGAATGATGCCTTGACAAGGGCTCTTTACCCTGAGATGTTTATAACTCCTCTTCACTTTTATGGTTTTAGTCAGTGTTTCAATGTCACTAAGAACTTCACATTTAAAGGCTGTCTTCTTAGGCCTTCACATGCATTCAGTAACTTCTATGTAATCAACGGTAGAAAAGACAGCTCACCAGATTTCTCAGTTCATGGCTCGTCCAGATGTACTGTGCCTCTGTTAATTACCCAGCAATGCCACTAATTGAACTGGAGTAAGGTCTGAAGATCTGCTTCTGTATCTAGTAGATGAGTGACATGGATGCTACTGTGCCCAAACCACTCAGTGAACACTCAGGGCCAGGGCCAGTTTCTCAACCTTCACTAATTTATTTAACCTAGCTACAAGTGTGTTTAAGGGCATTCACCCTAGAAGGTGGGAGAACATCAATAAAATCAAGTATTGACTCCCTCATAACTGCATTTCAAGCAGAAAAAAAACAAAAGCCCAAGATGATTGGACCTAAAAAGTGCTTCTGCTCTGATAACCAAGGAAGGAAATGTGAACTACATTTATTTGGGATACTGGAAGGAGGTATTTGGGGAATATCTTTTGCTACCCAAATTATGAACTCCACTTGTCTCCTCACCCCTTCTCCGATGTAGGTGTACCAGGAAAAGAACCAAGCCATCCCAGAACAATGGGCCGTTGTGTCTATGGATGTAAAGTTTGGGCTGTATTTCCTCAGGGGCTAGCACCTCAGAGAAGAATGGATGCCAGAAATATCCATCCATCTCTGTAGAGAGGCTTGCTGATGAAGATGATTAAAAGCAATGACTGACAGATTAGAAATCCTTAGAAGTATCAAGATGAAGTGAAGAAAGTAATCAAAAGACTGGGGGTATGTCTCAGTGACAGAGGTTGTGTTTTTATGCAGGAGGTCACAGGGTTCGTTTTTTTGGGCTATAGAACTAATGGATGATTGATTGAATAAATGAATAGTTTTTAAAGACAAAGTTTTTACAGAGTCTGATTTCTCATGCCTGTAATATGCTCATGCTTGTAATATGCCTGAAATCCTAGCACTTAGGGGACTGATGAAAAAGAAACAGTTTAAGCATAGCCTGTTTACATAGTGATTTCAAAAACAGTCAAAGAAAACTACAGAGTAATGCTGTGCCCTAAAAATAAAGGGAAGAATGAAAGAGAGAAAAAGATGAGTAGAGGGTAAAAATCAGAAGAAAAAAATCAATGAAAAGAAAAGAGGGATCAAAAACTAGATGGGTTTGAAGTAGGCCAAAGTGAATCAGTAAATGGCAGTTGCTGTCATACCTGCCCACAGTCCTTTGCCTGAGTTTGTGAGGTCAAATGGGTACAGGAAGTCAAATTGAAAAGCATCTGGGAGCCCCAGCTGGTAACCCGTACTTAGTTCTTATCTAACTCAATTAACTCCACATTTCTTGCATAAAATTATGGCTACTCGATATAAAGAGAAGAGAATTGACGGCAGGCCCATGGCAGTGCCTGCTCAACCCATGACAAATCATAGATTGCAAAAGTTCTTGCAGCTCTGTCTAGTTTGGAATCACACATGAAGGATAATACTGCTTTAATGACGACTGTAATGAGGATCATGGTAGTTATCATACTAGCATTTAGCAACCTGGGAATATTTTACATTTTACATAGTATAGATACATTTCCTAAGATTATTTATCTCCAGTACTTGTTGCATGGCTACTCTGGAAAATACATGCATATCCATTCACTGCACATTCAGCAGCCACAGACTGAACAAAGGATCCTATCCAAGTCCAGCATGGTGAGCCAATGAGTTTATTGGAGTTACTTACAGGAATGTAGATGACTTTCAAAAAGCTATACTGGAGGATGTCCACTGGGTGACTTTGGGGCAGTCTCATAAAAGGCCCAAACCAACCAATTGTTTATCTCATCTATAAGGCAATTGGATCCTTGGGGGTGGGTGTTGGGCAGGTCTTATGATCTCCCTCCTGCCATGAGAGAATGTTAATTGGCCTAGTCTGGTGAAGGTCTCCTGTGGGTTTTCACAACTGTTCTGCTTTAAAGCTACAGTGGTCATGTGGAACCTGGAGGGAAAACACAGATCACATAGATCATGCTGTCTGCCACAGAGTCCCGCCTCCAGCAAATTTCAATCCTTTGCATTTTAATGGGATCCACTAATTTCTTTGAAATTTTCAAAACTTTCCTGATGATCTTATTTCTGTGGTCTGTTTAATGTAACGACCTTTTTAATTATTTTCCTGCAAGATACATGCTGCTTACAGTTCTAAGTATTTTTGCTACATGCAGTCACAAGATACCTTTTTTGAGGGAACTGCTGTGTGTGCATGTGTCTGTATGTACACTCATATACTTTAAAATATTTGTTTCTGGTATAAAAAGACAAAGATGTGAGTTGAACAAGAATATACGTAAGAATGTGTACATAAGACCAGAGAGGTGTGAAGAACTATTAACTATTAAGATTTTAAACAAACTTCTCTAGGTTCTTTGTAAATGAATCCCCTTAATGCAAGGTTATTAAGACTATATTTTTTTTTAACAAAAAGAAATCACCCTGGTGTCAAAGTACAAACTTTATAATTCTCTTTTCACCCTCGCCAACTCCCAGCAACAGTGTCAAACTTAATTAACTTGTGGCTTAACCACATTTACAGTGTTCCTGGACCAGTTTCTATTAAACGAGTGACTCAAAGCCAGGGTCAAAGTTACTTTTCTTCCCCTGAGTGAGTCACAAAAAGTACTTTTTCTCTGTAGGTAGACATACAATCGTGAAAATATGCAAAGTCACTGATTTTGTAACGGCTTCTCTTCAAAAAGGAAGGTCTTGAAATGAGTTTTCTCCCTTTAATTTCCCAAAGGAATATGAGAGAAATGGCGGTGGAGTCACAGTCTGGGAAGAAGGAATCCACCCTGGTGGCCCTCTCCTTTTGTGTTCCCAACACAACCGAGAGAATGCAGAACCGGAGCTCTAGATTCTAGTCTGCCTTGAAGTGCTTTCACGAGGGTGTACTCCAGTGGAAAGTGTTATCATTATTGCATTCAGGGTGTAATTTCATAAAAAACAGTAAATGTTTAATTGTACTCCTTTTGCTTTCAGTGAAGATACTGATGCTATGACACTTCAGGTGAGATTCAAGGGCTATTGCACAAGGGCAAATATTCAAATAAATGTGAACTCCAATTCTTACATTCAAGGGCACAATTTCCTCCATATCCATGATCCCCACAGAAACCACATGCTCATGGCAGAATGCCGGATTTCCACAAGTTTCTAATACAGAGTGAAAACCTCCATTAGACTCCGGAGTAATGCTGGTTTGTTCCCCTTCCTATGAACTAAACTATAGAAGTTGCATCTACCACAAACAGGGAGAACAGACAACCACCAGCAGCAGCAGAATTGAGGCAACGAAAGCATTTGCAACTTCAGTTGTTCTCATGATAGACAAGTGCTAGAAAACACAGCTCGGAGAGCTGAGTAGTATTTTTAGAGCTGCTTAATCCAGGAGCCAGAATTCTCTATTTGACCACAGATATAAATATTAGAGATGAAGCAACTTGCAAAGGCTCTCACACTATGGAAGCTGCATAATAAAGGAGCTATGCAGAGAAATGTGCCAAGGAAGTGTATAGTGAGATTTGCTATGGTTTGTGCATGAGCAGTGTGGTTCATTTGGAGAGGATGTATGTAGAATATTACATGCTTACCTCCAGAGTAAACACAGAGCTACGAACAGAAAAAAAAAATCGCAATACCCTGTGCCTCCTTGTGAGGTCACCCACTGCTAATGAGCACTGTAATGAGCACAGAGATTCTCACAGATTAGGCATCAGCTTGCTAATGCTTAGCCACCAGGGTCCCCTCCAGGGAAGCTACTTAGACCAGAGCCTAATAAAGACATCTGTGCATGTCTCCACTCACATGCAGCTCCTGGAGAAGCATTCATTTCTATGGATTGCTTTTTATATTTTGTAAGGATCTTGCACATTAAAAAATGGTGTAAGTGATTATAAACTATAACATTTTCAAATTGTTTTCCTTAGATGAACCATTATTTTCTGATCATTTATTTTTTCTTTAATTTTTCCATAGGCTTTCATAAACATGAAATACATGTTTCTCTCTCTATCCTTCAAGTGATAGCTGGGCAATGGTAATGTCTCTGGTTGTACTTGTAAGCATATGAAGCAAGCAGATTTCCATGTTGAAATATTCAGGCTTTAAAACATTGGCTGCAAAGTAAAACTCACCCTTGGGCAAATTCAGAACTGCTTTAATCATTACACAGAATAAAAAGACCCAAATTTTTCTACATTGATGTGCTGAAATAAGTTGTAATTGTCTAAATTTCAATTGTATTTAATTGGAAGACTACATAAGTGTTTCCTTGTAAAATATAGACAGTAAAATATTAGAGTGTATGGTATCCAACATGTGTAAGCACCTACAGAGTTTATCCTATGTGAATTACAAGCACATTTCACTGGGATTAGGATACTCCTGTCTTCTTTCAACCATGACTATCACAGTACAAACAGAAAGTAGGCTCAGTCCAGTTTGCCTACTGTGCCTACATCAGATTGCAGGAAGAATTATGCTTGGTGCATAGAGCAGAGGACAGGGATGATGCATCTTACTGACATTAAGATTAATAAATTGAAATTAATAAATCTTACCTCTCTGGGGACAATCAGACACATGTGTGAGTGAGTGGATGAATGGATGAACGGATGGATGGATGGATGGATGGATGGGTAGATGTATGGATGGATGAATAAGAAACCTGAGGAAAATACATTATTTTTATTTATTTGAGTCCAGTTTTCACATTTTGATAAATACAAAGCAAAAATCTAAAACCTGTTAGAGATAACATAGTTGATTACAGGTACGTAGGCAATACAGGGTATTTGGATTTCACATAACAGCTTTTCCTAAAACCTCTTTTCCAAAATCATCTCTTCCTAGTGTCATCCTCCAAGTGCCTCTGCTTAACTGCAAATCTCATATCCATCTCTCAACTTCAGCACACCTCTGCTTTCTTCTTTTATCAACTCTTTTTTTCCTCTTCCCAATATACTGACTATGTTCAGATAGGAGTTTTCTTTGCTCAGTTCAACAGCTATATATCCTGGAAGATGATGGTAGTGAATTCCTGGTAACCTAAAAACCATAGGGAAAAGGCCACCAAACCCACCAAATCAGGTTTCCTGATGTGTCATGAAGTCCATTGTTTTGAGATACAGAACTTGGTGATTTTTAATGAATACATCATATCACCTAACAACATCATCTAATAAGCAACATTCATGATCCAGAAAAAAAATGGCTCATGCTGCCTGCGGGAATCCTTTCTCTCTGAAAACAACCCTTTTGTTGTTTGCTTGTTTTTTGTTTGACTAGGTCTGCCATAGCAAGTTGGAAATGCCTGTTGACTCAAATAATAGAAATGTGTTTAGTTCCCAGTTCTGTAGCTAGAAGTTCAAGTGCAAGGTGTTAGATTGATTCCTCTTGAGAATTTTCAGGGAAAGAACCATTGGAGACTTCTCCTTGAGGCTTGATGTATTTTGAGATATGCAAATAGAGATCTATAAGAATATCAGGGACATTGGGATAGGACTAACCTAATGACTTTATTATAATTTGATTCTCTCTATAAAATTCTTATTTCTAAATGAGGTTATAGTCTCATGCATTCCGGGTTCAGACATGAGCATATGACTTTGGGGTCATGAGTGAAACACTGTATATTCTAAAAAAAATGCAATTTGCAGTGTTTTTTTTTTTTTCTGGGATCTCTAGTGAACCATTTCTTTTCGAAATTCCCAATTTTGATTCATATTCTCGAAGTGAATTCTATTTTTATCATTAAATAATTCTATACAATATGAATGTACTACAGTTTTCATGTTTATTTGTAAGTTGAATGTGAGTTAATTTTATTTTAAATTAAAAAAAGTATGTGTGTGTGTGTGTGTGTGTGTGTGTTTGAATGCAGACATGTGCCTTCATGAATTTGTATAAATTGGCTTCATTTAGGAGCCCACAATGACCTAAACAAGGTATTACATCCCCTGGTAGTAGAATAGCAAATGCTCATAACTGCTGAGATATATATATATATGTTTGTCAAGTGTGTCATATATATACATATATAATTTGTTTGTAAATATGCCTTCAGCAGTTTAAGTTGAAGATATGGATCATATATGTAAGTGTTAAATGTTATAAAAACAGTTTAACTATTTTCTTATTCCTCATTCCCCTTAACAATGAAAGTGAGCTTCATGGTATCATAACATCACTAGAACTTTATCCAGTCCTTTTTCCTTAATTTCATCATTGTTGTAGATATACCATGATATTTCATTTTGCTATTAATTTTACAGTCAACACTTGATGTGTATATTTCTTTGTTGAGCTTTTATTGGATTCTTAGCTCTTTTGTTGAGAAGCAAGGGCCCTTTCTAAAATCTGGATACAAAGCCCTGGCAGATACATGCTTTCTGGTAGTCTGTATTTTTTTTTCATTTTTCTTAATATCATCCAAATAGAAGAGAAAGCAGATTTAATGTTTTGTTCTTGTCACAGAACTAGAAGAAGAATGTAAGGTCTTCTTTGTAAATGATTACAATAAACTTTATTAGTTCTCACTAGTGTCTAAAATTTTAATATGAAGTACAATAGAGATTTTTGTTGAGTGAGCTTTATTTGATGACGAGAACTCCTAAGATAGCCAGAATGTTGTTTTCAGTTTTTTAACTTCCATTAAAGTCACATCATATTAACCCTCACTTGGGTTTAAGTTTCTGCCTCTTTATTCTCTATCTTCTCTTCTTTACTTTTCAGACACAATGCTATATTATAGCCCAATCTGAGTTGGAAGGCAGTATGTAGTCATTGCTATCTTCAAACTCCAATCAATTTCCCTGTGTTAGTCATCTCAATGTCCAAGATTTGAGATTGTGGACGTCAGCCTCTATACTTAGATCCCTACTTGAACAGTGTTCTTTTGGTCTACTCATTCTTAGTATCTCAAAATCTGGGACAGTAGGTTGGTAGTTGAACACTTGCTTAGTATGCATGAGGTCCTGAGTTCAGTCCCCAGTCCTGCAGGAGAAAAAAATCTACTTCATCTCTAAAATCTCTCCAACCCTTTCCTGTGGCTGAGACTCAAAAGTGCTACATGTTCCATTATCTCATCTGTTTTTCTCTCAAAAGTATAGATTGACACTTAAATGATTGTAGTCATCAAGATGGCAGTTCAGGGGATGAGGCCCCCTAAGAATGGGCTCCTTGTATGACGCTACCGCATTTTCCAATTTTGTCTATCCTCACTTTAACCAGAATAGCCTTCTCTCATTATTTTCTTTTAAAGATCCTAAATTCCATTATTTCTTTCTATATACAGCTCAAATGAAGCCTTGGCTTATTCTCAGTCATATATATTGAGTAGGATCTGTTCTCAGCTTATCATTAATGGAGAGCAATTGCCATCTTTGCTACAAATAACAAGGTTTTATCAGAAACAGTACTCCTGAATATATCCTGAATATATATATATACTTTTTATGTACTTTTTATGTATTAATCTGTTGATCCTTTGACAGTCACTTAGGTTGCTTTTGTATTTCAGCCTACTTAGAAAGTGCTTTAAGGGCTATCACACACTTGTCTTTTTGGCTCATTACCTTCAGGCATATAAGTAGTAACTGGATTGCTGATTCACACTTGGTGAGTAGTGTCCCTTTTTGTGTGACATCAGCAGACACTTGAAAATTCTACAACACACATGGACTTTGGACTTCCTTCATTCCCACAGGTGGGAGACTTACCTCTCTTTATGCTTTGCAAGCTGCTTCTTTCCCTCAGCTCTTCCTATATGCACCTCCTACCCTCCTGCATACCCCTTAACTCAGCTTATGTTCAGCAATTCCCAAACAGGACAATCTTGTCTATCAGCTTCTTCTTTGTGTGTGGTTTTCCCTTTACTCTGTTCCTGGGATTTCAGCAGATCTTGCTACTCCTCTGTGCTCTCCTTTTTGTTATGGCAGTATAGTAACTGTCAGCCACATTCCATTTGCTTGCCCCATTGACAATGAACCTAGTATCATGTGCTAAGGACATTCACCAGTGTATAAGAACTATACTTGCCCAGGCAACAAATTCATAAGTGATAGGTACTGAACTGCAGGTACTGAGAAATTGACAAAGGTCTACATGTCTACAAAACAAATCCAAAGGAACCCATCAAAAAAATCTCTAAAATACTACAATGTGAAGAAAGGATACATAGATGACACAAACTCTTATTTTAAAGTCAATGAACGACTTTTAGATTCACACTCAAGCACTCTAGGATACATTCTCCTACCTACTGAAGACATAACTACAGATATTTTAACCACTATTGGTTTATGACCCTATCTAAATATTTTTAAATTTGTTTATGTGACTTTGATTTTGAAATTTAATTTTCATAATCTTTTTGTTTCACTGTCCCTACTCTGTGATTTGGTCACTGATCACCTCTTAAGTTTGTACCTTTACTCAAAGCAGTGCTGAGTTTTGGAGCTCTAGCCTCTATAGGAAAGAGTCCCCTAGAGATCAGAGAAACACTATCTCCTGGTCATGATGTACATATGGAGAAACAAGGCTCTCAGTACTTCTCAGCTGCTGAAGAAATGTCACAATGAATTTCTCTTTCACCTCTTTGTAGAATTTGATTAATTCCAGAAAAATAATTGTGTCTACAGGAGTTACTGTAGGTCAGTGTGTTGGCTAGTTTTATGTCAACTTGATACAAGCTAGAGTCATTTTTGTAGAGGGAACCTCAGTTGAGAAACTGATTCCATCAAGATTGCCTGTAGTCCAATTTATAAGTACTTTCTTGATTAGTGACTGAGGAGAAAGGGCCCAGCGCACTGTGGATGGTGCCACCCCCTGGACCAGTGGTACTGAGTAACCTGAGAGCTGGAAGATGAAATAAAGTCCATGTACTTTGTCGTCGTAGGTTTTGCTTTTGTTTTACTCACAGCAACAGAATGTTAAATAATACTGTCAGTTGACTATTCTTAATTTCTGTTGAAATCAGGATTGAGAGTTAACACATAAGAATTCAATATTTATATAGATTTTCAAAAATTTCCATCTGTCTCCCTGTCTGTCTGTCTGTCTGTCTCTGTCTGTCTCTGTCTCTCTGTCTCTGTCTCTGTCTTCCTCTCTCTCTCTCTCTCTCTCTCTCTCTCTCTCACACACACACACACACACACACACACACGAACACACACTTTGCATTTTATTAATCTATCTCCAGAATGAATTCTCCAAAACAAAGAAAGTGTACTAATTCCAGAAATGTCTCTGATATCTCAGAGTTTTTTATCTAGCATTTCTTAGAAATATTTTGCTTTGAAGATTCCATGGTATAAAGATTGTTTTTATACATTTTAAAGATTGGGTTTTTTAGATACCTATATAGTAAGCAGGATGAAGTGGGAATGTTACTAAATTACTGGGCCAGGAGCTCTCAGGCAGATCTCCAAGAAGCAGGGAGATGGAGGGATTCTAGCCTGTGCAACTATTGACAAGTTTCCTGTCCTCTATGAAACAGAATAAAAGAAATACCTTGGTAAGTAGCTTTATGAAGTAGAAACAATGTGTGAAAATTGGTTCTCATTGTGTGCTAGAGCAAACTGTTGCTCCGTACCTGACAATTCTGTTATCAAGGACAGCAGCAATTACCTCTTGTCAAGAGTCAAATGATGTTCCTCTCAAACTATAGTGTGCAAGTGGGACATGTCAGGGGAAGAGTTTATCACCAGAGTGACTGGGAAACAGCATGCAGTAAGAGTAATGGAACTCAGATTTCCTGATGAAGCCCATTTGGGTTTTCCTTTTGCTTTGTGCTTTTCTTTTTCTGCAAAATCTTATTGCTTTTTTCAAAGGTTTTTCAATACCTTCAATCTGTTTTCATTGTGCATAGTGTGGTGTTTCATATAGACAGGTGTGAATATCGTTATGTTCTTTTACCATATTCACTTCTTTTGTTGTCTCTCTTTAAACCCCATTTGTGTTTTCTGTCACCCTAGTCTTCCTTCTGTTTTCATACCTTTCCCCACAATATTATATATAATCTTATATATAATCTTATAATGTATATCTATATATCAAATTATGTCAGTCATTCTACTTATGGTGATTGTGTAGCACATTCTCTTTATGTATTCATTAGTTGATAGATAATGAGTCTCTAACATAGACATTGTATATAATACTACACTAAAGACAAATGGGCAGGTAACTATTGCATAGGTTGACTTTCAGTCATTCAGGTGTATGCCCTGGAAGGCTTTAGTATGTCATATGGTAGTTACAATTTTAGTTTCTTTACTTTTTCTAAGGAAAATTCATGCTAATTTTTTGTTACTAGGTCATGTACATACATTTTACACCAGCATTCCATATGTGCTACCATTTCCCCCATATTCTCACAAGCATTCTATATTGTTTGTTCACTTAATGGTAACTCTTCTGATTGAGGTGAGAAAACAGTAATTTAGTTTTAATTTACAACAACCTACATGCTATTGGTTAGGATTCTATTGCTATGATACAACACTGTGACCACAAGCAACTTGGAGAGGAAAGGTTTACTTCAGCTACACATTCAGATCATAATCTCTCACTAGGGGAAAGAACCCAAGGCAGAAATGTGGAGGCAGGAAATGAAGCAAAGGCAATGGAAGATCAGTGCTTATTAGTGGCCCTGCCTGTTTTCTTTACCATCCTGGACCACCTGCTCAGGGGTGACACTGTCTAAAATTGGTTGAACTCTCCCACATCAATCATTAATCAAGAAAGTACCCACCACAGATTTGTGCACTTGTTAATCTTACAGAGTCCTTTTCTTAATTAAGATTCCATCTACACACATGTGTTTAGGTTTGTGTCAAGTTGATAAAAACCAACCAACACACTAAGGATGTTAAACATGTTTCCAAATGCTTATTGACAATCTGCACTTCATCTTTTAAGAACACTCTACTCATTTACCTAGCTCACTCACCGATGTATTGAATAAATGCATATATACACGTATAACACAGATATATACATGTGGTCTAAATACTAAGATGAGTAGTTTCCTAAATCCCAATAGCATTAAATGTCAAATTCCTGGTTCAAATATTTCTTAGAACCAAACACAGTATCTAAATTTATTTCCAACTATAGAAATTTGGCAATATTGCTCAAGAATGCCAAAGAGGAATTATTTTAAGGCCAACTCACTGAGAGATAGATAAGAATAAATACAAAATTATTATCTCAGCACCACTTGTTATACAAAAAAGTAAAATTTTCTTAAAAAGTGAACATTCAATAATAGTTAAATTGTGACACAGTTATAAAATAAAAATATTACATATATATTTTTAAATTATAATCAAACAAATATATAACAGAAATATGCCTATTCATGTTCAATCACTTTACTTTCTTACAAGTTTTATTATTTTTTTTTTAATTTTCATATGTATACCTTGTATCCTAACCACTCTGGTCAGTGGTCTCCCTGATTCCCTTATCTGTCTTCTTTTAGTTGTTAAAAATCACACTTAAATTTTCTTCATGTCTACTCATTTGGTTTTGCAACCCAAAGTGCTTAGCCAAAGTTATTGATGTAACCATAGGTTGAGAGCTGTCCACTGAAGACTGGTAGGGTATAAAACTAACTAAAGATAATACTTTGTGTTTTCCAGATTCTACACATTGACAATGATTCAGTGGTAAGTGGTAGGGCCTTAGAGCCCCTCCTTCCCCCTCGGCTTATGTTTTTGTAGAGTAGTCTTAAGTTGACCCAGTACAGACAATTGCAGTTGATGTGATTTAATGACTACAATTACTAGGTGGAATCCAGAAAAATCATGTTTTCTAGACCTCCATTCTATTTTTTGATTATGTGAGATTATATAATTTATTCTAATCTACTTATATAATAATTCATTAGTTAATGAAATATATGTTCTATTGATTTCATGTTTATAACTATGTTAAAACCTAATTGTACTTAAATATACCATGGATCTTTCACTCGCATGGTTCAAAAGGTTTGTAATTGACCTCGTTCTCCTTCTCCTCTTCTATTTACGATACCTTCATTGTCCAGTTGGTGTATGGTGACAGCTATTATTGTTTCTGACATGAAGACTTCTATGTTTGTACATCACACAGGGAACTATCATGCACATACATCTACACATAAATGTAAATGTGTATTGATCTATAATATATATATTTATCATGTATTAATTATGGTTCTATTCATGGTGCTGCATTTATTTACAAAGAATACAGATTACATAATAGAATAAGTCAGAAGTTTTGGGCTATGCCAAGAAGATACTAAGCACATATACGTACTTGCCAGGGAGGTTAAAGTCCTGAATTCAATCCCAGGGACTCACATAAAGTTGGAAAGGGAGGACTGTCTCCATTAAGTTGTCCTCTTAACTCCACACCTGTATTGTGGTTTAGGAATACCCCCAAATGCATGCCCTATATACATAATACTCCCAAAAGTTGGGGGACACATTATAAGTTATGAAACATTTATGTCATAACTTGTGTTTAAAGATATACTGAGTCCTTATTGTGATCTGGTCCCACAGACTACATCTTTAAAGAGTCTACAGAACTGGAAAGCACATTTAGAAGTTGTGTTGCTTTAGTAACACATGATTGTCAGTTCATATCTGTTTAGTGGGAGCATTTATATTAGTCCTTGTCAACATCCACACTTCGGAATAAGTGCAAACTCCACTATCAGTAATCTACATATTTATGATGAACAAAGCAAAGAACACAGAAATGATTTTGAATTGGAGCAAAGACTGCATGAATTACATTAAATCTGTCTACACAGAAGAAAACAATGAAGGAAACTTTAAATGGCAAATTGTAGTGTCCTTACAAACAACTGAGAAAAATACTATTTCAGATGTTTGCTAACAATGGGACCCAATTACAACATGTAGTGAAAATTTCTCCACAATATATTAACATGTATGATCTCTGGGTTCATTGTTATGAATATCTTCATTCAGGCACATATTAATTAGATTCCCTTATATTTCTTAGTTACAACATGCATTTGATCAATATGCTTTTGAGATCAAATTAGTAAAACATCCATTTTATTATGAAAGGTTATGTTACATATTTTAATTTTTAATCATTTCATAGTTTTTATGTTTCTCGTTTGTAAATCATATGATTGCTTTGTTTAATTTAGCCAAAGGTCAAAGTGAAAGAGACATAAAATTATTCATGCAGAATTTATGCACCATGGAGGATTTTCATGGAATTAGACTTAAGGTCTGAAGATAATGAGTTTGATTTTATTCCTTACCATAAGTGCCGATCTTAATATAGTGAAGAAAAGATTTTTGGAAAAGTTTACTTGCATTAATAAATGTTGAATTTTCTTCTTCTGCCCATTGGAGAAATGTCTGAGTGGAACAAAGGAAAAAACATAGTTCTTGAACCATGGCCTTATTTCTCTTGATATTCAACTTTCCCCAAACAAGCAGCTGCTGATCCATGCAAAACTGGCTCATGGGAAAACTGAATCTTAGCAAAGCAAGCATTTAAAGTCCATGGAAAAGTGTACAAGGGCAGTGAACAAATGCAGAATATTTAACTTGTAAAGCTTATTAGTCAGAGTGTGTCAGTTTGTGGAAATGTAGCAACAGCTGCTTACCTCCAATTCTAGCTCAGGGATGACTATACCAGTCTAGATGGTAATAATCAAGGATTCAAGACTCCCTTCTCAGTGGAACCCAAATAGTGGAACCCATGATAGAGAGCAACTTTGTTGCAAGTGTTGCCAAAATGCAATGGATCCCATATTTCTTTTTCTCTACAATTAGTATCTTAATCCCTATATTTAATTTCTTGCTCCATTTTATTTAATTTTTGTGTCATCTATTAGGAAAATCTTTTAACTCATCAAGTTACACACAAATACTGAACTCTTCAAATCACTCTTCAAAGCTTCTTCCCTGCCTTTAAACTGTTATGACATATTTATTAACAACTTTTGATACATTCATATATATATATTTATATATATATGTGTATGTATGTTTGTATTTATGTTGTGGGACACTGTCCTATACACATGGCATAGCCTTTGCTATATTGACATCGGAGAAGCCTATGCTACTCACACAAGACTCTCTCACTAAAATCCTCTCATGGAGGAAGTAGGGGCTTAAGAAGCAGTTTATGAAAGGTGCACAGGACCTCATGAATAGCTAGGAAGATGGTTCATAAAGTAGTACACAGACACATGTAGTGGCACATTAGGAAATCAAGAGGGACTCCAAAGTTAGTGCATGAGATATAATAATAAGATGTGAGGACTCTCTCCCCAGAATGTGTAACTAGTTAACATGTTCACAACCTCTGAGTGGGATGGGAAGGTTCTATGTAAGGTTTTCATTCTTCTATAAGTTATTCCAATTAAATTCATTGGTTCATCAAACTAGATACAGGTAGATATCAACATGAGATTAAAATAATAAATTTCAGATGTGTTCTTGTTGGGGCTGTCTATGTTTCACATGTACCTAGATGCTTGGCTATACAATTTTCTGGCACACAGTTTTTTATTTTGTTTTGTTTTTTAATCAATGATCAGGTATATAGATTACTGAAAATAGTGATCTAAATAAATTTATACTCCTTTACAATTATATTGTATAGGCTGTGTGTTGAGATTATTTTGGTCACAGAAAACGTCTTCTTTGTTGTCTATCTAGTTGATCCTCTTCAGAAATAATTGATACAACAGTTTATCATATATTAAGAGGTTTACTAGTTCTCTTCTAATTGCTTTTCACCACATAGTAAATTGGTTTAAGTGACCTTATAGGCTCCATTGCAATAAAACCAGTATCTGTTTTATAATCTTCTTCGACTGTGGTGCAAATATCTCTCGGTTGAGACCTGGAGCTTGTAGCTTGTAGGAGCATGGTACTGCTTACATGGAAGGATGCTGTGGTGTGTTCTGTAGCTTCTGTTTTTCAAAGGTAGTTTGTTGTATTGAGGAACAAAGAGAATCAAGATCATCTCTGTCTCAGGATTCCCCATGCATGACACCTAACATACATACTATCAAAGAAAATTGGGCTGAAAGTGGGTCATCTTCTTTACAAGGTAGGATCTATTGTGATGGATCTGAATGATAGATTCGTATGTAAAACATATCAGTAAAAAGGGAAAAACAGAGTGGAGGTCAAGAAATGGGAACAGCAGTGTGATGAGGTTTATCCTAGACACTGGAAGACAAACATGCAAGAATTGTGTTGAGGTAGAATTCCCACAAAAGCTAGTGTGAAGGAAAATCCTATATTTGTGAATATATAATAGGCTTCAGGGCCTAAATAATTCATCAAAGTGATAAAACAGAGTAAAGAAATAAAGAAACCCAGGTGATCTCTACATCTTCTCTGAGTTCTCTGGTTGGAAAACAGTCAGGAAGCATGGTACCATCAGTGTATCAGTGGCTGGAATGCAGAGAGTTGACTTATATTAATTTTTTTCAATCAGATGACATTTCTGAACTCATTTTTATTATTGTCACAATACCAACCTTTCTAGTGTTCAGCATTTCTTCATTGGTTCCAGGTGATTGTATGCTGTCATATCCTTTCCATTCACCTTGTTTTATTTTGTTACAGTTTACTTCAATATTGAGGCAGGTTTTGTGTATCTCAAATACACTAGACAGGTGAGGGTGAACTTGAACTCCTGTTAAAAACATAAGAGCTGCCAAGAACTGAAGGAATGCTGACATAGGTTGCTAATAGAAATGAAAAATAGCCAGTCTGAAAAAACAGTTTTGTTTGAAAGAGTTAAAGACAGTGCTACCAGTTCTCAGAATGACACTCTTGAAATAGAGATGGGGATATAAGCGGAAGGCATGACAAGATGTAGCTCCCAAACACATGCTCCGAGGGACCTTTTACTGTGTCATGAAAATTCCATCATGTCATGAGCCATTTAAGGCAATTATTCATTTGCTGCTGGTTCAGAAACCTAATGATCTCATTGTCTCTGCAAATACCCGCATAGAAACACTAACAGGTGTGTTTTACTAGTATCCTAGACATTCCATTACATTAAGTTGAAAACTACCCATCATACCAGAACAGAAGATCAAATCAAGCACAGTTCCTTATGGGAAAGATCAATCAAGAGAGAAAAATTGTCTTCAACAAGTATGAGAAAACCAAGGAGACTGAAAAACTTTGAGACTGGCAGAGGTTGGCTCACAGCCTTAAGGACAAAAGGATATATTCAAAGAAAGAAGATAGTTTTAAGCATACTTATATAGTGTAACCAAAACATTGATAAGTACTGGACCACTAAAAACATTCTTGATTATTGCCTGCAGCTGCTTACTTTATTGTTCTAATGTGAAACCACAAACATATGATCTCCAATGTTTGTCTGTGTTTGCTTAAAGCACTCCAGTGCGTGTGTGTAATGTAGTTTATAGTTTGAATCTGTATTTTCTTCAAAGATAACAGTGTAAAACATCTCTTCATATGGTTATTATCCAAATTCTCTTTGATGAATTATTTAATGTAGTTGCCAGCACCCTTGGCTTGCATGTTTCCTACTATTTAACTGTAAGTACCATTTGTATGTTTTAGATGCCAGTCCAGTCTTGGATACACGATTTCAGGTACTTTCCATCAGCTTTGGGTTTCTCTCTCTTTCATTATCTCAACATTATTAATTTTTTTTAGTTTTTTGCAGATGACTTTTTAAAGTTTTGATAAAGTACAATTTATCATTTTTTTCTTGGTCACATATCCTTCTGTAGGTATCATCTCTCAAAGTTCTTTGCTTAACCTTGGGTCATGAAGTTTTATTCTCATATGTATTCTTAAAAATATTTCAAATTTTGATCTATGATCTAAAACCATTTGTTGAAAGACTAACTTTTCTCCATTGAGTTCTTTTTGCACTTTTGTCAAAATCAAATAGTCATACATGTGTAGTCTATTTCTGGACAATCTATTGTGTTCCATTGATCTATTTATCCATCTTCTCACCAATACCAGTCTAGCCTTTTGTTATAGGTATATAGTTATCATGAAATCAGGTAGCAGATAATTCTTCCACCTTTACCTCAGTTTAACAAAACTTAAACTATTTTCATTTATTTTTGCCTTTCCATTTAAATTTTAGAAGTAGTTTGTATTTATAAAAATTGTTCTACTGAACTTTTTAATTAAAATTGTCCTACCTCTGGATTTAGACAAGTTTGATTTCCAATTGTAGGTTGATATCTGTCAAAATATCATTGATTTTTGTGTGTTTATTTCATATTCTAGATTTATTTATTGATGAGAGGATTTATGGATTAGCATTCATATTGATACTTGAAAATAGGAATAGTTTTAATTTTGTGTTTTTGTTTGAAGTGTTCATTTCCCTTTCTGGACTTTTTTTCCATAGCTAGAATTATATGTACATGGATGAACTGAAATGATGAGGGTATGTGTCATTAAAGCATTCAGTCTTCCACAATGAATTATATTTTCCCTCTTGGCTTTTAAGAGTTCTTTATTTTATCAGCTAAAAGCTTTTCATCTATCAATCCTTTCGCAAATACTTTCTCCCAGTCTGTTACTTATTTTCTCATTCTCTTGGCACTGTCTTCCACGTGGTAGGAGGTTTTAATACAATGAAACCTAATCTCTCAAGTCCTATGTAGAACATATCTTTGATGCTGTGTCCAAAAGTCGTGCCTGTACTTAAGACTATTTTTCTCCCAAGTTCTTCTAGCTTACAGTTTTACAGTTGAGCTATTCAGAAGTTTCAGAAGGTAAAGGTGCTTGCTGATAAACCTGAACACGAGTTCAAAGCCTAGAACTCACATGATGGAATGGAAGACTCAACTAGTGCAAGTTGTCCCTGAATTCCAAACATGCATTATAGTACGACACTCACCCAAATAAATGAACTAACTAACTAAATATATAATACATAAATAAATAAATAGCCTGTAAAAAGGTTTTCTTAAAGAAGCTCACTCCTTGTTGAGGTTCAGTGATCATTTAATAATATATAAAGATAAGGATGCAGTTATCTATTATCCCCCTAATTGTTATCCCCATCAATTTCCTAAACAGCAATGGCATACTATACAGTTCACCATGTGCAATGCTCTCTCTTCATCTCTGTTTTTCACAATATAGTTCTATATCATTTATAGTTCTTAGCATAAAATCCAGTGACAGTCCTGCTTTTTAAAACTTTATTAACCAGGTCTCTAACAGCCTTTATAGTTCTCGTTTTGCACCAAAGATTGGAATGCACATTATATGAATTCATTTTTGGTTTTAGTTAGGTTTTAAAGAGGATCTTGTGAAAATTGCTTTAAAGTGCAAGGATTTTAATTTTTAAATAATATTTCTTCTACTTCTTGTCTATGACACTGTTTGTCATCCCTTCATAAAAATATGTAAAAAAGGTAAGATTGTAAACTGGTTGCTAATGCAGTTCTCAGAAGAGAGCTAAAATAGCCCAACCATGTTGTGAACTATAATTGAATCATTATGTAACTTCTTTCATAGAAAATGAATTTACAGAAAGGAACAAGTCTCCTGATAATTTAGTCAGAGTTTCTTATTTATTTGTTCTTGATGTGTTTTCATGGATAGTTCAAATGACATTTCTCATATTGTCTTCAAATAGACAAAGTAACTGTGTTGGCAAATTACTGTAAATAATTCTCTAAGGACGTTTGTCTAAACTGAAGTGATTTGAATATTTTAATCTTAAGCTCATCTGTTGGTTCAGGTTTAGGTATTAGTGGGGAGTATATAATATGTGTAAAAACTCAGAAGGAACTTGCCTTATGTAAGAAAGAGAGTAGGCATGATTCAATCCTTACTCTATTTTTTAAAGTTTAAATAGCTCTTCTTCAACAATAGGTAGTGTGTTCTCTTAAGTTGGGGAGGTGACATCATTTTCTCTATGACAGATCCTGCTGTGATGTATCAAGAAGGATTGAATATTGATAGGTACACTTGAGGGAAGCTGAGGAACTTGTAATTGATACACTCCTCAAAGTAAATAAGGGTTCTAGAGTTAGCTACCCACATACTAGTAAGCCATTCACAGCAAATAGATGTTGAGAGTACGGGAAGTGTGTGACTCAAGCAGATTGGGAAGTCTAGAGTTGCCACACTGCCATAATTAAATATAGTAATCATACCCATGTCCCAGTGTGTCACCATCTTAATAGAAACAAAGCTTGTCCAGTTCAAATGATGAAAGCATGGGGAAACCAATCATGTTATAGTTGTTGTTTCAGGTAAATTAGCAGGTTACAAGATTCATCACATTTTTTGACACCATAAAATATGACAGCCTGAGCTTCAACTGTGAAAATGCAGGAAGGTGGTTTAAAAAAGGTTTTCTACAAAGTGTCTTTTTACCTAAAAGGTGCTAAGTTGGTGCTCTGAAGCCAAGGGGAGCTTCCCACTTCAGCAGTCTTATATCACTTGACTGAAACTTCTAGAGTACACGGAGAATTGGTTTATGGGATAAGGTTTTTGAAGGTCACCCAAATCTTTCAAATGACCATAAGTACATGTACATACTATAGCTTTCTCCTCAGGAAATAAAGTGCTATAACAAATCTGTTCTCTCCAAGGTGATGTTTTTGCAAACTTGTATAGCAATTATATCTAAAGCTGAGCTTTGGGTGGAAATATTTAGAAACAAATGAAGACATAGGTGCTAAGGAATACATAAACTAGTCTCCTCGTTCTATTTTACCATATAATGCTTACTGAGATGTTAAGATACAACAAGATAACCTTGATTCAAGTGATGTACTTCTCAGTCTCTAGAAGCATGATGATGATAATGGACAAGACCTCTGACTCTATAAGCTAGCCCCAATTAAATGTTGTCCTTTATAAGATTTGCCTTGGCCATGGTGTCTCTTCACAACAATGGAAACCCAAAGACAGAAGTTGGCAGCAGGGACTGGAATGTGGCTGCTTTTTGCCCTTGTCTGAAGCGTTTATCTGAGGCTAAGGTAAAGAGATTTATATTAATTGCATTGACAAAGGAAGTCTCAAGAAAGCCCAGCAGAGACTTTGTTCCCCAGTTTAGCCTCATGAAGAAAATTCTGAACACACACAGCAAGCTTTAAAATAGAAAATAGAAAATGTATGGTCCAAGTAATAATAAAGGGGGACCAGAAATAGAGTTGAATGTGTGTTTAAGGAGATAGATTAATAGAGTGGTGATCTCATGGCAAGATACCAGCTAAGACATGGCAAGGTAACCCAGCTAAGTTCATTGTTGGTGTTTAGAGTTGAACAAGGAATAGTTTAGACTGTTAATCATGAATATACTACAATCCAGAAATTGAGGGTACACCTCATGATCCAGATATTGAGGCTGGGAGATAATGGCTTTTGATCCAGATCTTGAGGAACAGTGGCCATGAAAGGTTAGGCCCAGACATGGTAGTACAGGTCTTTAATCTCAGCATTCAGGAGACAGAGCCATGCAAATATCTGAGTTCAATGTCAATCCATAGAGCATGTTTCAGGGCCATGAAGCTTTGGCAGTGAGGGAGCTGAAAAACAGTGAGATGGTAATAGAACAAGGGGACCATGTTCCAGTCCCAGGAAGCAGCAGAACTAAGCAGCTTAGGCCATATGGCTCCGGCTTTAGAATCAAGAATAGAAGGGCATTCTCGGACAATGGATGCTGTTTAGCTGGAGCTAAGAAAATAGTAATGATTAAGAAGAGACTAGCATCATTGAGGTGAATTCTTCTGGGAAGTGTTTTCTGCGAGTACAAAGAAATTGTTCCAGAGATATTCAAGGTTGTGCCTCATGCTACAGCTGGACTTGATAATGTGTAAGAATCACCTAGGTGGTACTGGTTTTAAATATATGAAGGGGTCATAGAGAGCATTTGAGGCTTGGCACTATGAGAGTCCAGTGAAGGCCATTGATTAAGATACCTCAGTTGCAGTTGATGGCTCAGGACTGAAGGTGTCATGCAAAGAAGGTGAGACTTGGCACCATGAAGAGAGCCTAGGAGAGGCTATTGGTAAAGCCTAGTTGCAGCAGAAGACTCAAGCACATTCAGGATGCCAGTACCATGGGATGAGCACCAAGAACAGCAGGAGCAGTGGAGTAGAGTCAGATCCTAGAGTGTTGTATAGAAAAGAGCTGGAGATGTGGCTCAAAAACCCTTTGGAAGAGCACAGAAGGTCATGTGTAGATCCCAACACTTGAACAAGAAGCTGTAAATTTAAAGTTGTCTTGTATTCTCCAAGATGTTAAATAGTCCAGAGCTGTGGTTCACCTGCTGAGGAATGCTAACATGGAGTGGAACCAGCTCAAAAGAAAGAAATGTGCTGTAGTCATCAAAGCAGAAAGAACTTGAAGATGTGATGAGTGCTTTGACATCAGATATGGAGATGCAGAATTTGGAGTTTCCCCAGCTAGTTTTTGGTCTTGTATTTGTCCAGAAATTTTTAATGATATCATTTTAGAATGTAATATACATCCTGTGATGTTGGAGGTATGTGATCTGCTTCTTGATTTTCAATTTATAGGGGACTACATTTAATTAATTAGATGAATCTCAGAAGAGATTTTGAATTTTTAAATATTGTTGAGTCTGTGATATACTATCAAACTTGAACTAAATGTATTTTGGATTATGCTATGCCTAGCCATGGCCCACTTAGACCCATGTGTTTGAACAAGCTTATGGGTGCCAGGGAATAGAATGTGGTGGTTTGCATCTGTGTGGCCTAGGGAGTGGCGCTATTAGAAAGTATGGCCTTGTTGAAGGAAGTATATCACTGTACAAGTGTGCTTTGACAGACCTTTCTCCTAGTTGCCTGAAAGCCAGATTTCCCGATGGCCTTCCAAACAAGATGTAGAATTCTCAGCTCCTCCAGAACCATGCCTGCCTGCATGCTGCCATGTTTCCTGCATTAATAATGGCCTGGACCTCTAAACCTATAAGCTAGCACCGATTAAATGTCCTTTATAAGAGTTTCCTTGGTCATGGTGTATCTTCACACCAATGGAAACCCTAACTAATATACCTGCCTAGTGATGAATGCTCTATCCAGGAAGAAAAGAAAGGTTAAGTCTTTTCAACACAGTTTCATTTCTGGGTGCAAGACCACAGGTGACATAGTCAGACACTGTCCTAATATCGTCACTATTTTTTCTTGTATCTCTGCTATATATTTCTGAGATCTTTGGTGTATGACTATGGGTGTGCTCATGTGTCCATGAGCCTGTGTATGGAGAGAGAAATTGTTATGTGGTCTTTGTGTCAGCAAGTTATGCACAACAGTAGTTTCCTCTCCATTCCAATCTTATAGCCTATTCCATAATACTAATATATGTTATTTTGCATGCATATTATGATCCTAGTCTGAACCTCCCAAAGACTATAGTAATTTTTTTCTTATCTGAATGTGCTAAGAGAGTATATCTTTCTCTAATGCTTTCTCTCAAAATCCCAGTTTTCTTTATCCTCAAATAAAGGAAATTTCTTCACTATATCCACAAATTTGTAAGCACTACCAACTCTAATTCTAAACCATAAAATAAAAATATTATACAGAAGTTACAAGTAATACGTCAAAAAACATCTCTGTAACTAAGGTCTGCAAAAATCTTTAGAGAAATAGTTTAAATATTTTGGCATCTTGTGAGTTCTGGTATTGCCTCTGTATACATTTCACATTTCCAACAGCTGGATGTTTAGAAATAAGGCAACATGTTTAAAATCCCTCTAGTATTGGGAGCAGTATTCTCATAAACCTGAAAGGTTCTTTGCGATTTAAACTTGTGTGACTTTATGTCACCATTGTCTTAGGTAACTGTTGTCTGTCTGAATGAGGGTGCCACTGAAAGCAAGTGGTAAATATAGTTTATACAATAGGAAAACAAATCAATGATAGGACTATATAGAGAGATTTTCATAACTGGTATTTTATAATTTACTGTTCTTTTAAGACTTAAGTTTTAAATTTTCTAGTAATTTTTTAAAAATTAAAACTATTTTATATTTATCAGAGAATACAGACATAATTCCTTGCACAAAGAAGCTTCATAGACATATTAAATATATGTTAGAGCCAAAGTCATCATTATGAATTCCTGGCATAAAAGAATAATGATATAAAAGTGAATATTTGTGAATAATGTAAATAATATTAATCTGTCACAATTATTTATCAGAGTAGTATGAAAATCATAAAAAGTATTAACAGAATTTTAGAGAACTATGAACAAATATTGTGAGATATCTTGAAACATACATATAGCATTATATGAAACAAATATATTGCAGTTATATACTTAGGAATTTATATATTCCTGTATATATATAAATGTTATATATTGCCATAATATACAGATCATGTTATATACATGATGTATGCATGTTATTTATACAATCTCAAATTTATGGCTTCTGGCCTGTCTACTTTATTATTATATTGATTATTGATTTTCTGTAGATTAAATATTTCCTATTATATGCATGATATATGATATATGATATGTGATATACGACAGATAACACATGACATGTCACATCATATATATATTAAAGTTGTACATTACATACTATATATTATACATTGCATATTATATATTGTTCATTAAATTTCATATTACATATTATGTGTTATACATGGTATATTGCACATTATATATTATATATCACATCTCATGTATTATATACTACATACTATATATCACATATCATATACTTCCTATTGTATACTTACTATATACTATATTCTGTATGTTATGCACTATATACTATATGCCATATGCTATATGTTATATTTAAAACATTATACATTTCATATAGTGTATTATATAATATAAATTATCTTATATATTAATTATATTATATATTATAAATGCTATATTATATATTATGAATGCATTGATACATATATTTACACATATGTAATATAATATATTTGTATAATATACACATATTATACATACATGTTACATTACATAAATATATTATATGATAGATAGAAAAATAGATAGATAGATAGATAGATAGATAGATAGATAGATAGATAGACTAAAGAAAAAGAGGTCAGAGGCCATACATTTGAGTGTAAGCAAGAGGGTAGATATGAGAGGCTGAGGAACAGAAAAGGAAAGGAGAAAACAATGTAATTATAATTTAAATTCAAAAGTAAAATAATCTTAAATTTGAAAGGAATAAAGGTTAAATTAATTTCTGATGTACCATAAGACTCAGAAGGATGTTCAGGGAGAGAAAGTGGAGTTGACACGGTAGAAATATGCTCTATGTATATATGACATTCAAAAAGAATAAATAAAAACATCATTATAAAAAACATATTAGAACATTTTCAAACATTAAAGATAAGGAAAGAAACTTATATTTTAATAAATATATGTCTTGTGTTTTATTATACATGTGTTTTATATGCAGGTGTTTTATTATTCTTATTGGTACATTTGATCTTATTTCATTTAATGTTTTTCCTGTATTCCCATGAAATCTTTCTCTCTTTCAAGTCCCATTTCTATTAAGTCAACTCTGCATTAATTATTCTCATTTCCAATTAGTGCTATGTTGTTTGTTTCTTTTGACTTCTCTCTTGGAGCTGGAGAACCAGGAAAACTGCTAACTGATTCTTCTGATGGCTGAATTTCTAGATTAAATTCAGTCTGTGTTTATCAATAAACAAGAATGAAGAAGAAAATAGTATGAAAATAATAGAAAGAGACAGAATATACAGGAGAATTAGATTCTAAACCATGGCAAGTTATGATTATGCCTTCAGTAAGACTCGGCCCATTGTTTTAGAATTTAAATTACTTTGTAACTTAAAAAGTAGAGAGTTTGTAGATTAACATCTGCCTATGTTGTTCAATGTTAGTACTTACCAGTTCTACTTTAGTACTTTCCAAATGTTCTGGTGCTGCTGGAACTTTATTAAGAAGTGCAAAAGACATGTGATCTTTACTCCTTTGTGTTTTTCAAATTAAAAGTCATGCATCAATTTTATTAATTTTGACAAACCCATGATAGTCCTGGAGCAAATGCAGAAGACATTACTCACAGCACAGCGAGCAGTGCCAATTTCATGTTCCTGTCAATTCTCAGTGTCTCTGCAGATTCCCCAGGGACCCTTGCACATGGTGTGGTTGGTTGTAACTGAGGCCTTCTGACCTCACAAAACCCTAGTACTATATTAGAGGAATGACTGAAAGACCTCTTAAGATGTTCTATTGCAGAGAAATAGAGTAGTAGTAGAATAGCAGTACTTATGAATTAGTACATATGAATTATATGTATTCATGTATAATGTATATATATATACATACAATAGAATACTATATATACATACACAATAGAATAATAGAGTAGTAATAGCACATATTATGCATATACAGTATATAAATGTATAGTATAATATATATATATATACATATAAGGTAGAATGATACATATATAATACTGTACATATTACATATATGACATGTGCAATAAAGTAATAGAATAACAATAGAATTCTTCCTTTATCATGGTCCATGGCCATTCTCCACACAGATGTCTTTATAAAGACAGTTTAAACAAGAAAGATTGTTGGACTGTAACTATCGATTATACAGAAAACTTGACAGATACAATGGAATGTTCTCTTCCAAGACTAACTTTGCTGCTATAGCTGCCTTGACTGACACTATGTGGAAGATAATGTGTTTCTCCTGGGTTTTTCTCAACATTGCCTCTCATAACTGTAAGGACTAGTGCTTAGAACACATAGCACTCCCTTTTAATTATACTCTTTATTGTTAGAAAAGCAAACACAAACAAAGCAGTGGAGCAAATGAAAGCTTCTCCAAAGCATTGATGAAAGCACTGGGTACTTTGAGTACTTTGAATTTATCCATAAAAGCTTCAATCCATGCCTTTATCCACAGAATCTGTAAACACATTGATTTTACCTTGGCAGTGGATAACATGTGTAGGCTAGGAAGCTAGTTGAATGCCATCATTTTCTCTTGAGGATACCTTTGTAAATTTTCTTACAGATGAAATGTATAATAAATAGCACCATTAATTCAAAAGTGTGTCCATTGCTGAAGCAAATATTATGGCTCCTGAAATGACTCATGTCTTTAGTTAAGGCCAATGTTAGCTTTAGCTTGTGCTAGCCTCCATATCTATTTACTTGAACAAATATTCTCTCATACATGTAATTTACTTCATAACTCTGAATATTTCCCAAGCCAAATTTAAAGTAAATATGGGCTAAGTTAGCACTTGCTGCAACTTTTGCTACAACAGAATTGGATTCAGCTCTAAAAACTGATTAATTAAAAATCTCCCAACTATTAAGTCATTAGTTCTTAAGTTATTAGCCTATTTATTACTTATTAAGGGTCTTGTGTTTTTAAATTTCTTTCTACTACAATGAGAGCTATCTTTTCTTTTGGTAGTAATTTGTACATTGAATTTTTGATATATCCATTATCTCTCAATGGGTTGTTACTTAGGTACACCAATCTTTTTCAAAATTTTCTTTTGTGACTACTTGCTTCTAGGTTTATTAAAGTGACATTAAACCAAGATCTTAAAATGTACAATTTTAATTACATGTCTTATTCTCAAATCAATAAAGCCATGATTATGAAGGACACACTTGATGATTGTAGCTGACTGACATGTCTTTCAGCTGCTTCATTTTATCACAAATCTGAAAGCTGGTTGCACTAACTGTTTTTCTAATTCTATAGATGTTCAGTAACTACAATAATATATTTTCCAAACTTTGGCTCTAGAGGATGTAATTTTTAAGAGTCATTATGAAATACATGCACTAGAGATAGGCATGATAGCATATGTCTGTCTGTAATCTATGAAATAGGAAGATCATCAGTCAGCCTGGGCTATAAATAAAGACACTATTTAAGAAAGATTAAACAAAACACTCAGCAATGTGACTGATATCCAAACTTGAAACTCTGAAAAACGAAAGAGTAGAATATAGCAAATTAAAGCACAGACCTGAAGGGCACGGAGATAATTACCTAAGTGCAACTGAAAGTGGGAAGCAAGAGGACGCTGGATGACTGCTGCAAGCGACAGAAGTGTGACTGAGTTTACCTCATTAGTTTGACCATGATCAGATACCATGCAAGGATAGGATGAGGTAAATAGCATTCTGAGTCCTCATATTGCCATTTGTATTGTATTAATGAAATCACTTAACAATTTAAAGTCAAAATAAAATTTCTCAGCCTAAAAGTATATTATATAGCAAGTTAGGTTAGTCTAACAGAATAGCACAGACTGGGGATTAAACAATAGAAATGTACTTTTCTAAGAGTTCTGGAGGCTGGATTTCTGAGATAAAATATGTGGTTTCTTATTAAAATATTATTGACCACTGATAGCACTTTCTCTTTGATTCTACATTTTCTTTTCCATGTGCCTTTACCTTCCACATGTCCTGCCCTTGCTATGAGGATTGCACTCATGTTGAGTTAAAACACCTTGTAATTGATAATTTTTTTTTAATGTGGAATTACCACATTAAAATTTGCATCTCAAAACCCAACAAGAATCTGCTTCCACAGACTCCCCATCATCTCATTAAACTCATGGATTGAAAACATGTGCTAAATTATTTGCATTTATACTAAACATCTACATTTTAAGAAAGTGTGACATTATCCTTTGAGCAGTGTAATAAGGTAATGATTTTCACAGTGTTGATGTCTTAGAAATATTAAGTCATCTTAAGATGATATGTATAGACTATATAAAAATAACTGTTTTAACTGTAGAATCGGGGCATCCCTGATGAATTATGCATTTTGGAACCAGCTAGAAAGGGAATTAACAGGTTAAGACTATTAAGGACTTAAACTGTCCTTGCATAGTAACTTGAGCTTCCTGGAAACCTATTATATGAACTCAACATCTACCTAGTTTGCAGTAAATGTTCAATATCGCCTTTCCGTACCTTACCTCCTTTTTTGAGGCAACATTCCTCTCATTTATAGGTAGGAGGCCACTTTTTCTATACTTGAGTACTTTCTCAGCTCCAGGATGAATTTCAGTAACTATTTGTAGACTGTATTTGCCACTCCTGACATTCTGGCAATTCCCTGCAAAGTTAAGCCCTTCTAGGGTCTAACAAATGCCTAACATTAGATGTGAAGGAAAAGGCTCAAATATTTTCCATTACTTTTCCACATGTAGTTTTCAAAATTCTTTGGCATGTTTAAAGAAATCCAGGTTCTCACAAAATCCTTATGATCAGCTATATTTGTGTTCTTCTTTCTGTTATAAAGATCATTCAGAGTCTCTGAAGGCAACTGCTGTAATCTTATTCCTCACTCCCCAGATACTGCCTCAGAGCCCTAATGCTTGGAGACTAAGAATACTGATTATCTTAAACATTGTATTATACTCTCAGGAAAAAAGAATTGCTTTATTTCACTACTATAAACATGAATTCTTAGGTAATAAATTAACCTCCCACTAGATGTAAGCAAGAATCCTTCTTAATAAAGCAACTAGTTTCTTGTTTAGTTAAACAGGGAGAACCCTCAACAGAGCACATGACAGGCTATAAGCTAGTTCACTTGTGTGAACTTGACCATACTAATATGCCATAGTCATTATAATGATAAACATAATTTGGGGCAGTAAAAAAGCCAGAAGAAGAATTTTTTTATGGTAATTTCTTTTTTTTTCTTTTAGATATTTTCTTTATTTACATGTAAATTTCTCTATTCCCAGTTTCCCCTCCA
>NW_022196904.1:59794862-59796687 GCF_008632895.1 Mastomys coucha
TTGAGGTTCTTCCCTACTTTCTCTTCCATTAGTTTCAATGTATCTGCTTTGATGTGGAGGTCCCTGATATAGAATTTTTTTTTTAAAGGACATTTTACTGGGGTAAAACCTAGAAAAACATGGAATATAGAAGTGTTTATTGATGGATATTCTCCAAATAGTATACTTGTTTATTCACTGTTTCTGGCAAAACAAGAAAGAAAATAAAGCAATAAGAAGTAGCACCTTCTTGTTTTTCAGCTTGTCAAGAACAGTCAGGATTTTCTCTCCTGTGAGTTTCTAAGACTAGAGCAGCCAGTCAGGAGGCACGGGCCCCACGAGTCCCAGGGGAGCTGCAGGGCAGCAGGGACAGGATCCTCTCAGCTTCTGAGTGACAGAGGTGGATCAGTGTCCTTCTCTGCCCCTTCCCTGCAAGTGGAGACTCGGGTGAGAGCCGCCATTTTCTCTCCGGTGAGTTTCTAAGACCGGAGCAGCCAGCCTGGAGGCCCAGGCCCCACTAGTCACAGGGGACTTGCAGGGCAGCAGGGACAGGACAAGCTCTAGTCAGAGACACTAAGAACATCTAACACCAAAAATCAAGAGATGGAGAAAGGCAAACGCAAGAATCCTACCAACAGAAATCAAGATTACTTGGCTTCATCAGAACCTAGTACTCCTACTGCAGCAAGTCCTGGATATCCCAAAACACTGGAAAAGCAAAAATTGGATCTTAAATCATATAAAGAAATACAGGAGAATACAGGTAAAGAGGTACAAGCCCTTAAAGAGGAAACAAAAAAAGCCCATAAAGAATTACAGGAGATCACAAGAAAACAAGTAGAAGCACTTAAAGAGCAAACTCAAAAATTCCTTAAGGAATTGCAGGAAAACACAAACAAACAGGTAAAGAAATTGAGTAAAACCATCCAGGATCTAAAAATGGAAGACAGTCAGATTTAGGTGTGTAGGGAGGATTGATATGAGAAGGGCTGGAAGAGAATATGAACAAACACACTGTAGGTAGTTGTCAAAACAATGAATAAAAGTTTAAAAATTGAAAGAAAATATTCAACCTTAAGAAGTAACAAACAGCTTCTTCTGATTGTTTTAATGAATGTCAGGTAACAAATATGGGATGTGAGACCTGAAAGAATGTAACTACTGACTGAAAAAGAAGATTCTAAAGCTCCAAGGTGGACAATGATGGAATGAGGAGGCAAGGTAAATATCCTCTTCCCAGGCACACTTTAATTTCAGCTTTTTCGATAGTACGGCCTTGCCAAAGGTGCTACAAAAATTGACCCAATGTTGTTGCATATACAGCAGGCAACCAAGAAAAGAATAGGTAGACAAAACAGAGAGAAAGGGCTTCACTTGTGGGAAACCTATATTACTTGCATAAATGTATAATCACCAGTGAATTTTTAGTCTCTTTATTTAAACACACACACACACACACACACACACAAGAAAATGAGAAGAGGTACTCTGATACTGAAGATAATGAAGTAAAAAGACATCATTTGAAATTTGTGGTTCTCCAAATGTGGTAGTCTGGGGGAGAAATGGTTAGTAATAATAATGGCTCTACTCATAAACAGAATAATAAATGAAGCTTCAGAGAGCTGCCTGGCCTTTCTATATTCTTTGGCCCTTGAAGTCACAATAACAATTATTTTCCTGCTGCTTTATATTGTTTCCTTCTCTCCATTTAACAACACATCTCTCTGTCTCTGTCTCTCTCTGTTTGTCTCTGTCTGTCTGTCTGTCTCTCCCTGTCTTTCTCTCTCTCTCTCTCTCTCTCTCTGTCTCTCTCTCTCTCTGTCTCTCTCTCTGTCTCTCTCTG
>NW_022196904.1:59796732-59799035 GCF_008632895.1 Mastomys coucha
CACACACACACACACACACACACACACACACACACACACACACACAGCCTTACCCTACTCTGCTCCTCAAGGCTTTCTAGTACTGTGATCTTGGTCATTTTAAGACTCCAGAAAAGTCAGATTTTCTATTGTTTATGAATTACTGAGACTCTGGTATTTTATTATAGCAATATGAAGAACTAAGGCAACAAACATATAATCATTTAGAAAAGAGCTAATTGAAGGTGGACATGTGAGAGTTGAAAGACCAAAAAAAATGTGAACACTACAAAACCATATACTAGCTAGTAGAAAATAATGACGTGGTTAAAATTTCTGAAGTTCATAAAAGAGAAAGGATACAAATAAATACAGGCTGGGAAGAGAGTTCAGTCAGAAAAACATGCCACCATTGCCAGAATGAGAACTTGATTTCAGTCTCTAGAATGATCTTAAAGGAGCCAGGTTTGGTGGTATGCAATTGAAATCCCATCTCTAGGGAGGTAGAGGAAGGGCCCTGAGATCACTGGCCAGCAAGCCTAGGTTCCTTGAATAACTCTGGGTGAGAGTTCTCCATAAAAACACAAGTCAATACAAATGATTTCTGAGGAAGAGTTTTTGAGGTTGACCTTAGCCACAGGAGTTATATTCACAGACATGCATGCCAACCACATCATATGCACCTGCATACACACGATCATGCATATACACAGACACAAACGGACACAGATATATATTCATCTATTAGTAGCTTTTCTCTGCAAATTAAAAACAACATGTGTAGACTGGCATAACAGTAAGAAGCATCCATATGTTTACCCCTTATCCAGTGGATAAGTAACAACCACAGAAACCCAGATTCTGTCCATGCATAGTTAGTGATCCAATACAGTTCCAAGACACATCCAGTATAGTTCCAACACATTGTTTTTGACTTAAATATTTATTTACTCTAATACGAAGTTTGCATTAGGTTCAGTTGGATAGAGAATGAGTTTAAATAGTAAGTACAGAATGCAACTTTTAGGATCTCTGCTGGAAATTTCTTGGAGATTCTGGAAAAGACAAGATCATACTGAAAGTGTATTTAAAGGAGACTGCTATGAGAGACATAGTATGTAAGACTAATCTAATTGTGGGATATGCTGACAAGTCTTATGTCATCTTGACACAAGCTGTAATATTTGAGAGGATGTAACATCAACTAAGAAAATTCCTCCAAAAAAATCTGTTTGAAGGAAAGCTTGTACTGCATTTTCTTAGTGATTGTTGTGGGAGGGGCCAACCCATATGTGTGGTGCCATTGCTGGCCTATGGACCTGGGTTCTATCAAAAAGCAAGCTGAGCAAGTCAGTAAATAGCACGCCTCTATGGCTTCTGCATCAGGTCTTGACTACAGGTTCTTGTCTTATTTGAGTTCCGATCTTTATTTCTTTATATGAACAATAGTATGGAAGTATAAGCAAAATACACCCTTTCCTAACCTAACTGGGTATGGCGGCTAGACAACTTTAATCCCAGCACTCAGAAGGGAAAGACAAGGTGAAGCTCTGTTAATTCTGAGGTTGGGTTGGTCTACATAGAGAATTTGAAGAATCAAGGATACCAAGAGATAATCAACCCCCCTCAAAAATCAAAACCAAATAGAAAATAAACAATATATCTAAGAAACTCATTAAGAACTAATTATTAATTTCCAAGAATAATTACTTTGTATTGTTTGATTTTATAATAATAAGTGAGTGTATATATGTGCATGTGTGTGTGTGGTAATCTGTTTTACTTTAAGAAAAATAATTATAGTTTTGGAAATAGTGTGATCCAAATTCTCTAAAAAACTGTTAAAAATAAAACAAATTTGTATATGACAATAAGAAAATATCGTAAAATCATTGTTTGAATTATATAGACACACATCCTATCATTGGCAGTGTGGAAGCTGCACACATATGTGTGTACGGCATATAGCTTACATATATCTGCATATGTGCAAGATTATATATAAGCTACATATGTAGCCTGCACGGTCGTCTCGCCAGCAAGAAGAAACGCGGACATACTAGTTTCCTTCTGCAGCAACATTTTATTGTCTCCATCCATAGGGAAAAATGGTCGAGCCCAAAATCTGCACTGCTTATATACACCACAGTGCGGCGTATCTGCCCACAGCTTGGCGTGTCTGCTCATGATTGGCTGTTCGCTCATTACCCTACGTAACGCCCCGGGATGGGCCGTTACATGGCATCCTTTTCACTCCATGCGCAAACAGTTGTCCACTAGGAGTTAACAGCGGAAGTAGGTGCCATCCTGCCATGGCGAATGCC
>NW_022196904.1:59800114-59800349 GCF_008632895.1 Mastomys coucha
GTTGGGCCTAGTTAAGCTTTGGTTCCCTGCCCCCAACGCTGGAGGCTAATAGTTTGAATGGCTTAACATTACAAGCTAGGGTTTGACTCGGACTTTGAAACATTGAAGGTCAGAAAACCTTTTTTTTGTTAGCTGTTAAAGAAAATGATATTTTGGTGAGTTCCTAACACACTAATACGAGGACATATCTGGGCCACCTCTGAGTTTGGGGTGCCAGGCGACAATGCGGAGGCAG
>NW_022196904.1:59801157-59806462 GCF_008632895.1 Mastomys coucha
CTACTTTTCCATCTCTTTCTCTACTTTTCTCTCCCAGGGTGTCCTTCCCCTTATCTCTCGCTTCTGCACGTCTAGCGGAAGGGCCTGTACTCTTGGGTATATCCTCTCTTCTCTTCCCTTTCTCCTGGCTAGCCTCCACTCCCTCATCTTCTCTCTCCCCTTTATTCTGGCTAGCTTTAATTTTCTCCTCTGTTTCTGACATGCTATCTTGTATCTCCTCAAGTGCCCCAGACGCCACAGAGGCGGGGCATTTCTCATCCTCCAGGCAAGAATGTATAACAAGCGCCATTAGCACGATTACCGTGGCTTTGGCTGCTCTTTCTAACCCTGAGAAAGGGTTGGAGGAATTAAAATCAAGCAGCATGCCTCTCAGAGCTCACTCTGTCCTGCAGTTCTGAAACCTACCAGCTGTTGTAAGGTTCTCCCAGAGTCCCGGGTTTCTTGGCACCAGCTGTAGCCCGCGGTCGTCTCACCGGCAAGAAGACATGCGGACACACTAGGTTCCTTCTGCAGCAACGTTTTATTGTCTCCATCCATAGGGAAAAAGGGTCGAGCCCAAAATCTGCACTGGTTATATACACCACAGTGCGGCGTATCTGCCCACAGCTTGGCGTGTCTGCCCATGATTGGCTGTTCGCTCATTACCCTACGTAACACCCCGGGATGGGCCGTGACATGGAGTCAAATAATACCTTTCTAGTGAAGTGGGATTAGGACTGAGAATCTCATTGTACTTTTAGTAATAGAGAGGTCATTACTGACCTCACTGAGAACAATCTGGGTGAGTTCAGGCTGACTTTAGCAAAGAACAGAGGTATTGTATATAAACAAAGCAGATACTTCTGTCAAGACATTCTGATGAAAGGCGATCAGAACACTGGGTTATAATTGTAGACCTTCATTTTAGACATTGATTATGATACCTTACTATCATAAACTTTATATTATTCATTTATTACTTAGTTACTTGCATTGTTTTGTTTTTCAGCCCAGACTGTCTTGAACTTGCCTTTTAACTCCAACTGGTCATATATACATACATATATATATATATATATGTATATATACGTATATATATTTATATATACATATATATATATGTATATATACATACTTTCTTTTTTTGCATTTTTATTAGCTTTTTTTATTTACATGTCATATGATTTCTCCTTTCCCAGTTTCCCCTCTAAGGGAAAAATAAAACCTGTTCCCTCTTTCCTCCCCCTGCTCACCAACCCACACTTCTCACTTCCTGGCCCTGGCATTCCCCAACACTGGGGCATAGAACCTTCACAGGGCCAAGGGCCTCTCCTCCCATTGATGACCGACTTGGCCATCCTCTACTATACACATGCTGCCGGAGCAAACTGGTCTTTAACTTCTGATTCTCCTGTGTCTACTTCTCAAGTGCAGGTATTATAGCTCATATTCTCCCATGTCTGGTTTTATAACTATTAGAATTACTTTAACACTGCTTATGTACCAGTGTACTTGAATGTCAATGTGAATGAACTAAATGAGAAAAGTGAACGTAAGAAGGAAAGAATTCTGGGACAGTGGGCTTTATTATGTATAAGGACAGGGTTCAAAGACAAAGACAATATACTGTCTCAGTATCTCAGGTACTGACTTGTGGGAAAGAAGTAGAGTTTGTGGTTCCAAGTGCTATCAAGCATATAAGTAGGTTGGTATTGGAACATTTTTGTTACTTCTAGTTTTTCAGTGAAAGAAGTAGCACACCATCAGTTTAAGATGATTGGGAACTGGAGATATTCCAAAAAAGGAACATGAAACCAAAACTAGTATCTTGCTGTTATGTGTGGTATGTATATCTGCAACAATAGTATGGAGAATGAATCTATAGAAGTTCAGCGTGGTATCATAGGAAGGGTAAACTATACAACACTTAAAGAGGATCCAGGTGGTCCAAATGTAGTGAAGTTTTTGGAGCACTGGTTTCAGAATGGTTGAGAATAGAACAGAGAAAATCAGCAGAACAGAAAGCATACAGTTATAGTATTGCCAGATAATTGGGTGAACATTTTAGCACTTGATAAAGATGTGCAAGTATGTTTGTGAAAATCAAAGAAATGTAGATTTAACTAAGAGATATTTTGACAGTTATAATTTTAATAAGATGGATTCAGGACAGTTGAATAATAGCATGACCACAATGATGCTTCACAGAATTAAAACATATGTCTGAAAAAATTAAGCCATGCAGAAGTGAAAATTTAAAAGGGAAAAACATTACTTTGTAGTAGGGTTGAGTGATAGGTACAGTTAAGGAAATAGGTGTAAATTGGAAATCAAAACTTGGTAGTCATATAATGTACTGTTCCAAATTGAGTTTTGGTGGCTAATTAGTATTAATGAAACCAGTGTGAGCTGTGGAAAGAGTGAGGATATGCACTTGGATGAAGAATCATATTTACAGCAGAAATGGATGTCAATAGAATGGATGGATTGAATCCATGTAGAACAATCTATATGGGCAACAGAGTTATGAAGGATAGTGAAAACAATGCCAGGGAAATCAACCATAATCTAGGAACAGAATCTCAAAGGGATAAGCTATAGACTCAGGAGTCTATCAGCAATGAGAGAAAAAGAAGGTACTGGGTTGTGCAGTCTTATGGATTGAGACTGATGAGTGCTATCAGAGAAGTGACAAGACCTAGAAATGGGATATAGGAGAACTAGCTGGCTTCCAGAGTCAGTCACATGAAGGAGCGAGCACATCACCTTAAAACCTGTCATGACAGAGCCAGGCAGTGGTGGCACATGCCTTTAATCCTAGCACTTGGGAGGCAGAGGCAGGTGGATTTCTGAGTTCAAAGCCAGCCTGGTCTACAGAGTGAGTTCTAGGACAGCCAGGGCTATATAGAGAAACACTGTCTTGCAAAACCAAAATAAATAAATAAATAAAACAAAAAAACAAAACAAAACAAAAAACCTGTCAGGACAAGGTGCTTAGTCTAACAGCTTAAACAGCTCTGAATGAGTCAAGAAAAATCATATTTGGAAGTTACAGGATGATTGTGAAGGGGTACAAAATATGGGAGAGTATCTTTGTTAGAACTATCCCACTTTGGCACTCTGGAAGTTAAACTGGGAATCTAATTCATAATGTTCTAAAGCTATGTCCTAGTAATCTCTCTAAGTCTGCTCTAATGACTTCCTAAAATGGAGGTGGCTGAGACAAGGCACTTTTTTTTTTTTTCTTTCAGTTCTGGACTCTGGAAGCTGAAGACTGTGAAGTATCCATATCCATATCCAAATAGGGAACTGAGGAGTTCATTTCCTCCTTCACAGATGATTGACAAGGTTCTTTTCTTCAATTCTTTGTGTGAGAGAAAGCCAAGAAGCAGTATATGGTTTCTCTGCTTTTCCTCATAAGGGCACTTGTGTGCTCAAATCACCTCCTAGTAGCTTACCTCTAAGGAACGTGATATTAGATTTTAGGATTCCAACATATGAGTTTTTTGGTGAAAAGAACAATCTACTGCAGGATCTTCTCTCTCTCTCTCTTTCTTTCTCTCTCTCTCTCTCTCTCTCTCTCTCTCTCTCTCTCTCTCTCTCTTTTCATCTTGATTGATATAACACAACTCATAGGCCCCAAAATGCTCATTTTCACAAGCTGAAAATATTACTGGATCAATCATCCCCATGGACATGCCTGTTTTGAATTCTCTTCTGTGCACTTCTCTTCCATGATTCCCTTCTGGGCACTTCTAAGCATGCAACATATTACTATGTTGTTGTCATTCCATAGTTCCCTCTGGACATTCTTGTGCTGATGAACACAAGAGATTAGGCAAGGATGACTCCACTATGTTTAAACAGTTCTCCTCGGCTTCCTTTTGAAATATTGATTATTAGAATAAAGGCCATGGAGGGCTAAAGTTGGGATGAGATCCTGGATCCATGTTGAAAATTGATCAATACTATATTTTCTTAATTTTGCCCATTATGACAATAGCAGGGTTAGTATGATACTGTAATTATGTATTGATCTATATCCTCCCTCTAAACACACACACCTGACTTATTATCATCATTGTTATAGTTATCATATCATTACTATAATTATTATTTAATTGCCATCATTTGGTTTCATGCTTCTTCCCTATTATGTAAATTCTAGTATATTTATTAGGAATAAGTATTCGTCACTGCTTTTAATTCTAATACCAATGGTAGAGTCAAGAAATTTCCTGCTAAAATTATGAGTTTAATCTATTCCCTTGCTCTTGGCTTCATATTTTACAAAACTGTAAGTTCTAAATATTTATCATCAAACTCAAAACCTGTAAACTGATTTTATAACACATATAATTGGAAGAATGGTGTTTTTCAGTGAATTAGATCTGTATGTGGTCCCTGGACTAAAGTCCTTTCACAGGTGACACAAATATACTAATTAAAGGTCTGGAAAACAGAGTGAGTGAGCTATTTTACAATGATGTAGGGGTAAAATGAAAGTTAGACAGCAGCATTTCTCTTTACAATATTTTATGTTGGCTGGATTTCACTGAATAAAGCTGGAGAGGAACCAGTTACAAATAATTAGAGGAGAAGGTATTAAGACACAAGCCTATTCTATGGTCTTTCACAGCAGTGAGAGGTATACATGAGTTAAGCATACTTTCCATGGCATTCAATGTCTGAAACTCCACTGATGGTGATCCTCCAGTATGTCTCTACACCCTGTAGAAATGAAACCATCACTATCAAGATTAGTAAATAGGTTGAATTAATAGTTTGGGTAGAGGAAATAGCATTATGAGGATTTATGTGTTACAATCATCAGATGGAGAACCCATGACACAAGAAGCATAAGAATAAGGGTTTATTGTCTTAAATTTAAAACTATGAAGACGTTATGTGGCCTTTCATTTAATTATTTTCTTAAATTCTCAAGCGGATCAAGAAACTCCACATAGAAACAGATACAATGAAACTAATAGAAAAGAAAGTGGGGAAGAGACTCAAGCACATGGGCACAGGGGAAATTTTCCTGAAGAGAACACCAATAGCTAATGCTCTAAGATCAAGAATTGACAAATGGGACCTCATAAAATTTCAAAGCTTCTGTAAGGCAAAGGACATGGTCAATAGGACAAAACGGCAACCAACAGATTGAGTAAAGATCTTTCCAATTCCTACATCAGATAGAGGGCTAATATCCAAAATATACAAAGAATTCAAGAAGTTAGACTCCAGAGATTCAAATAACCCTATTAAGAATTGGGGTACAGAGCTAAACAAGGAATTCTCAAGTAAAAAAATTCATTAGAATTAT
>NW_022196904.1:59806472-59809517 GCF_008632895.1 Mastomys coucha
GCGTGCGCCACCACCGCCCGGCCTAGAATTATTTTTTCTTCTCTATTTGTATTGAATTTTTCATGTCATTGACGGATTTCCTTAATATTGAAAAAGAAATAAGACCCATCACTATCTTTGTGAACCACTGTTAGGCATATTGTGTACCTGCTTGAAGAAAAGGTGCCCTCCTAACAGGATAAAGGCATTCTTTCCTTAAAAGAGCCCTGGGCTGAATGTATGTTCTTTATTGTGGATCATGGGTGACTTGTGAAAATAAACCTCATGTGAGTCATGGGCACTGCTCCTGTGGCTCTGCAGCTCTGGGTCTTCCTCAGTAGGGAGAGAGGGAAAGCTGATTTTTTTCATTATTGTTCGACATCCATAAAACTTTCTGAAATTTTCTATCCTTACTTTCAATTCCCCCAAATGCTTCTATGCAGTGCTGTCTAATAGACATTGATCGAATGTAAAAGATAAACTCACATTAGATATCTAACGCAGCCTTTTGGATCGAATGTAAAATGTAAATTCACATTAGCTATCTAATGCAGCTTTAGTCCTAGAAAATATCCCAACACTAGTTTTTCCACCCTGCCATTCCTCTGGAGCCTGGGGCATTTTTATAGCTTATTGAGTGAGGTAGATACAAGTCTGTGTGTTTGTCAAGTCAGTTTTGGAATCAAATTGTTCTGGAAATTGATTCCCTTACCAAGGCCACCAGAGGCACAATTCTTTGGAAAGAATCCCAGACTTGGCATTCGACCATTCCTCCTAACAAGCCAAAGATACCCTTTTCCTTAAGAAAGCCATTAACTAGGCATGCATTCCTGATTCTGGAGCATGTCTTATCAAGAGAACAGAGTGAATAGAGCCTTCATGCTTGAGAACACGAAGTTCCACTGTTTCTAAAGCATCTGCAGGGGACTATAATTTGCAAACCATGATCTCCCACATCCAGATTGATCCATGTCCTTCAGTACTGTGTAACTAGCCACAACATCGCAGCCTTAAAGTCATTAGCCCTCTATCGGATATGGGGTTAGTCAATATTTTTTTCCCATTCTGTAGGTTGACAATTTGTTCTATTAACTGTGTCTTTTGCCTTACAGAAGCCTTTCAGTTTTATGAGGGCCTATTTATTAATTTTGATCTTAGACACTGAGCCATTAGAGTTCTGAATGAAAATCACCCCATCCCCGTTCCCCCACCCTCGCCAATGAGTTTAAGGCTCTTTTTTACTTTCTCTTCTATTAGATTCAGTGTAACAGGTTTTATGTTGAGGTCCTAGATCTACTTGGACTTGAGCTTTGTGCAATGAGATAAGTATGGATCTATTTTCATTTTTCTACATACAAACCACCAGTTAGACCAGCACCATTTGTTGAAGATGCTTTCTTTTTCCATTTTATGTTTTTGGCTTCTTTACCAAAGATCAAGTGTCTGTAGTTGTGTAAGTTTACTTCAGGGTCTTTGATTCTATTCCATTGATTGACCTGTCTGTCTCTGGAACAATACCATGTGGTTTTTATCATTATTGCTCTGGAGTACAGCTTGATTCCCTCAGAAGTTCTTTTATTGTTAAGAATTGGTTTCTCTATTCTGGGTTTATTGTTTTTCCATATAAAGTTGGGAATTGTTCTTTCCATGTCTGTGAAGAACTGTGTTGGAATCTTGATGGAGATTGCCTTGAATCTGTAGATTGCTTTTGGTTGGATGGCCGTTTGGTGGGTTAATCCTACCAATCCATGAGCATGGGAAATCTTTTCATCTTCTGAGGTCTTCTTCAATTTCTTTCTTGAGAGACTTGAAGTTCTTGTCATACAGACTTTTCACTTGCTTGGTAAGAGTTACACCGAGATATTTTATACTATTTGTGGCTATTGTGAAGGGAGTTGTTTCCTTATCATTTGTATAAAGGAAGGCTACTGATTTATTGGAGTTAATTTTATATCCGGCCACTTTGCTGAAGTTGCTGGGGAAGTTCTCTGATAGAGTTTTTGGGGTCGCTTATATATACTATTATACCATCTGCAAATAGTGATGCCTTTATTTCTTATTTATCAATTTATATCTTCTTGATCTCTTTTTGTTTTCTTATTATTCTAGCTGGCACTTCAAGTATTATATTGGATAGATATGGGGAGAGTGGGTATCATTGTCTTGTCTCCAATTTTAGTGGGATTGCTTCAAGTATCTCTCCACTTAATTTGATATTGGCTGTTGGTTTGCTGTATATTCCTTTTAATGTGTTTAGGTATGGGTCTTGGATTTCTGATCTCTCCAATACTTTTCACATGAAAGGGTGTTGTATTTTGTCAACTGGTTTTTCAGCATCTAATGAGATGATCATGTGATTTCTTTCTTTGACTTTGTTAGTGGATTTTCTTAATGGATTTTCATATATTGAACCATCCCTGCATCTCTCGGGTGAAGCTTGCTTGATCATGGTGAATGATAGTTTTGCTGTGCTCTTAGATTCTGTTTTGTAGAATTATATTGAATATTTTAGCATCAATATTCATAATTGAGATTGGTTTGAAATACTCTTTCTTTCTTGGGTCTCTGTGTGGTTTAAGTATCAGGGTAACTCTGACTTCATAAAATGAATTAGGTAGGGTTCCTTCTGTTTTTATTGTTTGGAATAGTTTGAGGAGAGCTGGTATTAACTCTTCTTTGAAGGTCTAGTAGTATTCTGCACTAACGGTATCTGGCCCTGGGCTTTTTTGGGTTGGGTAGTTTTTAATGACTTTTATTTCCCTAGGGGATATGGGATTATTTAGATCATTAACCTGTTCTTAATTTAACTTTCGTACATGGTATCTGTCTAAAAATCATTCATTTCATGTATATTTTCCAGTTTTGTTGAATAAAGGCTTTTGTAGTAAGATCTGATTTTTTTTTTAATTTCCTCAGGTTCTGTTGTTATGTCTCCTTTTTCATTTCTGACTTGGTTAATTTGGAATCTATCTCTGTGTCCTTTAGTTAGTTTTATTGAGGGTTATCTATCTTGTTGATTTTTTCAAAGAACCAGCTTTTGGTTTTGTTGATTTTTTTTTTTTTTTT
>NW_022196904.1:59809563-59845242 GCF_008632895.1 Mastomys coucha
TTGGTATCATTCTCTTTGTTTCTAATTAGTTGATTTCTGCCCTGAATTTGATTATTTCCTGCTGTCTACTCCCCTTTGGTGTGTTTGCTTCTTTTTGTTCTAGGGCTTTCAGGCATGCCACTACGTTGCTAGTGTAGGATTTCTCCAGTTTCTTTATGAGGTCACTTAGTGTATGAATTTTCTTCTCATCACTGCTTTCATTGTGTCCCATAAGTTCAAATATGCTGTGTCTTTTTTTCATTGAATTCTAGAAAATTTAATTTCATTCTTTGTTTCTTCCTTGAGCGAGTTATCATTGACTAGAGAATTATTCATCTTATGTTGGTATATGAATTTTCTTTTGTTTTTGTTGTTATTGAAGTTCAGCCCTGGTCCCTTGTGATCTGATAGAATCCATGGGATTATTTCAGTCTTCTTTTATTTGTTGAAGCTTGTTTTGTGGCCAATTATAAAGTCAGTTTTGGAGTAGGTACTATGAGGTTCTGAGAAGAAGATATATGCTTCTTTTTTTTTAGCATGAAATGTTCTGTATATTTGCTAAATCCATTTGGTTCATAACTTCTATTAGTTTCACTGTGTCTCTGTTTAGTTTCTGTTACAATGACTTGTCCATTGGTGAGACTGTGGTGTGACCCAACTATTAGAATGAAGTTGGGGACCCCCTATGGTCAAATTAGGTAAAGGACTGAAAAAGTGGAGGAGGAGGGTGACTCCATAGGAAGACCAGCAGTCTCAATTAACCCAGACCTATGGAAGCTCCCAGACACTGAGGCACCAGCCAGCCAGCATTCTGAAGCTGGTCTGAGGCCCCAACACATAAATAGCAGAGGACTGCCTGGTCTGGCCTCAATGGGAGAAGATGTGCCTAATCCTCAGGAAACTTGAGGCCCTTGGGATTGGGGAGGCCTGGTGGGAGAGGGAGCATCCTTTTGGAGAGAGGGAGGAGGAGGAATGGGATGAGGAGCTTGTGTGTGTGTGTGTGTGTGTGTGTGTGTGTGTGTGTGTGTGTATAGAGGACCAGGAAGAGGGTCTATGGCTGGATTGTAAATTTAAGAAAAGTTCCTCAAAGCCCACACTTCCTGTTAGTGAGCTTGCCAACTGCATAGTGTAAATAAATAGAAAAGTAGTGTTTTCTATTTCAGTTCTAAAAGGTGCTAAGGTACATGGATTCATGGCCAAACAGAACTGTATACAGTCAGAAAATGTAGCTCAGAGTATTATGTATAAGCCTAATGATAGAATAATGAGGGCTAAACATTGTTCCTAAATTAGCCAAAAAACAGTAGGGAATCTCTAGAAAGAAAGTTAAATTGGTGATAATGAGCCAACCTAGAATGTACACAGTTGCCCCTCTCCTAAATAACAGGAAAAAATTCTACATTATGTAAATTTTAAACTTACTTCTGGATTTAATATGAACTCACTTTCATAAATATTATTGGGTTTCTACTACATACCAAATACTTAGAACATATGACAGAGAATAATAGAAATGCCTGCCTTAAAATAATTAAACACATTTTCTGTATCTATTCCTCTGCTGAGGGACATCTGGGTTCTTTCCAGCTTCTGGTTATTAGAAATAAGGGTGCTAAACCACCAACCAAACCCATGGCTCCAGATACATATGCAACAGAGGATGGCCTTGTCGGACAGCAATGAGAGGAGAGGCCCTTGGTCTTGTGACAGCTCAATGCCCCAGTGTAAAGGAATGCCAGGACAGGTGAGCAGGAGTGGGTGGGTTGGTGAGCAGGGGGAGGGGGATGGAATAGGAGGGTTTCAAGGGCAAACAAAGAAAGGGTAAATTTGAAATGTAAATAAAGAAAATATCTAATAAAATAAATAAATAATTAAAAAGAAAGAAAATAATAATTAGCCATGCTTTCTTCACAATATTGTTAATTAACCATACTAATATTTTTTTAAAAAAATCATGTAATCTTTACCTGACCATCTCAGTTAAACATCAGTTTTCATTTCATTGTTGAAACAAAATATATTTTTAAGGATATTAAATTAAAGAAATGTGTGCCTTACTGATCTAACATTCTAGATGTAAAGCTATAAGGAAAAGAAAAAATAGCTGAGATATGGAAATCAGAAGTACCAACAGTCATAGCTCACTTTTATAGATACATGAACAAGTGTTATAAATATCCTACCATTTGCTTGCCCTTACTCTTATCCCTTCTATGAGACAAGACATAATCTATAAACTTAACTGGTTTATAGTCGGACTATGTCACCTTAGTGACCAGACTGAGAGTCAATTCACATTGTCTCTGGAGATGCCATTCCTTCACTCTAGCCAATGAGTCATTTCCTAAACTTGGGTACTAGCATCCTTAGGTTCTTTCCTCACTCCAATCTTGCTCTGTCTGAGGAAGTAGTTATAAGTGAGATGCCTTGTAAGTGAGTTACCAACTAGGATAAATGCCAGTGAAGTGCCAAGACATAAAAATCATCTGGATGCTAATAGTCTGTTAGTTAGAAGTGGGAGGAACCTGCGGTGTCAGTACCTAGCTACAAATTCAACAGAGAGTGGAGAGCTCCTATTACTCCTCTGCTTTCATCACTGCAGATATTGGCTCCAGGAAGCTAATGGTTCCAGTCCACTATGGTTCAGATGTACTACAGCTCTGAAGCCAATAAGTCTGACTTTGGAACTGTGAGTGTTCAGTTTCTCTTCCACCAAGTAGTGTGTTCTAGGTACAGTGTTTTATGCTAGAAATTGAGTTAATACTTTGACTGTCAGTTAGGTTAGAAAGGAAAACAAAATTCCTTCTCTGGACAGCTACTGTGACAGCTGCAGAGGTTTCTTTTTGCTTTAGTAAAGCTCTGATTTCTGCCTGTAACTCTATAATTGAGATAGGGTTGCACTGCCAATGACGTTAAATAGGTACTAAAACTCTAGTGTGAATGTTGGTTAATGAAAAGAATATTTACATGTTTTCAAAGTGTTTCCATGAAGAGTTAATATTAATTTCAAGGGAAAACAGACATCTCAAAAATACAAAAAAAAATAGTACTCTAATAATCAGATTTGAAGCACCATGTACTCCCTGCTCCAGTTCCCTGAGAAAGACACAGAAAAGAATATATGAAATTCCAACCAGAGAACTTGAATCAAATCCACAAGAAATACTCTTAACCTCCAATTTGGGGGGAGGTTTTTATTTGGTTAGGATTATTATCATTAGAAGGGAAAATACAAAAATACTAACATAACAAATAAGTTATGGTAAAGGATAAGTAAATGAAATATTTGTCCACAAATTAAAATTAAGGTGAAAGAAAAGAAGTAACCTTGAAATTCCTAAAATGAAAACAAGCGAAAAACTTGGCACTTGAGACAACATTAACTATCCCTATTATATTAGGCTATAGCATATTTTGTAACTCTTTTGAAAGTGTTGAATTCTACTTCTCAAAATTTTTATTGATCGAGTTGTATCTGGGGCTAAAGATCAAGCTCGGAGCCTTGTGCACGAACTCCTACTAGGCTACACTATATCCTATCACTACTCCTTATACTTTAGGATATTTGTGTGTGTGTACATGTATATATATTCAGCAGCCTTTATCTCATGTGTAGTCCTATAGTACAATAATAGATTCTATATAGCAATAATTTCTAAACTGTGTCCCTTGTTCCTGAGAGGTGGATTCTAAACCCTTGACATTTTCTAAGGGATGAGAATGTCTATCCTGATTATTCATATTTGACTCTTTGGACCACATTTAATAGCTTGTGCTTATGAAATCATTAGAGATGGCAGATAGTTTTACAAGAAAGGCTAACCATGTTACTCAAGGATTGACTACAAGAGCACTTGATATCATTCCAAACTTTGGCAAAAAGTACAGAGAAATGTCATGTAAGAATAATATCAATCAGTCATAGCTTAACCAAATCCTAGTGAAAAGCTGTAGACCTCAAAGCATAGGTGAGCCTCCATGTCTAAGAATATTAAATATGTCATATTGATGTACCAAGAGAGTCATGTGGACCAGTAAACCATGGAACTTCTGAACTTTCATACATGTGCCTTATTTTGATTGGTTCTATGTTATGGTTTTTTGTTTGTTTGTTTGTTTTGGGGTTGTTTTTCTGTTACAATAACATGTAATCCTAAGCAAAGCACTCTTTTGGGTTCTAAGGGTCTGTCCAGAACTCAGGCCTTAGCAGCTAGTAGAAAGGCAAGCTGATCAATAGAAAAAATAGTTAAATAACTCCTCTATGAGCCAGTCACTAGCTGTCAGGGCAGCCTAGCAACAGATTTTGTCTTTAACCTCTGAAGATTGGGCCAATTTCAGTTAATTGGTCTCAGAAGTCATGTAGATTCACTGTACTATTCTTTATAAAATTGAAATTTAATGTTTTTTTTTTAAATTTTTAAAGCTCTCATAAACTTCTAGAACAAAGAAAAATAACCTGAAGACATTGTTTAGTAGACTACCCATATGTGTCTTATAGCACATCCTATCAAATACTATGACTTATCTCATTAGGTAATTGAGTAAGTTGATAGTTTCAATTTTTTCTGGAAGTTAGTTGGGACTGAAAAATAGGGTTCATTTTAAGCTGAACTGAGTTTATGAATATAAATTATAAAACTGAGCGCCAAGAGCTAAATATATGTCAATACCAGTGTGGATGTAGATCGACTTCACCTAGAACAGCTAAGAAAATTTTAAATTAAACATTTTAAAATGCACTGGAAACATTATTCTTGGGAATAATAAACTGCAATAAATCAATCATGAAGATAGACACCCAAAGGCATTTTAAAAATTCTGTGCCTGACACAAAGAAAATGAACAATAACAATAATTGTGATTACATTTAGGTTTTTTGTCATGTATGTATCTATTTTAAGAGAATGACAAAGTCCCAACTAGACATCTCTCACCACCAAATACAACCTCTAGTAACAGGAACTAGTTACACAGAATTAAGTTTTTGGACAAAGGGGCCCTACTGAAACTCTCATACAATCCAGAATATTGACGAGGCTATTGGTTGCTTCCCACAAATTGATGGTAAAATGCTATTGCTGAAGACAATACCTATATAACTCATTGAGCATGGAGAACTCAAGCTGGTATTTACCTAGAGCCTTCACCTCTACTGACTACTTACTGTTCATGTTACTTGAAAGTATCAAACAGAAAAGTAAATACAAATCTAGATACGAACCCTTTCAATCTACAAAGGTGACTAGCAGTGGCACAAATGTTGTGGAAATAACAACCTGCATTCTATTTAAGGCCCTGACTATGAGAAGGAACTCATGCTCAAGTGGTCAAATCTGAGTCTAGGGCAAAATCAAATACAACTGATTTAGTAAAGAATCACAGCAATGACTCCTAACAATCTACTATGTTCAGAGATAATTATTTTTTTTAGCCATCATCAGAAAAGACTCATCCTGCGGTAGATGAAACAAAAACAGAGACCCATAATGGTACTATGTTCAGAGAATGAGGTAGCTTGGAACACTCATTACTAAGTGAAATCCTCCATCAAATCACTTCTCTGAGAGCCCAGGAAAGTTGAAAGGAGGAGGCAGTAACATTGTACAAGCCAATAGGAATGAAAGAAACCAAGGAAACAAGCCTTCAAAGTACAACAGGACTGATACACATATGAACTTACAGAGACTATGGCAGAACCGAGCCTGCACAAGTCTAAGCCAAATGGTGTACCAATGCTAAGAGTAGAAGTAAACATAAGACTCCGTCTCTAAACCAGAAGCTATTGCCTATTGATAACAACTTGCAAAAGGAAAATTTCCTTGAAAGGAATGTCACTGGCTATAAAAACCACACTTAAAGGCAGGAATCATGTCCAGTGGAAGTTGGACAACACAAAACAAAGTAAATAGTAATTTTGGAAAGTTTTTCTGTCTTATAGTGAATTGGCTAGGTATTTTTTTTAACTTTACACAGTTTTTTTTTTTGTTTACATGTTATACTTTTCTATTTTATTTTTCATGGGATTTCTGTGTATATGAGTGTGTGTCTGCATCTATATGCATTTTTTGTACTTTTTCTTTGTTTTTTATGCTTTTTTTACTGTACTGTTTTTTTGTATCATTTACATGTCTGTTTTCTAAGAGAAAGAGAGCAAGGTATGGATTCTAGTTGATGGGAAGGTGGGGAGATTGGGAGGATGTGGGAGGAATGAGTAGAGGAATGCAGTGATCAGAATACAGTGTATGAAAAAGGTTTTTCATAAATATTTTAATTGTTCAAATAAAAAATGTTTATTGTAACAAATACTACTTTAAGCAAAAATAAAAGAAAGTTGATTAAATGTTGATATCCATAAATTCTTCCTTGGTAGAACACGTTTCATTCTTAAACCTGAAATACATTTCAGCAACATATGTGAACTTGGGATAAAATAAATGAAATCCCAAGAACACAAGCTGTACAGTACTACCAAGTTCTCCCTCTCTCATATCACAAAGTCTAAACTCTGTTAGAAAGACAAGAAGAGAAAGAAACAATGGCCAGGTGAAGGGAGGGTAAAAACAGGAACGATGGAAGGAAGGACAGAAGGAAGTAGGCAATGAAAGAAATAAAGGAAAGAGGGATAAAAGGATGATTTTATTTCTTCAAACCAAAAGTTATAGTTCTACAATAACAACTAAATTACAGTTGTTTTTATTCCTTTCAACCATGTACTATGTCATTGTCCCATTGTCATGAATATCCCCCTCTCTGCCATATTATGGATTTTTTTCTCTCTTGTGTCTTCATTGTCTATATTCATGTTATAGGTAAATGGGCCATAAATAAATTTTATAAAATATTGTCCATGCTGCCTTTTACTTCTAGAGTAGTGGTATACTGTGTTTCAAACTACAGATTAATTTTATTTCACCAACTTTTGTAGATAACCATCTTCCACTTTTCTACACACTATCCCTGTCTATGTATTCTATTCCACACCACTACACTGCTATATGCCAGCCTTTTGAGTCATTTTAGTGAGCAAAACCAATTCTTTATTCTGTCCACAGAGACAACCATGTTTCTGCCAAGCTGATTGCATTCCTACCCATAGGCAGGTAACTATATGCAATAGCTTAAACCATTTGAATACTTCAGCTAGACTTTTTAATTATATTGTATATCTCATCAGGCCAACATATTCAGAGGGTCTGTTTAAGTATTCACCCTGAAATAGACTGTGTATTAAATTAAACTACCAGATAAAACAGCTTTGGTTGATGCATCTGCTAAGGAAATGACAATTCACCTAATTAGTTGTCAATACAGAAGGTTTTCTGAATTATTTCCCTTTCTTCATAGTCTGATGCATAGAAGTACATGGATGTAAGTAGTTTCTATTAAACTATAGACTATCAGGCAATACATGTGCAAGTGTTGCTTCTGTGACTAGCAATATTCATGGTAGATCGAGTCTGTAAATGAACAAACTAACGAAAATAGCTTACTTGGAGCACCATGACAGAAAATGTAGCAGTCTTTCAGGAAAATGTAAGCTTTCAGGAAAGAAATCAAGTAATAAACCCTCCCACATCCACTTTCCTCTCTCACTATTAAAAACACATCAGTATAGCAGAGGAAGTATAAGACTCCTAAAGCCAGCCTAAAGTCCACCTCACTCATTTTAGAATCTCAGATCACTAGCAACTTCTGAAGATGTCACTACATAGAACAGTAAAACACCTTATCAACAGAGAGCTCCAATTGTGACCCAAGGGTTTCCAAATGGACTGAGATGGACACCAATCTTAAAAGACAGAAAGAACTTAGAGGAACAAACATAGGTCAAATTTTGTGTTTAAAGGAAGTATTAGGGAAGGCTGGCAACAGAGATCATGATGACATATAGGACCTGCTGCAGGCTCCAAGGCAAAATCATAGGAGATGAGACCATCAAGATACTTTTTAAGGGACACTGAGTGCAGATTGAAGTGTTAATATTATTAAGTTATTGTATTTATATAGAGTCTCTCTATGTGGGGTAGGCTACCTTTAATCTCAAGATACCTTGCCTCAGACTTCCAGAGCTATGATTACAGATTTGTATCATCATGTCCAGGTTTAGCTTGAATTTGGGGTCACAAAGTGAGTTTTCACTCAAGCTTCTTGATTTTTTACTAGGGCTTCAATACTATCATGTAATACATTCAGTTAATCCTCTATATAACAACTACTACACTCATAGATTCAATATTTGAGAAAAATTCATGTCTGTACTAAATGTGTCTAGCCTTCTTGTCATTAGTCCTTAAACAATGCAATATAGTAATCATTTATGTAGTATTGACATTGTATTGGGCACTATAATGTAGGAAAAGCAGTTGCAGAATGCAGAAGGTGTTATGGAAAAGTTCTATGCTCTGTGCTTCTGTATAATAGACTTGAGCATCTTTCTATTGTGGTATTTGGGGGCCCTGGAGGCAACTGTCATCCATACCCACAGACAACTGCATTTTAAAATAATCTCAATTGTTAGGTGTTGGTATGAGACACGTGGAAAGAAAGGAAGAGAAGTGGGCATAGTAAAAATTTAAAACATGTCAATAATGTTGCTTGGCAGGCAACATCAACAAGAAAAATAAAAATTGGAAAGATGGGATATTCTGAAGCTTTCTGGTATTTACTACTTAATGGAATGTTGGCCGAAAACAGTCAAGTAAATATTTCATTTCATCCAGCAATACTTAAAAAGTGGGTAAGACACAAGCCCTTCTGTGCCAATTGCCATGGCAGTATGGGGTAAGCATAATGGGCTTCAAGCTGCACAAAGTTTAAGCTAATATTCCTGGGCTGAGAGGTTTACCTCTTGTTCTTCCCTGAAATAGTACCTTATATGATTCCCATAGGTAAAATAATCTCAGTGGGTTTTTGAAAACCAGTGTACATAAGTGTAAGTTTGCTTTAAAGCTCCAGCTACATATTAAAGCCAAATCAACACCCTTCACTAATGGAGATGTTCAGAAAAGATAAAACAGCTCAAAGCCAGGTGCTGGGTTTGTGCAGTTATTTCATGTCCAGGCAATTACAGTGATAGTATTAGGAAGATCAGGGCGGGAGCAGTGTTGTCATATGGGGAAGGGAAAGCAAGCCTTTAAGCAATCATGTAGAGCATGCAGAACATCTTAAAGCTGGGGAAGGAACAAAGCTTCGCGCTGTCAGAATATTGATCTGCTCCAGAAGGTGCGGGGAGCTGCACTGCGGTGATTGCCTTCCCCGCTGGGTTTAGAGAGGCCTGAAAGAATACAGTATTGATCTGGCCTCACTCCCGAGATGCAACTTACAGATAAGCCCTGACTGGAGGCCACCAACCTTGAGAGCAAACTGTTGCAAAGAAGCCTCTTTTGCCACACGTCCAACATCAGAGCTAATGCCTTGGGGAATGGTGAGAACAGACTTCCAGTTTCGGCCCTGTGCTTCCTCTCCCATGTAAATTACAGGTGTTTCCAAACCCTGAAGCAGGTGCAGAGGCGGAAGGCATAGAGAGGTCCACTGTGCACATTTGAAGTCCCATTTCAGAGGCTGCATTTCATCAATTAAGGGAGCTGTGAAGTAATGAAATTTTATTAGTTTACATGAAGCCATTCTGAGCCTCATTTACTGTGTATGTTGCCCTCCTCAAAGAGTAGTATTTTATTTGTGAATAAGGACATTAGAATATGCACATGCCACTGTGAACACTAGGCACATTCATAGACACCAGGGTGAGGGAAGTTTGTGTGTGAGTGTGTGTAGGTTTATATTGTATTGTGTAATGTGCTGTGGTGTATACATACATATATGTGCCAGGACACATTCACGGGGACACAAGTGCAGATGCTAAAATATGATGTGGGAAGACTTCGCCTCCTGCTTTCCAACTTATTTTTTGAAACATGATCACTCACTGAACTTGAACCTCACCATTTCAATTAGGCTTGGTGGTCAGTGAGCTCGAGGCATGCACGTGTCTCGGCTCCACAATGGGAGTTTTGTATAGTTAATATTCTTAAACACTGAACCATCTCCTCAGTCTCAAAGGGAAGTTTTCAAAGACAAACAGGAGGAGGATCACCTCAGACATTTAGAACAATAATCCTTGACCACAGTGGTTGTTTATCCCACATCTTAGTGGGACTAAGGTCTGGTTCACATAATGTACTCTGGATTCAACATGTCAGCAACAAAACCACTCAAAAAGTAGTAGGCTTAAACAGCTAGAGGGATTCCAGGAGGAAGTGAGGAGTCCTTTGTCATCTGCTCTGTAGCTCTTAAAAGCCCAGGAGTCAGGGCCAAAGGGTGGAGTTTCAGGGTTGGGTGGGGAGATGGTTCAGTGGGTAAGATCAGGTATGAGTCCTCTAGAGGACCACAGTTCCTAACACGCACATCAAGTGCCTCACAGCTATGAGTAACTATTGATCCAGGGGAGTCTGATGCCTCTAGCCTCCAATGGCACTTGTATGCTAGAGCACATGACCAGATAGCCTCACACACGTTCAGTTAAAATAAACCTTTGAAAATAAATAAAATATGTCAAAAAAGAAAAATTTTTTATTCCTTCAGAAAAAGGGAAGCCTTGATATTTTTCCTTCCAGAGCTTTGGGTGCAAGTCATGTACCCTGTTGTCCACGCATATGATCCAACTTTATTGCAAACACAGAAATAAAAACAGTTGCCCCCCAAATACCACTCTCCTACAGCACCCTGTAGCTGGTTCAGGGTTTCCATGGCCAGCCACAGCTAAAATGGGCCAGTTGTTACTAGGAAGCATGTAAACTGGGCTGTTAGTGTGAAGTTTTTTTTTTTTTTTCCGAGACAGGGTTTCTCTGTATAGCCCTGGCTGTCCTGGAACTCACTCTGGAGACCAGGCTGGCCTCGAACTCAGAAATCCGCCTGCCTCTGCCTCCCAAGTGCTGGGACCAAAGGCGTGCGCCACCACCGCCCGGCTTTTTTTTTTTTTTTTTTTTTTTTTTTTGTTATTGGTGGGAGTGGTGGTGGTGGGAGTGGTTGTGGATTTTTTGTTGTTTGTTTGTTTTGTTTTGTTCTTTTTTTGTTTGTTTGTTTGTTTGTTTGTTTTTGTTTTCAGCAACTGCTAAGGATACCTCATTTCCAAAGGAAAGGTTTTGAGTTTACTCATCACTTCTCCTGGGAGCCCAATAATTCTGACAAAGTACCAAAATCCTATGAAAAGCAATGCCACTGCCTCTCTTAATTTGTGTACAAAATGCAGTGCTGGGATGGGGGTGGGAGGATGTCTCAGCAGGAAAAGGTGCTGGCTGGCAAGGCTGACAAGGAGCTTAATCCCTGGGACTATGTGAAAGGAAGGAGAAAAGCTGAACCAATATCAACAAGTTTTCCTGTCACCTCTACATATGTGCTGTAGCATGCGCACAGACAGACAGACAGACAGACAGACAGAGACAAATAAAGAAACACACACAAAAAGTCACTTTAACAAAAGTTCTAAAATTAAACGTAAAAAAGTTCATTCTTAAGTGAATTCTTAAGTTCCATCTAGTAAGGATTTGTCAGTCACATATAAAAAACAATATGCTAACTGTGCCATATGATGGGATCCATCTCCAAATCATTCTAGTTTAATTTCATGTAGCTGTATCATCATAGTTTCACCCACTTCTAAAACTTATTCTGCGAAGAAACTTCTATCAGGTTCTAGAACCAAAGCCAACTCCATATACTTTGTGTGAGTTCAAAATCATCCACGTAGACAGTTGACAAGCCCCAGGTTCCAGGGGATTGTCTGAGGTGGGTAAAGAGCTAGAGCAAGATGTCCACAACACTTGCAAGGACTGTGAATCACAGTAACAATAGCATCACACTGTTGTCAGCATGTTTTCCCCCATTCCATTGTCTGTGTGTTACCAGGTTTTGGTGTGGTCCACACCCCAGGAGGTGGGTGTGCATATTCATCCCTGTTCTACTTGATCTACCTTTGCTTGACCACTGACTGACTTTTTCCCAAGCAAAAGGAGAATCCCCAGGAGAACTCACAAACTGGACCAAGGGCCTGCAGTGTAGTTTGATTTCACATTTATTTCATCTTTTCTTAGCAGAAATCCCTTGGGCCGACCTGGAGTATATAAACTTGCCTTTGCTCACAAAGCTCAAATAGAAAGCTAGGTGTGTTTCATCTCTCTGAAACACACCAAGGAAATGGGGCCGGCAATTATTCAACCTGAAATGCAAGGTAATGGATCCTTTGTCCAAGCTTAATTGTTAATCTTTTAAAACTTCAAGGAGGTGTGTTTGGAACCGTGACACAGTAGTGAAGTCAAATAAAAATAATAACAAATAGTGTATTTTCTACAAGAAAAAGTTTATTTCCAATAATGCTTATTTCTATTATAAACATACCTTTAGCCAGCCTTGCACCTCTCGTACAACAGTATGCAAAGGTCATTAAGATCGTTGATTTTCTGAGATTTAACCACAATTGAAAAGCTATAGTAGCTGACTTCCTTTCAGAGGGTCATGTTTCAAAACTAACATTTGTGACAGAGATTAGTGACCTCAAAAGGTAGAAATGTACATCAACTTAAGAAGCACTTATATGTAAAACAGGGAATAAAAGCATTATAAATAGAAATCTTGTGCAGGGGGCACACAGCCTATCCACACCCTATGCTTGTGAGCAGAATAATCACCCATGTGGTAAGAACATCAGCATCCTTTTTTTCTTTCTTTCTGCCTTCCCTAGTTTTGCTTTCTAAGAGAAGTCAAGGTGAAGGGCTTAATGCTTCTGAAGCTGGGGCAGGAAAACACTCACCTTTTCCAGTGGCCAGTAAAGAATACAAGGACAGAGTTAAAACACAGCCACTGAAGTGAACAACCAGGATGCTACCGACAGGAGAGACACCCCCTCCAGGTACTCCCCACAGGGCTCCCTTTTGGTTGCAAGGCCAGCAAGGTCAGCCCATCTCTATGGCATTCCCTTTCAAGTGCAGGGGCTGAATGCCAGCAAACAGGTTCCGCATGACTGCTGGTGCACAGGGAAAGTCCTCAGAGAGAGACCCCCTGACCCACCAGAGGGGCGAAAACCAAAGCAGGGATCAGGCACTTTATTTCAAGTGTGTGTGTGTGTGTGTGTGTGTGTGTGCGCGTGTGTGTGTGTGTGTGTGTGTGTGTTACAAAGCCAAAGAAGCCTTTCAAATCTAGAAACACTACAAGCAAGCATGGCTAAGGTAGAAGCAAAGGAGAAAAATAAAATGAGAGAAATCCTCCTTTCAGTAATCCACATGATTAATATAGAAAGAACACTGGTGATTGATGGGGTTTGAGTCGCGGCGGGAAGCGTCTGCAGACACCAGGCCCAGGCAGTTCCACATGTAAGAGGTTTAATTGGAAGGGGGTAGGGGGGTAGCAGCGCAGGAAGAGAGAGGGGAGAGAGAGAAGAAAAGAGAAAAAGATGGAGGAAAGTACCCATATATATATATATATATGTCGTGACGTAGCAGTCCAGGTAAAGGTGGAAGCTGAACCCAATGGATTCTGGGAATATGGTGGCCGTTGCCCTGGCGACAGGTCTGTAGACCCGCCCATATCTGCCGCAGGTTCTGGATGCTAACAGTGATGTTGGACAGTTAGAATGTTGTATTTTAATTGGGCCCCATTGTTCTAAATAAAGGACTTCACTATTACATTTAATAAACAATTCTCCAGGTAAGGTCTTCCCTCAGGCACATGCCTCTCGATCATCATCTGATACATGAAAAGCAGAACATAAACATTGCTCACAAACGCTGCTCTGTTATTGAGAGTAGGGGATTCTCTCTGATGTGGGTGACAGGGCTGGCGTCTCTAGTTCCACTATCCACCCAGAGCTACTCACTGTTTACTTGATGTGCAGAGCTAGTAACATTATCATGCCACATGAGTGCTACTAGCAAGTACTCAGAGATACCACAGCCTGTCAGAACTACATGCTTCTTGTGTGCACAATGGCTGCAGTACTCCTTCCTCACAAGCAAAGCTGCTGTGGCTGAAGGTTTCTTCTACTCTCCAACAGGTTGTAGAATGTCTTGGAAGATATCACTACTCCTAAGAATGGCACTAAATTATCCTGTTACATTCCACCTCTCAAGAAATCTCTCCCTGAGTTAGAGAAAATTAGAATTTTGGCAGTGGATCAGTGAGTGATGGGTTAGAGCTTGAGTCTCAGTAGCCCACACTGTAATGAAGTTTCAGTCTAGAAAGCCATCATAGTGGGAAAACTGGAAAGCAGGTTTGAGCCTCCCACTTATATTTGCCAAATATTTCCTTAATTCCAACTTTATTTCAGGTCTCAGAGATACTTTACTCTGACAGATTCAGTTTAGCTCTCATGGAGCTCGCATGCCAGGAAGGATGACAACAGGGGATAGGTAATTCTACTTGTGTTGAGACACATGAACAAAGAAAGGAGTGGATACTGATATACCATCTAAATGAGGAAGCTTAGGTGCAAGAGTAGGGAAGGTGTTCAGGATACATGGATGTTTGCTCCCTGAGGAATGAAAAGCAATGTGGATTCAACTTACAGACCTGGTTTTCTGGTTTATTATTAGAACTATCACATGTATAAACAATTTTCAGACTCAGTACCTTCAATTGTGCCCCTGTACTGACTTATGTTGTTTTAGCTTTCATAACATGCTAGTTGGATTTGAAAACCTTCTTTCAATAAAATTTGGAAATACCAGAAGGGAACAGGCTCAGTAGACTCTCTGATAGAAATAGAGTGAGAATAATGTTTCTACATCTAAAATCAAACTCAACTGATTGGAAAACTCATACTTTAATCCTATATCAAATTTATTTTTCACAGCAGTAATTCTAACAATTCACACCTTTCTAACATACTGTCCTTAAAAAATACTGTAAGTTTTAAAATTTTTTGAGGGTGAGGTATAAGTATAGATGAAGTTCCTATTTCAACAAAATTTGGGTTATTAACTTTTCATTTTATCAAGCTAATAGAAAACAACCAGTTTTTTTTATTGATACAGCTTAAGGTAGTTGCAGGTATAGTGTGCTTCTGAGAGAAGAAAATAAGACTTTTAAAATGTGGAATTTGAAGATAAAGTATAAAACGTTGAGTTGCCAACTCACGGCATATCAAAATGTCAGCTCAGCACCTTAAAGAGTCTAAAGGGATTATTCAGCCCAATTTTCTCTGTGCTTAATGCCATATACTGGCTTAGAGTCAGCCTCCCCTGGAAGAAAGCTTAACTCTTTCGGTATAAAATGGCCTCATTTCAAGCAATGAAGTTGCCATTTCCCAAAATGAAGTCCCTAAAGCCTGAAATATTTCCCTCAACTTTGAAAGGACCCTGGCTTAAGAATACAGCTTACACACTGAGATGATTTCTTTCATTCTGTGGTAAGAGCATGCCCAAAGCACACTTACTGTCCAATTAGTATACCCTTAAGCAAATGGAATATTCCCAATGTCGTCTCCAGAACAGACACTGACTTGATGTTCACTGCAGCTTCTGTAATTCTGTGCCATGTATTGAAGCCTTTAACGAATCTATCTAAATCTCAGGAATGAGTATATCATGAGTATTTGGAAGAGTCCTCGAGTAATAAAGTATACCACCAGCATGATTCATGAGTTCTCTCTGCAAATTATCCTTATAGATCTCTGGTTATTAGAGACCACTTACTCCATGTCAAGAAACTGCCCCATAACCTTGTTTGATTAACCAGAAATGAACTGAACCTGCTTGAGCTATTTTTATATTGAGGTTACAAAGCATTACCTGAGTCAATTACTCATAGGGTATCTGTAGTAACCTAATCTGTAGTATCATAATGAAATTACTATTTCCATTATCCAAGTACTTGAACATTCATTATTACCTAAAAATGAATCATGTTGATGACGCTACAGAAATCAACAAAAGTAGTTTCTTTTATCATTAGAAAACCACCATGCTGCTCTAAAAGTTAGTTCTTTTGTGGGACTCACATTTTATAGCAGGAAAAAAAATTGGTAAATAAATAAATAAATAAATAAGTGAAACATAAGAAGCAGAGAAAGGAGAACAGAAACTGATATGCAGAAAGGATTAGGCATTACAAGCTATTGCCAAATGGTAAAAGAAGGTCTCACTTATAATAGGTAGTGGAGCAAAGGCCTGAAAGGATGGGTCATATACAGATAGAGGTAAGTGGTCAAGGGTCCTAGTCTCCGACACATAGGATTGATAATAGATTTCACCACTACTGTCACTCTGCTTGGAAGCACTGTTCTGATCTCTATATTGAACCATCAACCCTGTCCTGGCTAGTGTAAAGGAGGGTAAAGAATAATATCAATTGTTTATTTTATAGTAACGAGAAGGAGGCAGTCACTAAAAAGACTACAGATCTGCAATATATTTGCTGATTCTCACTCAAGACCTTTGATCCAGCTTGCCTAGCCTCACTCGATTAAAGGAATGTCTTGTAGACTTTTGATTTATTTATTTTTTAATCAGTCCCATGCTTGTCCTTTCTTTAGGGGTAAAGATAAGCTAGTAAATCTCTCTCTAGTAAAGGGTAAAAATTTAGTGTTGTAATAATAATTTAGGAGGTTTTTCTCATGAGCACAAAGGTCTACTGGCTCCAGACGCTAGTTCTAAGCCTTACACTGAGATGTTTTCTATCTAGAAGCATGCTAATTTGATTTGGGAGGGAGTTCTCATTTTGCTCATGTGTTTAATGCTAAGTAGCTGTCAAGGTGCCAAACCTTGTCTTCTTTCTTTCCTTCCATGGCTAAAAACTTCATGCGGAAATGAAAAGAAGCTGCCTATATAGGAAGAACACTACGTGTCAAGTGAGATTCCACTTACTTCCACCTACAAGTTCTAGCACACAGCACAGAAGCCACAGTTTGACAATGCCTAACAAAAGGTTAATGGTTTAGCTTTTTAAAAATTTGGATCTGTGGGTTGGTAATTGGAATAAACATTCAAATTTGAGCATCAAATTTCTCATTAGTTTCACATCAATACCTGTGCTGCAACTATGGATCAGCGAACTGGGCTCCTTGCTGCCCAAGTGAGTTCATTAATCATTCTCCCCTAAGATGGCTTCGTAAGTAGACAGCTGTTGTAAGCAGCTGTCTTCAGGTCCAACTCCTCTCATACAGACTATGGGAAACATTGTGCTTGAGTTGGCTGTTAGTGTACCTGGATACCTGACTTGTATTGACAGGTACAGAAGCAACTTGATCTCAGGTCAGTGACACATTTTAATGTAAAAATGGTCATTCTATGGTCACAGAAAGAAAGGTTTAAAGCCATTAAGGATATGTTTTCATGCCTTATCTGAGTTATCACCAAGAAAGAGAAAGACAAAGATATATTTTCTGGTCTTCACTTCCTTAGGTGAAAAAGCCACAAACATTACTCTGAAGGTTCATGACAGGAAAGAAGAAATTCGTTACCAAATGATATAGTCTGACTCCTTAGCTCTCATCGCCTTCTGAATATAGACAGTTAACCTTATTTTTCATAATTTAGGATATACTTCACTGCTTAGAGATCAGAATCCACATGGCTCTGCAATTCTCCATTATATGGAGCAAATACGTAATTGGAGCTTATCCAGTCTTAATTTATGCAATCAGGAAATTTGAAACAGCCTTGATGGCCCCTATAATATTTCCGTTAGATGCTTTCTGATACAACAGTGGCTATAAGATCATCTACACAGCAATGACCTCAGATGTCAACATTTTCCCATGCAGTAGAACACTTAGCAGTAACATGAGAACCAGATTGTCTTCTCTTAGGGAAAACTGGGTGGGGGTGGGACAAAAAGAGACAACACACATAAACATGAACGCAAGAGCTACCTCTCTCTTGTAAGCAGAACTCTAACTAGTCCAGTGGAGACAATGAAGTCACAGAATCCAAACAATGTTTCTCTAGGAAGGACATGGCCACAAATGACATCAGGGAACCAAAGGATTAACAGGCATATCTGTTTCCTAGACATACACTAGCCTTTTCACATCATGGAAAAGTGATGAAGATGTTGAAAGTTCAAATCATGAAAACCCTCGTTTCTCGCACTAATTGTCATCAGGAAGTAAATGCAGGAAAGGGAAGAAAATGAATATGCTTTTTTGATACTTTGTAGGTCAATAATTAAAAATGAGCATTCCTCTTCTGTACAGGAAACATTTCGAGATAGACAATGCATTCCCAAGTGAGGAATGAGGCAATGCCATATCAATTTACTCATTGGTTCAGTGCCCTGTAACAGGGATGCCCTGAGGAACTACCTCAGGTCAGGTGCTACCTTAAACATTGGGATTGAAGCAAACAAGGCACAGAGAAGTCTGGCTTTCACAGTTTACATTTAGTATGCAAAATAAAAAATATATAAGTTTTATCAAATTTAAAAGACTTAAAATTCCAGTTGCTAAAAGCCCTCACATGTCAAAACAAAGTAGGAGAATATTAGAGAAAGGATTTTTTTAAGGCTAAGTGACACTGGAGGTGTCATTGAGTACAGAGGGCATGCCAGTTTAGGAACAGAAAACAAGAACCAAAGTGAGAAGTGTTGGCAGCAGCAACTCTATTTGTCCATAATTCCAGCATTTGAAAAGCAGCAGAGAGAGACTTACTGAAAGGATATTAGTCAACTTTGTACAGTAAGCTCCAACCTCTCTTGGATTGTACAACTCCTTGTCTCCAAATGCATAATTCCAGCACAATACAGTGAGTGGGTATACAAGGTAGTGTGTTTGCACATCACCTGCCTCCAATCTTTTTACTTATTTTCATTTTACAGGATCATGGGCAGTTTTGTCAACTGCAAAGTCAAGAAGATAGGCAATCTGTATAAAATAGAAAGTGTAGAGGAAGAGTGGCTAGATTGTGTGTGTGTCTATGCATGCATATATGTGTGTATTATGTATATGTGTATATATATATGTATGTATCTGCATCTTTATCTACATCTGCATCTATATATGTAGCATCTGCTGGTGCCTATCCAAGCTAGTTCTCTAACCAGGTCCATTTTTCTGAGCAATTACTCAGAAAATAAGGGCAAACTTAATTTGTTTATAACTCTAAAAATTTGTAGATATCACCTAATTCTTAAAATTCACTTTTTTTCCTATTACAGAAGTGCTATTCTTTGTATTCATTGATTCTGATGCTTATAAACCAACATGGTCTAAGTGTTACCTAACATTATACAGGTGTTTGGATGGAGGATGTTGTAATTAGGTCTTTGCTTATATAAGCTAAGAGTAGAATGTTATGAGAACAGAGATTAAAAGATATTGATTGAATACAAAAAGACAGCTAGCAAATTTTGTAGACTCGAGTGTTCTCTACCCAGTGAATATATTAGTGGTTATTGATAATAACTATCTTTTAAAGTAATAATCTATTAAAGTATTAACTCATGTGGGTGACCTTAATCAAAATGCATAACAGTGGGTTGATGGAACCTGAAGAGTCCACCTCCAGTAGTTAGAAAAGGTCCCCAGTGGAGAGATGGGGACACCAATCAACCTTCAAAAATTTTAAGCCAGAATTTTCATGTTTAAAAGAAATGCAGGGACAAAAATAGAGCAGAGACTGAATGAATGGCTGACCAGTGACTGGCCCAACTTGGAATCTATCCCATAGGTGGGCACCAAATCCTGACACTATTATGGATACTATATTGTGCTTGCAGACAGGAGCCTAGTATGGGTCTTATCTGAGACTCTCCATGATCAGGTGACTGTGACAGATGCAGACATACCCAAGCATTGGACTGAGGTTGGGGGCACCTATGGAAGAGTTAGGTGAAGGACTGAAGGAACTGAAGGGGGAGACAGTAACCTCATTGGAAGACCAACAGTGTCAAGAAACCTGAACTCCTAGGAGCTCCCAGAGACCTAGCCACAAACAAAGGAATATATATGGGCTGGCCCAAGGCACATAATGTAGCAGAAGACTGCCTTGTCTGGCCTCAGTGAGAAAGGATGTGCTTATTCCTGTGGAGACTTGGTGCCACAGAGAGGGGGGATGACCACGGGGACCACTCTCTCAGAAAGTCATGGGTGGTAAAGGGAAAGAACTTTGCAGTGGGTTTGGACAGGGAGTGAGGCAACATTTGGAATGTAAGTAAATAAAAAATTAATTATGAAAGCTTTCAATGAAAACTTTTGTCTTTAAGAATCTTCTAATGTTTTCTAGACATTATGATTTCACCCATTGTCATATTAAAACCTCTTCTGGGGTTGCTTCAACCCCTCTCATAAACTTACCAGAGATTAAGGCTTCATAAATAGCAATGACTAAGGAGTAATTCTAACTGAAGATTAATTCAAGAGGCAATTTAAAAGTTGATAACCTTTAACTTTTAGGATTCTTCAATATCCACTAAAGTGAAATATGATATTTATACTTTTCACATTTCTTTATTCCCTTATCTACTTGTTTATATAATTGGTGGTTGGAAAACCTATCAGAAAAAAATGTCATTGTTTTATGGCATAGATGAAGAAAATTGCCAGGCAATAAATATTAATATGAAGAAGAAGATTCAGATTTTGAAATATGATTTTTAATATTACATCCATAAAAATGAGTTACATTGTACTCCTGGAATGTTCCTCCTTTCTCCTTACTTTGCTGAAATTCCAAATATGGATCCCATTTCTCCTATGAATTTGAATTATATTTCATCCTACTGGCTCCCAACTTCAAGAATCAACTAAAGTGAATTCTACATATTTCATTATGTTGAATATAACAATGATATAGAAAGATTTGTATAAATGAACTTGGTGAGAAAATAAGTGCACATCCATAAATCATCCAAGCATACAATTTTAACTCTGAATATTATAAAATATAGTCTTTATCACATTATAATTTTTGGCAGCTGTATTGTAAGTGTGAAAACATGGGGCCATAAGAAATAGTCACTTTATGAAATTGGTACCTAAAAGAAATTCAAAACACATATAATCTAGTTCCGCTTCTTTAAAGATGGGAAGAAATCTAGGTACTTAAAATAAACATTACTGGCCTAGCTTTCCATCAATGCTGGTTAAGGGTAATGTCTTATAACTGCCTTAGAAAAGGCAATGTGGAGAACATTCATTGGTCTATCAATGTGAAATTACTTTGATCTAGTCATATAGTATTACTTGGGAGTCAGTAAAATGCCACAATATTCAGCGTGTCTCCTTAATAAAACTTTCACTAACAGAAAAGATATTACATTATAGAGCAGGGTTCTAAATTTCCAAAAAGTCATAGGGTCCTTGTCCACAGTGTGGCTTCATTCAATGATAAGGTCTATAAGGTACAATGATTAATGTTCAGTTAGGTTACAAGGATGGGACCCTGGCCCAAAAGGATTATTGTCCTTATGAAAAAAAAATTCAAAAAATTTCATAGTACCCCTTCCCTTTATCCCCCCACCTCCATCTCTTCAGTAGTATGTGCTATGCATAGTACATTGTTTGATAACACCACCACCACCTACAAATGACATACAGGATCCTCATGAAATGTTCTTTTTCAGTTTCTTGGTCTTAGATTCCCCACTTCCTGAACTGAGCAATACTTCTTGTTATTTAGCTACCCCTGTGGGGCATTGAGTTATAGCAGCCTAGGTAGACTGACATGTTTAACAATTCAAGTGGTATTTATCTAAATGTCCCATATCTATATGAAGCTCACATTCATTAATTTATTTATTAAATAAAAGAAAGATAAACTGCATCTGATACAGGGTGAGAACTATGATTGCCTATTTTATTATATAGTATATATTATATATAGTATATATTATATGATTAGCTATGTTGTATAGTATATGTTGTACATAGTATGTATTGTATTATTGGCTATATTATAATAAAGTATTTACTATACAAGGAATGTATTATAACATTATAACTGTCAAAATAATATTACTGTGGTGAAGTCTTACGTATGCATTGGGTTGTCTTACTCTGAGCAACTTTTGAAATGTGACTTGCTGGGTGAAATTATATACTTTTAAATATTTGGAGAGGTTTCCACAGAGATGTTAATTGACTATATATACTAGCCCCATAATTAGTTGTGTTGATCGGTTGTGATGTTGATGGTTAAAAGGTCTGTTCAATATAAGCCTCCTCCATAGAGAGCTCCCTCTTAAACTTAAGGAATTCAACTTAGGTTGTGATTTCCAATGAAGTGTATGATCTAAGGCTCATAATCTCAACTATCAAGTGTGCCAATGGCCCAGAATGAGTCCATGGCCAGCATAGGAATCTTAGCCAGCCATTGCTTCAAAGTAAAAATAGAAATAGTCTTATAATTTAGATAATGTCGTGCTAGCTGAAAATATTATCTCTCCATGATTTTGTAACTGATGTAAAAAAAAAAATCCTTTGAAGAAGGGAGACAAGCAGGATTTACATGTAAAATGACCAGATCAAGGCCTTCCAGACTTGCCTTCAGATAGTGACTTTTTTTTCTTCTTCATTTCTTTGAGGTTTTTCTTCTATATATACACATATAAGCACACACACACACACACACACACACAAATATATAAATTATATATATTTTCCATATATATATATATAGATAGATAGATAGATAGATAGATAGATAGATAGAAAAATTCCTCCTTCCTCTTTCTTCTTCATTTCTTTGGGGTTTTTCTTCTATATATACACATATAAGCACACACACACACAAATATATATATATATTTTCCATATATATATATATATATATATATATATATATATATGAAAAATTCCTCCAATTTCCTACAAGATACAATTTGCATTCCCCTCAGTCACCCTCCCATATGACACTTATAAAACACCCTCCAATCTCAGCCAGTACTTCCTGACAAAATAAGAATTGGCGGTTTTACATCACTTCATATCAAGAATTCTTCAAAATGACTGGCACAGTTAAGCCTCCCAGGAAATGAACTGTTTGGAAGATTGGGCTAAGAAAACTAGTCACTCTCGAAAGCCTATCTGGCTTGTAGCAGCTTGGGGAATTTGTGAACTGAAAAGATGAGCTTTGCATGCCTTCACCTTGACCTGGATCCAGCTGAGGCTCGGGAGTTGAAAGGCATGTGGTTTGATTTCAGGTATCTACCTCCTATAGAGCATTGGAAACAAGAACATTGAAGGATGAGCTATGATCTACAAGTATAAAAAGAGAGGTGATTATTTCAGGAGGAAATCCTACTGCAATGAATTTTAAAGCCAGGGTGTGAAATAGTGCTTCAACTCTAGGAATACCCTCCCAGCCTCTTCCCACTGCTTATCCCTTAACGTACTATGAAAAGTTAAATTTAAAAAGGAGAGAAAGTATATCATAGAGATAGACTAATCCCCTAATTCCTTGGAGGAGCGAATAACCTTTCCTCTTGATATAGGAACCAAGCATTGATCTGTCACACTGTTTGTTCTAGTAGAGTTCCCAGAGGCGCACTCAGTTTGAAACGTTAAGGCTAGTTCATTAGGCGTCCCTGGCTCGTTTCTCCGACAGAATCAAGATAACACTGTGGTTAGTTAATGGCTTTCTCTTGTTTCCCCCAGAGCCTGCCTGTCTGAAGCCTGCAAGCCCAGAAGCTTCATCCTCCCTTCTCTTTGCTATTAGTCACAGCTGGTAAGGCTCACAGGAGCCCAGCCTGTTTGAAAACAGTCGGATCATGAAAACATTTGAGTCTTTCTGCTGCAAGCAACAAACTTGGCCTGGGCTGCCACCAGAGATGGAGGGAGAGAGGGGGCAGGGAAATAATGCTCCAGGAAGGAAAGGGAGAGGGAAGGAGGAAGAATGAAGGAAAGAAAGGAGGGAAGCAAAACACCATACCAACTCTTGAGGGAAAAAAAAATCTCTGAGGAAATCTGGGTGGGCATCATTGAAAGTAGCAGATTTTAAGTGTCAAGACAAGCCATGATCTTGAGGGTCAGTGCCTCCTGCCCACTGTGCGTAGTGTCCCAGGTGTATAAGGACAAGAGGCTAATGATGAGCTGCTATGTCTAGTAGTCAAATCTTGTCTATAGTATTTCTCAAAGACTAGCTCACTCCTCTTTATCCTGCAGATTTTTACAGAACTTTCCAAGAGTCGGGGAGTGAGACAATGAAAATTTAGTACTTACAGCTAAATTCCAATTTCAAAGCTAATGCCATAGTCCTGCCTTGCATTTTAAAGCAGAGGCACTGAAGACAGGGTATCATTGCCTTGGTTGTTTAATAGACACCTCTTCCCCAAATCACCTCTAAGAGCACAGACTTGTTTAGCTCTTACAGCTGATAGGGGCTTCTGAACTGCTAACACTGACTGGGTGTTTGGTTAATGCCAGAGAGAAGGGATGATGGTTGTACAATAGATAATGATGATGTTACTAGGAACATCTTCCTCCTCACCAGTGAATGCTATCATGGCATTGATTTTATGAATCCAATAAGCATGTGTACATTGGAGTCAAGTTTAAATACAAGCTGGAAAGGTTTCATTCCCCTCTCTGGGTATTGCCAGGATTAATATTATATTGAGACATCACAGAGAAAGGCTTTACCAGGAATCAGGCTAAGCCCCTAAAACTAATGAAGTTCTTTGTGTCACTTCTTTCTGGGCAGTCTAAACGAGTCTCTATACCTTGCTTGGACTTTTCAGATGAGAGCCCTGCCCCTTGAATGGTTTGTGGAAATTTAGGTTCTTCCTCTGAATGTTGAATGCTCTAGTGACTCGGTGGAGATGACAAAGACTAGGCTGTTTACAGAATTGTAGATTCAAGTTTCATTGAAAAATAGGAAGCAACACTTGAGAGCACCTTTCCTTTTCTTTCTACAAAGAAAGTATGTGGGTGATGTTTGGGTTTTTTGTTTGTTTGTTTGTTTTTCTTTTTTTTTCAGGACAGGGTTTCTCTGTGTAGTTCTGGCTGTCCTGGAACTTCTTATTCTGTAGACCAGGCTGGCCTCGAACTCAGAAATCCACCTGCCTCTGCCTCCCAAGTGCTGGGATTAACATGTGCTGCCACTGCCCAGTGTGGGTGAAGTTTTTAATTGCTAAAAATCTGCTGCAATTGTGTTTCAGGTCTTATTCACAGTCTAAGATTCTGCACAGAAGATACTGAAGATCAAATAGGAAGAGAAGATTTGAGGTCCATTGGAACACTACCAATTAATTCCATTACAACTCTTGCCACACAACAGAAAAGTGATCACTACAAGATGAGTATTTTATGTTTACTATTGAAAGGATATGGATACTGTATGCTTATTAAACTTGCCAGAATTCTATATATCAAACTTCATATTGGAATTATTAAACCAGTCAGGTAGAAACAACTATATCATTCAATAAAATCAAGCAATACTCATGAGAAGATTACTTGGATATTTGCAGAAATGGTCTAAACATTGATGTTGTAGATGAGCTTATTGCATGGTAGTTAGCCGCTCATTCTGAGAGTGAATATTTCTCTGAGTGTATATGAACTTACATTAAAGTTGTTCATTTATTCATTAGGCACCATCTTTGGTTGCATTATTTAGCATAGCTCATTCCCATCCTTTTTCTTCTAGACAACTTCATCATTCTGATTCTCTTCTTTCTGATTGGCCTTTCTCCATGGTGTGTCATTTTCCACACACTCTGCATATCAAGGTGGCCTATCTAGGGTGAATAGATTTCATGTTTCCTCAGGAAAACTGATATATAAAATAGTAGTGTGAAAATTATGACATTGATTTTAAAATATCTTAGTAACTAGTTAGTGTTCTGAATATTTTTTTAAATATGTTTGTGTTCAAATTTGACTTCTAGTGGCTCCCATATATGTGATTGGAACATTCCACCAGACACTAGAAATGTGATTTTGTGCTCAGAAGAAAAATCAAGATTAAAAATGTAGCTCTTTCTTTTGAAATTAGTTTTAAAGTGGTTTTGATTTACAGAAAAATCTAAACTAATAAGGAAGTTCTCCATATGCCATGGACTCAGATTCTGCAATCATAAACATTTCAAATAACTATCATACTTTTGTACAAATTAAGAAAATATTTGTTTTTGCCTGGTGACATTTTCTGTTTCAAGATGTTGTACTGGAGACTGGATTACATTTAGTAACTCTGGATGAAAAGTCTTCTCTTGGCTGTCATAGTGTCTCAGACTTTCTTAGTTTTGACAGTTTTGGATGAATAGTGTTCATAAATTTCTTAGAAAGTTACTTCATTGAAGTTTCTCTGGTTGTTTTCTCTTCAGGAAAAAAGAAATTATACATCTTTGGAAATAGTCCACAGGTTGTATCTTTTTCTTTTCTTCTTCTTAAGGTCACATGTAATGAGTAAGAACGTGGGTGTTAACTTGTACAAAATGCCTGCCAGATATCTTCTGACTATCTCTCAAGAGTATTATTCCACATACTCATTTGGCCCTTCAGGAAGAAGACACTGCGTAGTCCACCCCTAAGGAGTCAAGAGTTATGATTCCCATCCTTGAGAGAGTCATATACACATTAAAGACCTGAAGTTCTAATGCACATAATGCTTATTTATTTTCCCCACTTATTATTTCATATATTTGCAGAGATATTTGTATATATTATCAGCTTTGAGATAGTCTATACTCTCAATTATAACCAAATACCTTAGTATCTTCCTGCTTCTCTCTTTGCTTTCTAGCTGTTCTCAGGTGAACAGCTTTCTTCTAGCTTCCTCTTATTCCATGATGTTTGCTATGAAGGCAACCAAACTTAGAAAGAAAGCCCTGAAAACATTAATCCAAATAAATCATAACTTCTTTTAAATTAATGTTTTTCAGATAATTTTTACATGCCAAAAACATAGGTGCAATTGACTTTTGCTACTTTGCAGTTTCTTCTTTTTTCACACTTCTCTACTCTTTTCAACCCTTTCAACTCTTAAACACCTGATAGTGAAGAATAAAAGGATGGAAAGGAAAGGGGTGCTGATTTTGTTAGATGAATTCTTGCTGATTGGGGGCAACAAGTTCCTTGGGGCAAGCTTCATCTTTGCCATCAAGACACCTAACTTCTTCTTATTTCTTCATCACACACAACTACTTAGGGAACCAAGACTAACAACAACCAACAGCAACTACAAAATGACTAACAGGCCACCATGCCTCTTAAGGCCCTAGCATTTATATATCCTCTGAAAAGTCCCCAGAATTCTTAATGTTACACAGTTGCAGAAACTATCTGCTTCTGACAAAATTATGTCCCAGGTAGTGCATGAGTCAAATCATAGTCAGCTGCTGTTTACAATCTGAAGTAGCCCTATATCCCACACCTGGGATTTTAAATGAAAACATATTCTTATAATATTTCTATGTATTTTAAAGAACCCCAAATTCCAAAATTGTCACTACACATAGGTAATATATTAGATGTGACTATTACTGTTTAAATGTTATTGCTTTTATGGTCTCTTAGAAGACAAGAAATTATATATGTGGGTGTGTGTCTGTGTGATAGTAACTTTTATATCTGTGCACACCTATAATATTTTGTATGCAGTCATCTACATCTATATTAAGTAAATGTGAGTCTATTTGATTTCTCAAAGTGCTAATCCATTGGGAAGTGAATTTTCCTAGTCTACTTCCCTTGTTCCTTTTTAAATTCCACTTACAGTAAGATATCTGGCTTCCACTATTACTATTCATTTACTTCCTTGTTTACTTCAAGTAGTCATGCCCAGTAGCACCAGAATTGTTAGCCTAGTGCTAATAGCCTTCTGTAACTAGAATATAAAGCATATATTCTGTAGCTAGAATATAATGCTTATATGCATTTCCCTTTCACTCTGGTATAATAGACTTGTTTTAAAGCTACTTAGGTCAACATCTCCACACAAGGCTATTGGAACACATTTCAATGAATCACTTGCACAGTTAATTGCAAATGTCAAGAATTCTAATGAGTTTGCTGCAGAAACATAGCAACCTGACTTAAAAAGAAGAGCACACTTAATCCAGTCACTGTTGTATATTCCAGCAGATCCAGGAATATCTCTTGAATACTTCATAGATACTTGGCTTATGAACACATGCATTGAAAGTCCCTTAGCTCACTGTTCATCTTAGCCTGATACGCACATATTACGTTTATTGTCTTCTTTGAGACCAATTAATTTCATTTCTCCATCCTCTTCTTCAACCAAGCTTACTTGTTCACATTCTCAGGGTTAGCATGTCCCTTTCAATTTGTAAACTATTCAATGATACATCATTCAATTGCTTAGTTTAATTTGATATCACTCAACTTTGTCATGAGTCCTGATTTATGATATTGAGAGAGGAAGAAATCTATATTAACCACAGCAATCACTTACTGAGCACCAACAGTATATATGGAAGTGGCTTTTATGTTCTTGAGCAGATATGTAGGATAAACATGGAATGATGGGGTAACACTTGCAAAGTTATATAGAGGAAAGTATATTACCAAGAATAAAAATGACTTAGGAATTATAGAAGACAGATAGTGTCCAGTTTTGAGTAAAAACTACCAAGGAAATGCATGGTAAACTTGATGAGCCAAAAGAACTTTTGGTAGTGAGACTGTTCTGGGGTCTGCTTAGCTCTAACACAACACAAACACCAGGTCTACACAAATGACAAAAAGTTCTTATAATCAAAACACTACTCATTGATCGTGGACACAGAACAGGCTAGTTCAAAATAGTCATTAAGTTCTTGAAAAGTCATTATGTTTTGGAGAGCAGAAGATGAGTAATGGGGTATTTGGCTCTTGTAAAGTTATCTGCTCTCCTAGGACCTGGGAATGTGACTTAGTTTCCCCTATGATTAAATGGAGTCTGAAAGCAAAAAGAGTGTACTTAGGGCAAGTTTATTTTGCTTGTTCCCAATAGTACATTCATTGTCTTTTTTTCTCTCACATACAGATTCCCATTCAGAGGCAGAATAGGAAACATGGTATCAAATGTACTGGATTACAATAAACTTCCAGTTCACCATTGACTAGCTGGATAATCTCATACACAACTATACTGAACATCAGTTACCATACCATAGGATCCTTCTCTAGGATTAATATAAAATACAGATTCAGGTATTAGGGTTTGGAAAGTAAAGAGTAAAAGAATAGAAAAGACAAATTTCAACTGTGTAATCTTGAACCAATATACAAACAATAGTGCTAATAAATAAGACAGGAGAATGAAGAATGGGAAGAGGTCAGGAGTCTCAGGGGTTAGGGAGAGCTGGGAGAGAAGAGAAATCTAGGGAGTGTGTGAATCACCAAAACCAGTTGTAAGGCATTGATCTGGGTATGTGTTATATAATGGTCTTGCCACATGCCAGCCAATCTCTTCCTTGCTTCTTGATCTTTTAAGCCAAAATAGAATTTTTAACTGCTTTATGTCTTATCTCACTTTAGTTTAATCTTAATACATGTCTATTTTTAATCTGTGTTAAATTTCTGTTCATTGTTTACATACACTACCACTAGATTATAAAATGCTAAGCAGACAAGCACATCCCATCCCATTGTTTCATTTAAACTTCTAATGCTTGGCACCATGGTTTCAATATCATTGACAGTGACGGATGAGTAGACAAAGCAATAAATGAATGAATGTGTCTAAGTGGGAGTTAAACTTTCAGGTCTGGTAGTTTGGACATTATGTTTCAAATCAGAGCTAAAAAGCAGGACTCATGAACACAGGTTGTACAACTGTGGGAATGTGTATTCATAAGAGACATAGGGGAAATGATGAGGAGACATTGGCTAGGAAAGAGATAGAAACTTGCCCAGTGCCATAAAATATCTAAAGAAGAGTCAAGTTTGAGCTCAGTTGCATATTTCAGAACTTCTTTCCTGTTCTGTCTTTCTAAAGAATAAGTAGTCCTTGCCATGATCTCAGCTTCCAGATTGCTAGCATCAGGGCCTCCAAAGCCGAGGACGTCACATGGGCGGTCCTCACAGACCTGTTGCAAGGGCAACAGCCACCATATTCCCAGAATGCATTGGGCTCACCTCCCACCTTTACCTGCAGCCATTACATCAGAACACACACACACACACATACACACACACACACACACACAGAGAGAGAGAGAGAGAGAGAGAGAAAACACACTTTCCTCGCCCTCTCTCTCTCCCTCCTTTCTCTCTACTGCCCCTCTCTCCCTCTCAATTAAACCTCTTACATGTGGAACTGTTTGAGCCTAGTTTGTGGTATGTTCTGAAGTGAGCCGCCATTTTAAGACATCATTTGGTGTCCAGACCCAGGAATTGGTGGTTCCATCAGCAGCAACTGCGTTGCTCCACAGCAGGGAAGGGCAGAGATCATGACCACGTGGACCTTTCGGAGCACGTGGGGTGTGGGGGGGACGATTTCCTGGGAGAACTTGTCTGCCTCCCCATCCCCCTAGCGGCGTGGGCGCCAAAGTGGGTAGGGCTTGCCGGCAGGGCGGGGGGAGCTCGGGGCGTGGGTCCACGTGGGGGCGGGGACTGTTGATTGTCCTCATGTTATTCAGAACAGGGGGACATCACTACCAGATAATCCTCTAACTGATCCCCTAGGCTTGACTATGGCCGACTGAGGAGGCCTGAGCTCCCCTAACCCGAATACTGCCATCACTAGCAGGGAGCTCCCAGTCAATATCATGGTATGTGGCCCATCTCCTTCCTTTTAGACGCTAGAGCCACTTACTCAGTTCTGATGGAGTTTTGGGGACCCACTTCTCTTTCTTGTTTCCTATTGTTGGGGTAGGAGGACAACCTTATTTCTCTTTCCAGACCCTACTACTTAGTTGCATTTTTAGGAGTGTACCTCTCACCCATTCCTTTTTGGTAGTGCAAACATGTCTTGTTCCCTCATTGGGAAGGGATCTTCTAGCTAGGCTGGGAGCCTCTATTTCCTTTGCTCCACTCATTTGGCCAGCAGTTCTTCTGCTCCTTCTCCTAGCCACGCAACCTACTAACACTACCATGTTATTTCCTTTACCAGCTTCTCCGGTAGATTCCCCAAGTCTGGAACATCCAGAACCCCTCTGTTGCTAAACACCATTCTTCTGTTGTCACCCAATTACTAGGCTCTACCAGGTACATAATCCAAGCTCAATACCCTCTCTCTCTCCATAGCCTCAGGGGACTTAAACCTATTATTTCTGACCTTTTGAGGAAAAAACTCCTTTGCCCCACCTCTTCTCCCTTTAACACCTCTATACTAGCAGTTAAGATGCCTAATGGTAACTATTGCCTGGTTCAAGACCTCAGGCACATTAATTCTGCAGTAGTTCCTCTCCATCCTGTTGTGGCTAACCCTTACACACTTCTTTCCACTATCCCCTGGCGACTTCCCATTTCTCAGTGCTAGATCTCAAGGATGCATTTTTCTCTATCCCTCTAGATGCCCATTCACAAAACATATTTGCCTTTACCTGGACAGACCCTGATACCCACGTTTCTACCCAAATTACCTGGACTATTCTACCTCAGGGATTCAGGCATAGCCCACATCTATTTGGTCAAGCCATGGCTTCAGACTTACTATCCTTGTCTCTTCCTAAATCTAAGGTTATACTTTACGTAGACTAGGTCCTTCTCTGTAGCCCCTCTCTAGAGATTAGCCAAGCTGACACCTCTATTCTTCTAAATTTCCTCTCCAGTCGAGGCTAAAGTGTCTCACCTTCTAAAGTCCAACTGTCCACCCCTCAGGTCACCTATTTGAGACAAACAATTACCCCAACCCACAAGGCTATTATCTTAGAAAGAATCTGATTCAGTCTCTAACTGTTTCTTCTACAAAGAAAAGATTTTATCATTCCTAGGAATAGCTAACTCTTTACCTTCATGGGTTCCTTCCTTTTCCTTCCTTTCTTGTCCCTTATGTGAAACAGCATTAGGTCCCACCCACGAACCTCTTCTCAAACCTATTACCAAGCAATTTCAAGGCAACAACAGGCTCTCCTTAAGACCCCAGCTTTATATCTCCCTGACCTGACTCGTCCTTTTTCCCTCTACATAACTGAAAAAAAGGGATTTGCCCTTGGGAGTCTTAGGTCATCAACTGGTACCCTCTTTTGTATATGTAGCTTACTTATCAAAAAACTAGATCTAACCATCCAGGGATGTGCACCTTGTATCTGTACCTTAGCAGCTGCTCAACTCCTCATTCGAGAGAAAACAAAAAACAAAATACTCTGAACTTTGGGTTGCCTATAATTCTCTTCTCTTCTCATAACTTGTCACAGCTCCTAACATATAAAGGCTTACAGACTCTACCTCCCTCTAGGGTTCTTTCCCTTCAGGTAGCTCTAATAGAAGATTCCACACTCACCTTCCAATCATGCCCGCTTCTTAATATTTCCAATCTTCTCCCTCGGACCTAATACTGACTACTCCCTATCCCATTCCTGCACTGAAACTTTAGAGGAACTACTACTACCTCATCCTTCACACATATAGGAGGGCACATTGCTCAGGCCATCTATACCTGGTATACAGATGGCAGTTCCTTTTTACATGAAGGGGCTAGTAAAGCTGTTTATGCCATAGTGTCAGACACTGATGTGGTAGAGGCACAGGCTTTTCCTACTCACACCACCAATCAACAGGCTGAACTAATAGCCTTTACCTGTGCCTTTCAACTGGCACAGGGAAAATTCCTCAGCATCTATACAGATTCCAAATATGCTTTTCATATCCTCCTGTTTCACACTGCTATCTGGAAGGAGCATGGGTTACTTACCACAAAAGGAGGATCAGTAGCTAATGCAAACCAAATTATGGCCATGCTAAAGGCCTCCCATCTTCCCACAGCCATTGGGATTGTCCACTGTAGATCACGCCAGACAGGTAACTCTATTGTCTCCAAGGGAAACAACTGAGCTGACAAGGCAGCTAGAGCTGCAGCCCTCAGAGGCCTAGATTTTTCTCATCCTCCCCAGGACATTCTTACACTGCAATCTACATATCCACCTTCTTCAACTCCTGACAACCGCCAAACTCTGTCCTATCTTCACCAACTCTTTCATCCGAATAGGTAAGCATTGTGTTCTTTTGTTGAGTCCCACCTACAGCCTACTCCTGAGGACTTAAGCTTCTTAAAATCTATCACTGCTTTTTGAAAAATCTGTCAGAAGTCTGACCCCAACTCAAGGTATCACAGCACCCCTTTTCCTACCCAGCAGGCTAGAGGTTCCCTTCCTGGAACTGACTGGCAACTTGACTTTACTCACATGTCCACTGTCAGATGTGCCAAGTACCTCCTGGTCTTGTTGGACACCTTCTCAGGATGGGTAGAGACATTTCCCACAACTAACAAAAGGGCTCAGACAGTCTCTGATCTCCTCCTCTAAGAGATCATCCTCCGGTTTGGTGTCTCAACCTATCTCCAATCAGACAATGGTCCTGAATTTACTTCCCAAGTCTCTCAAATCCTATCTAAGTCCCTAGGCATCCCCTGGCAATTTTGCATTTCTTACCACCTGTCTTAGTCAGGGTTTCTATTCCTCCACAAACATCATGACCAAGAAGCAAGTTGGGGAGGAAAGGGTTTATTCAGCTTACTTCTACATTGCTGTTTATCACCAAAGGAAGTCAGGACTGAAATTCAAGCAGGTCAGGAAGCGGGAGCTGATGCAGAGGCCATGGAGGGATGTTCCTTACTGGCTTGATTCCCCTGGCTTGCTCAGCCTGCTCTCTTATAGAACCCAAGATTTCCAACCCAGGGATGGCGCCACCCACAAGGGGCCCTACCCCCATAATCACTAATTGAGAAAATATCCCACAGCTATATCTCATGGAGGATTTCCCCAATTGAAGCTCCTTTCTCTGTGATAACTCCAGCCTGTGTCAAATTGGCACACAAAACCAGCCAGTACACCACCCTCAATCTTCTGGTATGGTAGAAAGAACTAACTGCTCTTTAAAAGCCACTCTTGTTAAGCTGTCATGGGAATTTCACCTTGATTGGGTTAAACTCCTACCTCTGGCTCCTTTTAGGTTATGAGCTCTCCCAAAGAAACCTCTCCTCATCTCTCCCTTTGAAGTCATGTGTGGATGTCCAGTCCTAACTTCTGGTCTTTCACCTAAATGCTCTCCCCTCCCAGACCATCTACTTACCCCATTACTTTGCCACCTCCATTCTCTCCTACGGAACTTTGCTGACCACCATCTACCTCTGTAGTACAGTCTCCTGTCCACTACCTATCAACATTGGAGACCAAGTCTTTCAATCCCCTCCAGGTCATCGGCCCTCACCTCTCTCTCTCTCTCAAATGGCACGGCCCTTTTAAGGTAATTCTTGTGACACCTACAGCTGTTAAACTTGAAGGACTCTCTCATTGGTTCCATCTGTCTCACCTCAAACCTTCCATTCCTCCACCTAAAAATGACTCTTTTTCATACACATCGATCTTAACAGGACCGTGTTTGTTAAACTCCAGAGGACAAGACTGCCTACCTTGTCCCCAATCCCAGAAAATGAGAATCCACTCTGGCAGCCGAGCTCAACCTCACTGGATTAGACATGGGTTTCTCCTCTTCTTGCTCCTGTTCATTTCTATCTAGGGTAGCCATTATATCTGGAGATTCGAGGTTCAAGAAACCCCACAGATAACAAACAGTCTTTCCAAATAGGATCAGGAAACTGCTCCATAGCCGGATGCCAGGACCAGTCCAAATTGCTATCATCCTGGTACCTGTAATCCCATCTAAATATTATGGCCAGATGAATATGGGGGCTGCCCATATTGGTCTTCGTCAGATACATATGCTAGGATCATGGATCAATCATTTCTTCTCTCAACAGCACAAGACACTCTTTTTTTTTCTACATACAAGACTCATGGGATTCCAGGTGGGAGACAGGAGTTGTTGGTATGCTCTACCATAAAAATCACCCTGGGTCTCCAGTAAGTACCATCCATATCCAGAGAAAATATGTCTCAATTGCCCAACCCCTGCATATCAGAAAATCAGAGGAGATAATCAAACACTCCTCTGAGGTCCTTACCTCTTTGATATCACCCCTCATAAAAGGCTCTAACTTGTCATTTCGACTTTTAGTTCAGACCTTGACCTCTGCATACTAACTCCTTAATGTCACCAGACCTGGAAGGTTTAAGGATTGCTGGTTATGTGTACCCCATGGAACTAACAATTGTCACTTAAAGCATCTCTGGTGATATTGCCAAGTAACATTACCTCACCCTTTGTTAGCTGCCCTGACTCCAATGTCACCATGACTACATATTACCTCTGTCCCTCTCTTTGGCTTGGTAACCTGTTTTAAGACCTCTGGGACTCATTCAGTGGGAATGCTGAGCTCCCTAGACTACAATAGAACCATAACCCTTGATATATCATCTCTGCCACAATGCTCTGCAATCCAAAACATGTCAATTCTTTGTGGCACTCAGGCATATCATCGCTTACCTGCCAGCTGATCAGGAGTTTGCACATTAGTACTTCTTTTCCCTGAGCTGGGAGTAATCCAGGGAAATGAGCCCTTGCCAGACCCAGTTTTAGATATGATAGCTGCCCAAAATAAAAGGGCAGTCCAAGTTGTGCCACCCTTGGTTGCTACGGGAATAGCCATAGGTGTTGGTACTGGAGTTGCAGGGATAACTACTTTTATGACCCATTATAATACATTCACTTCCCAGTTTCAAAGCGATTTTCAAAAAATGTCTGAAACTGTGCTTACTATCAAA
>NW_022196904.1:59845252-59870543 GCF_008632895.1 Mastomys coucha
AAAAAAAAAAAAAAAAAAGATCGATTCTTTGGCAGCTTCAGAACACACATGGACTAGATGTCCTGACAGCTAAAGAAGTGGTCTTTCCTATTCCTCCAAGAAGAATGTTGTTTCCATGTCAACCAATCCAGGATAGTAAGAAATAAAATCCAGGATCTACAGTCAGATAAAAAATTTTAGAGACTGTGAGACCTCCAGTTCTGGGATTTTTGAAAACCCCATATGGAAGTGAATACTCCCTTTTGTGACCCATTTCCTATTCATCTACCTGGTATTATTATTTGCTCCCTGCCTCATTAATCTTGTTTCTTCAACAATAAATACAAAAAATTTTTAACCAAACTATTAATCAGCTCCTGTTACAGGATTACCAGCCGCTGCCCACAGATGAGCCATTGTCCACAGAGGAACCTGAGGGGAACATTTACCAAGTGGATCCCAGTGGTGGAAAACAGCTACTCCAGGTCGACGAAGTCCCTAGACAGCAGGAAGGAGCTTAAGAGACATGACACCCTGGTTCCCTTTTCACCATCGGCTTCCCCTTCCCTTCTGCTTTCCTTCTCTTTATAATATCAAAAAGCGAGGTATGTTAGCATCAGGGCCAACAAAGCCAGTGACGTCACATGGACAGGCCTCACAGACCTATTGCAAGGGCAACAGCCGCCATATTCCCAGAATCTATTGGGCTCACCTCCCACCTTTACCTGTGGCTACTACATCAGAACCCATCTATATACACAGGGAACACTCCTCCCTTGCCCTCTCTCTCTCCCTCCTCTCTCTCTGCTACTGCTTCCCCCCCCCCCTCTCCCTCTCAGTTCAACCTCTTACACATGGAACTGTGTGGGCCTAGTGTGTGGTATGCTCTGACGTGAGCCACTGCTGTTCTAACTCATCACAGATTCCAATAAAATCTGTATTATCTGCACACTCTACCCTGCCTTGAGCAAAACCAGAGGCATCTTGATGTTGCTGTGTTAGTGAAGCGCTGCTTTTGGAATTTAAAGTATAGGTGTCTCCTTTTTTTTTTTTTTGTGACAAAACAATGTATTTAGTAAATCAAAATAATGTATTTTTTTAAAGCAGAATTTTAAACATCAGTCTTAAATCATTTTTCTTCTTCACTGAGCACACGTTATTACCTGCTTGTCTATTCTCAGTGGGTAGTTGCCTGTATATGCTTGAATGTAAAATATCTGCTTCCCCAAGACTGATGACCAAGGAAATCTTTGATTCCAATTAAGTAGAAATTTATTTCAATTTGCTATTTTAATGTAAGGGCTGGGCCCACTTAGGGTCTCACAGCATACTGTTAAAAATTGATGCCGACTGATGTCTGCTCAGCAGGCTTCAGTGAGTAGGGTCTTCATCATAGACAACAACATACACCCTCAACCCTGAACAGCTGTCAAGAAAACAGGGAGACAAACCTCTTCTTTTCCTTAAAGGGACCAGCCACCAGATACACCATTTTGTCCACAACATCTGTGATCAGGAGTTTCAGAGGTTTGAAAATCATGACCAAAAGCAGACAGCACAAGTTCTGGATATTCAATCTTTAGTGATTCTCTCTCTGTCTGATGCTCTTTGTAGTTTAATTGGTATTGAAAGTTGATGAGGAATATCTTTATTCTAATAGCTAAGCTTTGTTTCTACGTATGTACAAATAGTTCCTATTTTTCTGACTGAAGAGTTTATGGTTGAAATTGGCTTCCATGAGAAACATTATTTTCTTAAGACCTTTACTAAGAAATAAGACTAGAAGGAACAGCTTTGTGAACAAGAACCTATGAAGGTAACTATCTTTTAGAAAAACATTTTCTTCCTTTTAAATATTCTTTTTATAAATTATTATTTTTTACACTCCATATTCCATTCCCCACCTCCATCCACCCTCTACTGCTCCACATTCCACACCTCCTCCCCAACATCCCTGTCTCCATGTGGATGCCACCACCTCCCACCCCACCTGATTTCTAAACTCCCTGGGCCCTCCAGTATCTTGAAGTTTAGGTGCACCATCTTTGAATGAACAAAGACCCGGAAGTCCTCTACTGTATGTGTGTTGGGGGCCTCATATCAGCTGGTGTATGCTGTCTTTTTGGTGGTCCAGATTGAGAGATTTCAAAGGTCCAAATTAATTGAGAGTGCTGGTCCTCCTACAGGACTGCCCTTCTCCTCAGCTTCTTTCAGCCTTCCCTAATTCAACAACAGGGGTCACTGCTTCTGTTCATTGGTTGAGTGCAAATATCTGAATGTGATTCTTTAAGCTGCTTTTTGGGTCTTTCAGAGGACAGTGATGATAGGTCCCTTTTTGGGAGTGCTCCATAGCCTTAGTAATAGTGTCACACCTTGGGACCCTCCCTTGAGCTGGATCCCACTTTGGGCCTATTGCTGGACCTTCTTTTCCTCAGGCTTCTTGCCATTTCCATCCCTGTAATTCTTTTAGAAGGGAACAATTATGGGTCATAGATGTGACTGAGGGATGGCAACACCATCCTTCTCTTGATGCCCTGTCTTCCTTCTGGAGCTGAGCATTTTATCTAAGGTCCCTCCTTTTGATTCCTGAGACTCTCTTACTTCCCAGGTCTTTGGTGGATTCTGGAGGGTCCCCCCAACCTCCTATTTCCTGAGGTTGCCTGTTTCTTTCTTCTGGCCCTCAGGGCTTTAGTCCTTTTCCCTCACCCAATACCTGATCAAGTTCTGCTCTCTCCCCACTCCTCCCCTCTACCAATTTTAATGCTCAAGATTTTTTTTTTCATTTGTGTATCAAGAGCTATGACTAGATCATATAATGGTGTTCCATAATTTGGAGAATAAGAAAATGCAGAGTAAGGAATTTTGTAAGAAGAATATGATTAAATTTAGTAAAGGCAGATTGCATCACACAGAATAATTTAAACAGAATGGTGTAACTGAGCTGAGGGGGATTAAGTTTGACAAATCCTTTTATCTAAACCCTTTATACACACTTCTTAGACATAGGCAAAGCAAGATGGTTACAGCCAATTTGAAACAACAATGAAAAATTGTCACCTTAGATACCCATGAAAGCTTCATTTTGCACCAGAACAATCTCAGAAAAGCATGCAAATTCTTCTTCACTTCCGGCTAATGCACTCTTCCATTAAACACATGGTGTAGCACCAAGGTTACTCCATGATGCCATTAAAGTCAGTCTTGAATAATGTATTTATATTTGCTTTTGGGGATAGGGATGGCGGTGTGTTGTATGCAAACTTCTGAAATAAAACTTAAGAGTGTCTGAAAGAACTTCATTTCACATCTGACCTTTTACAGTAATTGGATCTGAATTATAATCAGTCACCTGAATCCTGAAATAGATAAAATAGTTTTTTAATGTTAAAAAGTTTTAGCCCTTCGTTGATTATCTATCAGTGCTTACAGTCCTGTGAAAATAAGATAAATGAGAAATTTGGTCTCTAATTAGACTTCACTAGATTTACAGCTTTTAATTTATACGCCAATGCAGCTCAGGCCGGCACTAACGCAGATAGAGATGGAGCCACAGTTTTCAATTGATTTAACAATTTAATTGCAGCATTAACATCCATTAACATTTAACTAACCTTTTAAACTAACCTCAGGCACAACCTTAAAGACTAAATGAAGTAAAATTGCATATAAAAAGGTACTAACATACAGCTGTAAGAAGCTAAAGTGAATCTTGAGGGAGATTTAGCTAGGCTTCCTCACATCAGCAGGAGGGAATCTGTTTGCCTTCTTGCAAAATTCAGTAGGGAAGCAGGCTCTAATTTATAGGAAAGGGAAATAGGCACACTTGATAGTTATTAACTCTCATTTATGTCTTCTTGTCTATGGAGGTATCTGAAGAAACCCTTCAACAGAGAAGGGGTCTAGCCTGGAGGAAGATAGCTTCCAGAAAATAGGCTCAAAGACAGATTCACTCCAAAGCAAACTCTTATTTGATATAAAGCAGAAATATAGTGTATTCCATAGTCGGTTGCATTCAAGAAACATACTATGATGCTCACAGTATACCTTGCAGAAATAGCCTTTCTTGTGCTCTTACCTGTTTCAATTGCATCTTGGTTAACTAGGTTAATGTTTCCTTTAAGTCTCTTCACCATTTTACTTTTCGTTTTCATTTAGTGAGTAGAATATTGGTGGATAATTGATTTTTTTTAACTTTCCCGAAAATAAACTCAGAGTTGTAATTGTTAGATTGGTTCTAAACTACATGTGGTATAGAGAGAACATTAAGATGCCATCTTTTGACACCTGACTTCAATTGTAAACATTCTATGACCAACCTGCATTAAAATTCATACAGTACTCTCCATATATGAACAGCTTCATGGCATACATATATATATATTGCTAAGTTGGGTTTAGAAAGTTTCTAAAATACAGTTCTTGAAATGACTCAACAGGCAGTATAGAAGTATTGCTTCTAGGAAGTATCCTGGTGTCTAATGGCTCGGGGTGTGTCTCCAAAGGACTGTTATGTTCAACTCCCTTGATGGGACCTGTGGGAATCAGTAAAACATTCCGAGGAGAAGCATACTACTCACCAGCCCAACACATCACCCATGCAGCAGCCAGACACATCACCCATGCAGCAGCCGGACACATCACCCATGCAGCAGCTCAGTGGCTCAGATACTAAAAGCCCACAACTCTAAGCCTCACTATAGTATAGTGTTACTCCATGCTATTTCTTATGCTTCTTGGCACTTCAGCTCCAATTCATGGTGTAGATATGTGAGAATCCAGTGTGTTAACAGTGTGCTTATCTGCAAAAGATGAGAGTATTACAGACAGGCTTGCTTTAGACATTTTCAGTAAGAACTTCTCAAGAAAGGGCTATAATTAACTTCAATAATCTCAGAGAAAAAGTGATATAAATATCACCAGCTTCAGAATATGTTATACTCCTTCTTTTGTTTATATTTTGTTTAATAACTCTTTGATGTGTATCATATTATCTTGTAAATCAGTCTGCACTTGAATCTAGTACATAACTGAGGACTCTGAAGTTAATAACGTGAACATGAAGCCTATCTTCACCATATGCTAGTTTCATGTCTAAAGAAAATTCTTGTGATTGAAATGCATTGTATGAATGTTAGAAATCATTGAGGCATGCACAAAAATACATATTATACATACAAGCAGCATTATATGGATCCTGCTAGTTGTATTTATATGTTTAAGAAGAATATGTATATAATTTATGTACATATTTATATTCATAAGATTAGATGCAATAGATTAGATAGATAGATAGATAGGTAGATAGATAGATAGATAGATAGATAGATAGATAGATAGATAGATCCTCTGCTATACATGTGGCTGGAGCTATGGGTCCCTTCATGTGTAACTCATTTATTTACTCACTTTACATCCTAGTTTCAGGCCCTCTCCCTCCTCTGCTCCCAGTCCCAGGCTTACAAATCCCTCATTACCCCCTTCTGTTTGCCTTAAAGAATGGAAAGCCCCATCTTTGATACCACTCTGCCCTGGGGCATTTAGTCCCAGTAGGAGTAAGCACATCTTTTCCCACTGAGGCTCAACCAAGCAGTCCAGTTTGGGGAAAGAGATCTAGCATGTTGTACATTTTTCAAAGACTTTCTGTGTCTATTGATATGATCATGCAAATTTTTGCTTTACATCTATTTATATAATTTATTAAATCTACCCATATCCATATGTATGTGTGGCATCATCTCTAGATTTCAGAGATAAAGCTAACTTAGTCACCAATTTGAGAAAGAACAAGTGTTTTTTTATGGGAAGAAGTACAGGAACGAAACGTAATGGAGAAATGGTTTGCTATATTTTAATTACAAAAATATTTGAATTAAAAATTTTAAATAATTTTAAAAATGAAAGTAACTTGTTATTTTCTTTAAGATGATTCTTACTATAAAATGAGTGGTTCTCAGCATGGCATGCATTGAGTATAATGATCAGGATATCTTTACTCCACATTGTTGGGAAAGAGACTAAAGGATAAGAGAAAGAAAGGGCTAGGCAAGGAGTAATATAAGTGAGCTTCAAATTACTCTAACAATAGAATTCAACAAAGCACCACTGAAATAGCTTTAAGAATATATAAGAATATGGTAATTCATAGAAACAAACATATGATTATGAAAGATATGAAGATGAGTCCTTATGGAGTTACAGTGAGTAAAAGAGGCAATCACAGAAGTACATGATCTGTATAATTTGTTAGACCTAATAGCTTCAAAATGACAAAATTGTAGAAATAGTCCTCAGACTAGTCCTCAGAGGGAGGTTGGACACTGAGGGAATAGACCCAGAGTCTTCACAATGATGTCACTCATTCTACTTCTGACTATATAGTGACATACCATAATTTTGACATGATAAGTCCACATGGAATATGGCACACATGTACACACATACACCCTCTCACACCATGTAAATGTATATATTTTACAAAATAGATGGACTGTGAATAAGATCTGTGGATCCTATAAGTGTCACCTGTCTGCTTAATAGATTCTGTTTTATTATAGTTGCAATACATGACTATAAAGGGAGATTGGGTGAAGGATACATGGTAAGACTTTGTATTTCTTACAGCCACAAAAGGGTCTAAAATTGTTTCAAAATAAAGTATACAGTTAAACAGAAAGAGGAATAATTTAAGCAAAATAGAATTTTTGACATCAATTATTCCTGAGTTAGAAGTGAACCAAGAAGGTAGGTGAGCTTCTACAAATGCTAATGAAGGTAACAAGGATATTTGGTGTCAATGGCTACAGTGACTCAGAAGAAATTGTTACAGTTTCCTCATAGCATTAGTTTCATAGAGATGGCAAAGCACTGTTATGATTTATTGTGAACATTTTCTGAGTTTGATTCAATAGCTATCTCAGATGTTCTTTAAGCTGCCAAGCATTTTTGCAAGGATCTCTATAATGTTTGAACAACCCACTTTACCAATTACTGCTAGCAATGGAGAGATCTGACTGAGACAGACTGAAGTGGATATTATTTCCTGATGTTGATGGTTTTGAGATGGTATGAATGAGATAAATGCTCCTTTTAATTCTGAAAACTTCATTTGAAACTAAGCATAAAATACAATTGCTTGAAAAGAAAAAATTTAAAATCATATACCAAAAGGTCTTTGAATTGTTATTTATCCAAAATATTCAAAATTAATATTTTAACTGAAATGTTTGCTTAAGAATATTTTTATATGCTCTAAAGTAGACAACCCTGGTGTTATAATTGTACCACAGAGAAACTAGCCAAAAGCTAAAATTGGTGTTTGCAAAGGTTCTAATTTTGAATGGTCAGAAAAAAATTCTTCAATTTGCTTCATCATAAGAGAATGGATAGCTGAGAGAAAAAAATTAATTTGAATCTTCTTAGTGTTTTTTGGGTGAGCTAGAGCTCTGGTTATTGATTCCACTGCCATAGAAACCATAGGTATTTTTTTATAAACCTTCTGAAGAGAAGCTATAATCATTGTTTTCTAGTGCTCACTTTTTTTCTAGTGATGTTTCAAAAATGATAGCAGCAGTATTTCCTATTATATAAGGACATGTTAACCCATAATGCATTGACTGAGTAAAATCTATGGCTTTTTGCTTAAACCTGCTTGTGCCTTGACCAAGTGAGTGAAACTATGTGCATGAATCATTCCTGCTGTGTACAATTTTGTTAGTTATAAATCCAGAAATTCAGAGAGGCCATAATCCTCTGTGAAACTAAGGGCAGCCATTACTTGTACTTCAAGGAAAAAAACAAAAAACAAAAAGATTGATGAATGAGAATTTTTATTAAATTAAAACTAAACAAACATACTTAATCTTTAATGAAACCCAGTAAGGATTCGATTTAGTATAGAACAAAGAAGAGTTAGTAGGACTCGTTTACTGAGGATGCCAAAATGAGTCCACACTGGGCATCAACACTTGAAACAATGGTCACCCTGTTCCCAAAGTTCTTACACATAACCACCAATTAAGCCAACAAAGGAATGCAAAGATGTGTAATATAATCAGTAGTGTTTTAAGCTCAGAATGCAAGTATCTAGTGTTCAAAGTTGTTTTTCTATGACTAATCTAGATGGACACTGGTGAGATAAACCCATTACTATTTCTCAATTATACAGAAATAATAGTTTAGAGATTTTTATTTCATTTCTATACACATTCATAAAATAGCTCATGTAAGAATTCTTGGTTTTGTTTCCAGTTTTACTAGCTAAGTTGTAGGTATAGTTTCACAGAAATGAAATGAAGACTAGTTAGCCCTGACCCAGACTGAAAATTACAGGAGAGTGTTCTTTTGAATGCTGGGTGTTGTTCCTATGACAGCTGAGTTCCCAAATGAGGTAAAAGTGCTGGAAGCTGAATGGCCATGGTGTGGAAAGGTTCTCCCCTTTCACATGGTTCACCACCTTCCAGCCTTTCCCCACCAGCTGAGCTCATGATGAGATGGATCATGACAAGCTCAGGTAAAGGGAAGACGTGCACTCAGGAAGCAGAGAGGTGCATCTTGTCCTCTAGAGACTCCCTTACTCTTTTTTCCCTTTGACTCTTAATCGATGACCCATGGGTAAAACTATAGAAAAGCACAGGTGTTCAGAAATAGGAAAAAAAGTTAAGGAAAATGAAGTAGTAGAAAAGTAGAAGGGGAAGGATTTACTTAATTTATTCTGAGTGCCAATATTAAATGGCTATTTTTTAAAGATATATTATGTGTAGATGCATGTGTACATACCTGCTTGAATTAACAAAGAGCATAAATATTTGGCACTATGGAGGCCAGGTGGTAGTGAGCCTCTACATGGGTACTGAGAAATAAATCTGGGTTTCCTCAAATAGCAGGAAATGTTCTTTACTGAGCTATCTTTCTATCCCATAAATTTTTGTTCTTGAATCAAATGGTTTTAATTGAGGGATTACCAAGATGGCTACATTTAAAGAGAGGCTAAATTAAAGTAGATCCTAATGGATGGAGATATTTTACTTTCCACAGGAGGACCAATTATTAAGAACAAATAGGAGAAAGGGTCAAAGACATGGCTCAGCAGTTTAAGAGCTCATACTACTCTTTCAGAGTACCTGAATTTGCTTCCTACCATGAGTTGCTCAAAAGTGCTTGCATCTTTTGGGTATATGCCCAGGAGTGGTATAGCTGGGTCCTCCAGTAAAACTATGCCCAATTTCCAGAGGAACCGCCAAACTGATTTCTAGAGTAGTTGTACCAGTTTGCAATCCCACCAGCAATGAAGTAATGTTCCTCTTTCTCCACAACCTCTCCAGCATCTGCTGTCACCTGAGTTTTTTATCCTAGCCAATCTGACTGGTGTGAGGTGGAATCTCAGAGTTGTTTTGATTTGCATTTCCCTGATGACTAAGGATGTTGAACATTTCTTTAGGTGTCTCTCAGCCAGTCGATATTCATCAGTTGAGAATTCTTTGTTTAGCTCTGTACCCCGTTTTTAGTAGGGTTATTTGGTTCTCTGGAGTCTAACTTCTTGAGTTCTTTGTATACCTTGGATATTAGTCCTCTATCAGATATAGGGTTGGTAAAGATCTTTTCCCAATTTGGTAGTTGCCGTTTTGTCCTATTGACAGTGTCTTTTGCCTTACAGAAGCTTTGCAACTTTATGAGGTCCCATTTCTCAATTCTTGATCTTAGAGCAGAAGCTATTGGTGTTCTCTTCAGGAAATTTTCCCTGTGCCTATTTGCTAGAGGTTCTTCCCCACTTTTTCTTCCAACATGTAATAAGGACACATGCTCCACCATGTTCATAGCAGCCTTATTTATAGTAGCCAGAAACTGGAAACAACCCAGATGTCCCTCAACAGAGGAGTGGGTACAGAAATTGTGGTACATCTACACAATGGAGTACTACTCAGCTATTAAAAACAGTGAATTTATGAAATTCTTAGGGATATGGATGGATCTGGAGAATATCATCCTGAGTGAGCTGACCCCATCATAAAAGAACACACATGGTATACACTCTCTGATAAGTGGTTATTAGCCCAGAAGTTTTGAATACAGGAAGAACAACCCACAAACCACAAGAAACTCAAGAAGAAGGAAGACCAAAAGGTGAACATTTCATTCCTTCTTAAAAGGGGAACCAAATACCCATGGAAGGAGTTGCAGAAATTAACTATGGAGCAGAGACTGAAGGAAGGGCAAGCCAACCTAAATATAGCTATCTCCTGAGAGGCTCTGATAGTACCTGAATAATACAGATGTAGAGGCTCACAACCATCCACTGAACTGAGTACACGGTCCCCTATGAAGGAGTTAGAGAAAGGACCTATGGAGCTGAGGGGTTTGCATCCCCTTAGGATGAACAACAATATGAACTAACTAGCACCCTCAGAGCTCCCAGGATCTCAACCACCAACCAAGGACTGCACATGGTGGGTCTGATTATTCTGGCAGCATGTGTATAGTAGAGGATTGCAAATTCGATCATCAATAGGAGGAGAGGACCTCAGCCCTGGGAAGGTTTTGTGCCCTAGTGTAGGGGAATGCCAGGTCCAATAAGTGGGAGAGGGTGGGGTGGCAGGCATGGGGAGGGGGGAGGCGACAGGGGTTTGTTCTTGTTGTTTGTGTTTGTTTGTTTGTTTTTTGGAGGGGAAACTGGGAAAGGAGAAATTTACATGTAAATAAAGAAAATATCTAAAAAAAAAAAAAGTCCTTGCAACTCTAGATCCAAGGTATCCAATACCTTCTCTTGACTCTGGAGGCATGTGGACTCATATGCACATAATTTGCACATACCCACTCCACTCCCATCATATTATAATTATTATAATACATTTTATCTTGAGACAAGGTCACACTGTGTAGTATTGTCTTGCCAGATCTTATTCTCACCACAGCAACCATAGGATAATCCTATGTCTATACCACAGCATAAGCACTTCAGCCTGTTTTGGTTCTCAACAAATACATAAGCAGCAACCTCCAACCCTAAGTATCCACCTGAAGATTATCTATCAGAAGGCTATGGTTTTTTGAAGGGGTTGTTTTGTTGGACTTTACTGTTTAATATGGACAGATAGGCCATTTCTTCCCTGCCACTGCCATTTATTATTTTTATGGCTTTATATTTTTTAAAGACAAGGATTCTTATTGTGCCTTTTTTAAAAATACTACTAAAATTTATCCTTCAACTCAATCTGAATATAGACTAAAACAAACAAAACCCTGAAGAATAGCAGAAGCTTATGAGTATATGGAATCAGAAAAACAAGTACTTGAATATACTTAACAGTGTTTCTAATATATGTTTGATAATTAAGAACTGTTAAATGTCTCTAGGGCCTAAGAGGCTGATGAGTTAGTAATTAAACAAGATTTTCAGTGTCAAGAATGATTCTGAACATTAAATACAAAAAATAAAGGGATTGAAGAGATGTCTTAATTGATAAAGCACCTGTTATGCAAGTATAAAGATCTGAGATCAGATCCCCACCCCTTATGTAAAAGCCCTAAAAGCCAAGCCTTCATTGGTCGCATAGATCTGGAACACCAGTGCTGGAGTTAGGGGTTGATAACAAACAGGAGGGACTCCGTAGCTCTCAGTGAGCTCTAATTTTAAACTTGACTTCTTTTCAAGAGGGATGTAGAGAGCAACAGAGGAAGGCACTCAACATCAACCTCTGGTCTTTGTACACATATACACACAACTACCTAGGCATATAGGACACACACGCACACACACACACACACACATGTTCATATACACATATCCTCCCAACATAAATGATAAATAGCCAAATATTTTAAAATAAGAAAATAGTCAATGATAAGTGAGATTAAATGGCAAGCCTGAACAAAATGTCCTTAAAATTACGACTGCAGTAATGGTACAAACTGTAGACAAATGTGTTCTCTATAAGATGGTACTATCTATATTCCCAAAATTGTGAATGTTGTAGGTATAGGCAATGTGAAATCAAATGGTTAAGTGTGTGCTGTTTGGACATACAACAAAAATTTATGATAATATGATAAAAAGTTTCTGGTGTATTTTGGGTGAGAAAAGCTCTAAACTTCAATGCTGAGCAGGAGGATGGGAGAGCGATAAAACCATACCTGGTGTGTGTCCAGGTGCTCACCTTTACTAGTGTTCTTTTAAAAATAGGCATGTTTTACTGTGTATTTAAACATGTATATATCTACATACTGACAAGAGAAGCTTTCCTCTGGATCCATTGGTATATACAGAGGACAGTGATGGGGTCTAAAATGCAGTTCATCTCCTGCAATGTCTCCCTTCTATATAACAAAACAGAATGAATTGCAAGGTTCTTTCTAGAATGCATATGTGTAAATAAAACAAGCAAACCCAGGAAAGCACTCTCTGCCTCCTCTTCTGCCTTTGTTTTGCATTTCATCATATATATTTCTAAATTTTGCATAGGAAGAGACTGAAGCTTAAGATCCTGTATTATTAACAGAAGTAACCACACAAAACACATCTGTGTTCAGTGCCTCATGGGACACCCTGAACAGTCTTCCCTTCTTGTCATGTATGAATAAGGCCAAAATCTGTGAATGTTAGAAACACAACAGCGACTAAACAAACTCTCAGGAAAATCCAACAATCACAGATCCTTGGCACTGGCCATCACCATTCTCCAATCCTTCCCAAGGTCCCGTTCTTTACTTCCGTTACATACCATTGTGTTATGTGCAAAGACTCTCTACCTAACAAGCTTTCTACAGGTGCAAAACTTGTTTGGAATGAGACTTAAATATTTAATATTACAAAAATATGACAACAAACTCTCCTGTTTAACTAAAATCCCTTCCATGGAGATATGACCAATATATACTTCCTGGACTACATGTACCAATGACAAACAGTAATTTCATCAATATTCACCCCAATGAACCTGTGAGATTTTGGGGCTTGAAGAGAATGAGTGGCCAACTCATGGATGACCCCAACACATTGTCACGGGAAAATCTTTATCATTTTCTCTGTTGCTGCTATTGCAATAATCTTCTTCTGCTAGTATCAGAACTCTGTTGGAGAGCTCTCCAGGTATTCTTTATGTCTTAGTTGCCAGTTTGGGACCACTGAAACATCCATCCACAGGGCTAAGCAGTCCTTTGACACTCCAGTGTTAGACAAGGATTGTTGGGCTACTCAGAACTCACTGTTTAAGCCAATCTTTTTATTCTCCCTTGTAATGTAGAGTCATTATATCAGTCCTGTTCTACTAAAGAATCCTGACTAATACAGAGAAAAATGGAATACAGAGAAAATGGAACTGTCTGATACACTAGACCCAAGGTAATGGTAGTCCAGGTGGTTACACATCTTCTGTATCTTATCTTACAGTTTTAGTTTGGGATGTATATCAGAAAACTATATCTAGAGAAAATGATGTAAACAAGCTAACAGGTTTTAGATTGAGCTTCTTGTTAAAACATAGCTTGTGGGTTGTTCATGTTTCAGACATTTGTGGAATAAAATGTAGGACATAAAATGTAAAGATATATCACTGTTAAATAATGTTCTCAGCCTGTGGACTCTGGAGCTCCTCTGTGCTTTGGTTGTGGGAACTTCTACTGGCTCAACACTAAAAAGCTGTGCCTGCCTGTTTTGCCTCAGCAAAAGGCTCCACTCAGGCTAGAAGGGAGGACCTGAGAAAATCACAGCCCTCAACCTATCCTTCCAAGCCAGATTTGCTAGGCAAATCATATTTGATTCTTTATTAACTGCGATGGCCAAACAGTCAATGTACAACATGTATCGCTTTTCTGAAAGTTAGAGAATCAACAATCATATTTTCAATATATTTTATTTAGCTTTGAAATCAGAAAACTTGGATTCCTTTTCTGAATAAAACTGTTACTGATAAAAAATCTTCAAATTAATTTTAAGAATTCAATTACAGAACTATATTTGAAGGTTGCTTTCTGGTATATTAAATAGATTGTTAATTTATTTCTCAGATTATTCTTAAAGTTACTACATTGCTAACTTATGAATAATAGAGAATATTAAAGTATGTTAGACTTCAACACTATTTTAATGAGGAATGATCCATGAGAGTTTCACAATTTTTGGAGTTGTGCTATTCCATTTTAGTGATATAGTTGAACCCTCAAGCATGACACATTTGACAGAGTTGCGAGACCAGTTATGCAGGTGTATCTTTGACACGTTTCTTTCTTTCCCTACCTAGAATTCAAACCAAGATATTATCCTTAAGACCTGTTCATAACAGGATGTTCCTCTGTAAAGTAGTCTTGGTTATTGTTTCTTTCATTCAGATTATTGATTTACTGATAAATATGATACCGTCAGGAAAATCCAAATCCAATAAATATAACCAGTGAGTTTGTAAATTGTTTGATTTCTCTTACTTATGGAATTCTTCATTTTTGTTAAGCAAAAGTCTGAAGTCACTTCCTAATTTTTTTTTTTTTATGTTAAGATCCAGAGTAATGGGATTCCATCCAATACCATCATACAGGCTTTGTTGTATCTCCTTCCCATCCCTCACATTACCCACAAAATAGTCCTCTTTCTTGTCTATTGCCCATTTCTCCTTCCATATTATGTATAGCCCATTACTTTATACCCTTCAGATCACTTCTGACCCTTTTTAGTTTCACTTCACATGTGTGTGTATGTTTGTTCATGTGCATATGTGCATGTACACACACATAGCAAGTGTATAATTGTATATAAATTAAAATTTATATTGTAGATATATCAGAAAATACGCTATTTGTCTTCCTGAGCCTGGAATATTTCACTTTACAAACTGATTCAGGAAGACAGGAAGACAGTAGTGAGTTGGTAGTAATGATGCGGCATTAGCATTGTGGGTATCTCTTCAGATCCATCTAATCTTCCTGCAAATGCTGTGATTTTTTTTCTTATGTATGACTAAAACTCCACAGTGTGAATATGCTTTATCACCTCTTTTTTAGGAGGATATCTAGATTATCCCTGTTTTTGTTAGTTATTATAAATAATGCAGCAATGGATGCATTTGCAATTCAGGTCTTTGTGTGGTATATATAGCCAGGGTCTATGGCCATATGAATCACATGGTACTTCTGTTTCTTTTTAAAGGATAGTCTGTGCTGGTTCCCGTGGTGGCTGTATTGGTTTACATTTTTACCAGCATTGTTTAAGGGAAAAATCTGAACTTACTTTTGTGATAAAATATGAAGTTAGATATTCCCCCTGCTATTAAAGCCTATTTTCTCCTAAATTCGTGCTCTACATACTCAATACTGACAGGAAGACAGTAGTGAGTTGGTAGTAATGATGCGGCATTAGTATTGTGGGTATCTCTTCAGATCTAACCATTCGCATTCACAGTATCCTCTACATCTGTATTTGGGGCATTCACACTGACCCCTTGTGGGAACAAAACAGATACATTACCATAGAAGATAACCAAATTATTTACATATATTTGCAGAGGAAAATGGTGGAGAGAAAGAGAGATAGAAAGAAATAAAAAGAATGGAAGAAATGAGGAATGAAGACATTGACAAAATAACGAAGAAATTCACACAGCTGATATTATGGTATTTAAAGAAAGTATACATCTAGATAATATGAGTTTTACTCATCTAGGTAAATCTGTAGTTTGTGTCTACAAGTTTTGTGGTAGTCAAAATTTCCAACAACAAATCAACAACTTTGAATTCTTCTGAAATACTTATCTAAAATATCTAAAAATATCCCTCCATATCCAGTTATTTATTTTCCCTTAATTAGAAAATGTTTGCTTAGTACAGCATTAACATAGACTTGACTAGTAAATTACTTGTCACCATCAATAACTAAGGCTTCTCTACTAGTGTTATTTTATGCCACTTGACAACAATTAAACAATAATTTCATCACAAAATAATAAAAATACCCAACTTAATGGATCACTTATATTCTATGTTAAAAATGTGATTCTTATAATATTCCATTGATTGAAGAGTAGGTAAAAAGTAAGAGGGTAGTGTGTTAAAAAAAAAAGTGCAGATTAAGAAATCCTTTACATTATTAAAATATTTAAACATAATTTTGTCTTTTGTGAAAAGAAAATCTTTGCCAAATGACTCCTTTAAAGCCAGTAGCCACCACAGTCCCCCTCCCCAAACAATGCTTATTTGAAAATTTTGCACTAAAATGTAATGTTGGGAATATGTAAACAAAATAATTGTACATCTCATCAGCATAAAGACTTGTTTTCTTATTCTAGAACATTTTTTGATGTTAAAATTAGCAGAAGGGTGTCTTCATTTTTGAGTCATATATAAAATAACTATAGATAAAATAATATATGGCATCTATGACCTATTAAAATGATAGACCTGACATTATTTCACATTCTAAATTTTTTTCTGTAATTTATTTTTGTATTCAATTTACATCCTGATCACAGCTCTCCTTCTCTCAGTTCTGGCCTTACAAGTCCCTCCCCACATTTCCCCTCCCCTTTTGCTCAGAGATGGGGAAGTCCTCCTTGGATACTACCCCATCTGGGATATCTAATCCCAATAGGACTAAGGACATCATCTCCCATTGAGGCCCAATCAGGCAGTCCGGATAGGGAAAGATGATACATTGGCAGACAATGGAATCAGATACAGCCCCTGATCCATTTGTTAGGGACCACATGAAGACCAAGCTGCACATGTGTAAGGAGCCTAGGTCTAGCCCATGCATGCTTTTTGGTTGTTGGTTCAGTCTCAGTGAGCTCTCCTGAGCCAGGTTAGTCGACAGTATAGGTCTCATGGCTCATTCAATTCTATCTCTCACTCTTCTACAAGATTCCCAAAACTCTACCTGATGTTTGGCTCTGGGTCTCTGCATCTGTTTCTATCCAGAGGTAGGTGAAGCCTCTCATGAGGCAGTTATGCTAGACTCCTGTCTGCAAGCACAGCAGAATATCATTAATAAGTGCCAAGGATTGGCACCCTTACATGAGATGAATCTCAAGTTGGGGCAGTCATTGGATGCCTGGTATGTCAGACTCTGCTCTATCTTTATCCCTGCACATCTTGTAGGTAGGACAAATTTTAAATCTTATTTTGAGACATTTGTCTTAAACTAGCTGCTGTCACATTCAGATAAATTGTAACAATTTGAAGTGCTACTAGTTGATGAGAATGAAAATGATGTCATTTAAGAATTGGTGAATTTAAAGAACAGTTTCTGAATTAAGTGAAGAAATTATGTTACATTTAAATATTTGGTTGATGATTTACTAAGTGAGCATAATTCTTTGTAAATAACTAGGGACTCCTGCCTATTCAAGTATCAAAGTAATAATGTCCACATCAAAAATTTCAATGAGACACAAAGATACACACACACACACACACACACACACACTCACTCATACATTCACATATGTATATATGTATATGGGCATTGTCTTATAGCCTTTAACTATTTATAATACTTAATATTTGTGTGGTTATTTACAATTTGGAGTCATATTTCCATAGACACCCATGAGTTTCAGATTGTATGCTCTGGCCAAGAAGCTAAAAGTGTTTTATAAAGTAAACTTAAGAGTTTCTTCAGAAATGTGTTGTAAAATTCCATTTATTTGCATAATTGCTTTCAGTTTAAAAGAAACTTACCTGGCTTTGAGGTCATCCATTTTGAGTATAAAATTAATGAACTCTACTACATTTATATTATGGACTAAATTTTTTGGATTTGTTTTTTACTTTTTCATCCTCTCTGAAAGTTCCTTGAGTATTATTTCCACTCAAATCTTGCTCCACCTCCAGGCCCAAGTCAACATTGATTTGCTGTCTGTATTTATTGATTTGCATTTTCTGGAAATGTATCCTTGTGGTTTCTATTACTCACTATGTCCTAGAGTTTGTAGGGCTGTTAGGGTATGGTAATATTCCATTCCACTTCATTACTGTTGCAGGCACTGTACCTTATTATCTTAGTCACAAGTTGAGGAACACATAGACTGTCCACAGCTGTGAGCCATTTTAAGTAACATTTCTATGAATAACTGCATATAAATCTCTGGGTAAGCATAGGAATGCTATCTAAACTTGGCTGTCAACTTGACTGCGTGTGGAATTAAATAAAATCTAGGGATCTAGGTATACCTGTAAGAGATTTTTCTTGTTTATATTCTTTGAGATGAGAAGATCCACCCTAAATCTGGGCCAAACCTTCTGGTGGGAGCCAACATAAACGGGAAATAGGAAGCTTTTCCTTATGCCTGCTTGCTCTCAGTCTTTTTGGTATGTTCATCTGAAATTTTTACTGCTTTGTTATCACTTCACTAGTATGTGAACATGCAGGATTCCAATATAAACTGTAGAGCAGATGAGACTAGCCTATGGACTAAACAGCCACCAGATGATTGGTCTTCCCCATCAGGAGACACCCTTTAGACTAGTCAGAACACAGACTGTAAGCCACTCTAATAAATCTCTCTATATATGTGTGTGTATACATATATATTGTGTGTATATATAAATATATACATATATATTGGGTGTATATCTAAATATATTTATATGCATATTTATATATAGTATGTGTGTGTGTGTGTGTGTGTGTGTGTGTGTGTGTGTGTGTGTGTGTGTATGTTTGTTCTGTTCCTCTAAAGAGATCTTACTGAGACAATAGGAATAGGCTTTTGGCTTTCTTTGAAAAGGGATCTATGAAGAACAACTATTTTATTTTCTGTGTTTTTAGAATTAGAAACATTTGAATCTTTCTTAGTGAGTCCATACCAGCATCAGGGTGTAAGAATTTCAACTTTTCTCTCTCCTTATCATGACCTGGTATTGTCCATCTATTTATTGCAGCCATATTTGTAGTGGTTGAATAGTAGAATCTTGTTGAGATTTTCATTTCTTTAGTGAACATATTTTCAGATATCAATTACATATTTTATGTCTCCATGATAATGTGAATAATAATTTCATTATTTCAGATTTTTATCTACTTATTGTTTAATTTATAATGTAATTTTCTATATTACAATAATATTCCTTTTCAGATATATGATTTGCAAGTTCTGATTTTTTATTGGATATTTTACTTATTTACATTTTAAATGATATCTCCTTTCCTGATTTCCCCCAACCCACAAACTCCCTATCCCATCTCCCCATTGCTTCTCTGAGGGTGCTCCCCGACCCGACCACCCACTCTTGCCTTACCACCCTAACATTCCCCTATGCTGGGGCATTGAGCCTTCACAGAACCAAGGGACTCCCCTCTCATTGATGCCAGATAAGCCCATCCTCTTCTAAATATGCATCTGGTGTCATAGGTGCCTCCATGTATACTCTTTGGTTGGTAGTTTAGTCTCTGGGAGTTTTGGGGGGTGTAGTTGGTTGATATTGTTGGTTTTCCTATGGAAAGCTCTTTCAGTCCTTCCCCTAACTCCTCTATTGGAGTAACTGTGCTCAGTCTGATTGTTGGCTGTTAGTATCTGCATCTGTATTTAAAGCTCTGGCATAGCCTCTCAGGAGACAGCTATTTCAGGTTCCTGTTGTGTCTGCATTTGGGATGCATCCCCATGTGGGAAAGTTCCTGGATGGCCTTTCCTCCAGTCTCTGGTCCATTCTTTGTCCCTGTATTTCCTTTAGATTGGAGCAATTCTGGGTTAAACTTTTGGAGATAGATGGGTGGCCCCATCCGCAAGCAGGGAGCAGTGCCTAACCTCTGGATATGGTATCTAGAGGTTCTTCCTTCCCTTTATTGGGTATTTTAGCTAATGTCATCCCAGTTAGGTCCTGAGAGCCTCTTGCCTTCCTGGCATTTGGAACTTTCTGTTGGCTGTCCCCATTTCCCCATCCCCCATTGCTACCTACCTCTGTTCAACTTCCTGACCCTCTGTACATCTCCCCTGTCTCCTCCCATATGGGATCCTACCCTGCCCTTCTCCCTTTTCTCCTCTATTTCTCCCAAGTCCTTCCCACCCTCTACCTCCCATGATCATTTTGTTCCCCTTTTATGTAGGACTAAAGCATCCACACTTTGGTCTTCCTTCTTCTTGAGCTGCATGTGGTCTGTGAGTTATATTGTGGGTATTTCGAGCTTTTTGCCTAATATCCATTCATCAGTGAGTACATACCATATGTGTTCCTTTGTGACTGAGTTACCTCATTCAGGATATTTTCTAGATCCATCCATTTGCTTAAGAATTTCATAAATTCATTGTTTTTAATAGCTTCTTAAATAGTACTCCATTGTGTAAATGTACTACATTTTCTGTATCCATTCCCCTGCTGAGGGATATCTAGGTTGTTCCCAGTTTCTGACTCCTATAAGTAAGACTGGTATGAACATAGTGGAGCATGTGTTCTTGTTACACATTAGAGTATCTTTTGGGTATATGGCCAGTAGTGGTATACCTGGGTCCTCAGGTAGTACTACGTACAATTTTTTGAGGAGCTGTCAGACTGATTTCCAGAGCGGAAGTTGTACCAGCTTGCAATCCCACCAGCAGCAAGTTCTGATTTTAGGCTTGTTTATTATTGTATTTGTTAATGACTTATTATTATTTTTTTTTTACTTTATGTGCATTGGTGGTTGCCTACATACATGTCTGTATGAGGGTATCATATCTCCTGGAACTGGAATTATAGATAATTGTGAGCTACCATAGCAGTGCTAAGAATTCAAACGAGGTCCTCTGGAAGATCCAGTGCTCTGAAAGGCTGAGCCATATCTCCAGACCCTATCACTATATTTTTTCTTATAGAATTTTTGTGAGAGGAAAGAGCATTTTAGAAAATGATATTCAGTTGGTCAGGTTTTAATTTTAGAAATGATGCGTTTCTTCTCATATCAAGTTTCTTGCCCAATTTTGGGTTAAGGTACTTTATTCTAAAGGTGTAACTTCAACTTTTGTATTGGAATTCATAATTCATTTTGAAGTAAGTTTTATATATTATATGAAATACCACTCAAAGTGTTGCTTTTATATTGGCAGAGGTATAATTGTACCTGAGTTGCTATGTAAAACAATTATCATTTTCCTCAGGGGAGTCATGATCTTAAAACTACAGAGAACAGCCCAGGGTTTATGCCTACCACCTGGGCTCTGTTCCTTTGGTTCACATGCTCACTCTTCACCCTCACTGCTGCACTTTACATTTGAAGTCAATTAGTCTAAGACCTTCAGATTTATTCTTTTTTTTTTTTTTTTTTTTTTTTTTTTTTTTTTTTTTTTTTTTTTGCAAATTTGTTTGCTTTCAGCTTGTCAGTTTCTCCAACAAAATCCATAGAGCTTTGCTTGGGATTGTACTATGTCTGTATAATATTTGAGAGAGAGTTACCATAGTAAGATAATTTGAAAGATTTATTGCAAATCAATTCTCATATAATGCAGCCTACCAATTTTAACTAAGTTTTATTTAGCATAATCACAGAGTTATTTTAACTGTTGCTACAATCTACTGTTAAAACCTCTTCATCAGCAAAAGAGCAAACCTTTGAAGATAACACCAGTCATCATTTTCCTCACTTCTCCAATCCTAAATCTAGATAACGTCTAAATGTATCTTCTACCTTCTTCTACCTTTGCAGATTCACCTATTGAGACCATTTCTGTAATAAATACCTGAAATATGTAGAAAATTTCTTTAGAAGGAACATTAAGAAAATGGAAGTTTCTTAGAGGTGTGACACTTTTATCTTCTTATTAATTCTGCAAGAAGTGTGTACAGTTTGTTTTTATCATATTCTTCTGTCTTTCAACAACTCTTCCAAGATCTGTTCATTCCCCTTCCCTATCCCATAAACTTTGTGTCTTTACTTTTGCTTCTCCCCCCATCAAGAACAATTTGTGCTGCCCAAACATTCTTAGATGTGAGACTTTACACTGGAGCATAGTTAGGGCAGAAAATATTTTCTCCTCCTTGGTCAGTTATAGGTCTCTGTATTAATCACCATCTACTGCAAAATGGAGCTTCTTTGGTGAGGGCTGAAAGGTGCATCAATCTTTGAGTATAAGTTGTTAGGGAACCTGAGGAGGCTGCCTCATATGGTCAGTCAGGAATCCTGGTGGAGTGATAGGAAAACTAACCTACCCATAAAACGTATCCTGTCTACAGAAAACAAAGGGATCGAGGATAGGTCAGAGACTAAGACATGCCAATCAATAACGAATCCAACATGAGATCCAGTCCATGAACAAGCACTAATCCCTGCCACTATTAATGATACTCTGTTATGCTTGCAGACAGGAGTCTAGCAAGGCTGTCCTCTGAGAGGCTCTACTCACCAACTGACTCAGACAGATGCAGACACCCATAACCAAATAGTGGATGGAGCTGGGGGACACTTCTGGGAGAATAGGAGGAAGAATCTCATCCCCTAAGGTGATAGGAAGTATGTAGAAAGACAACAGAATCAATTAACCTGAACCTTTGATGATCTCAGAGTCTAACCAACAACCCAAGGATGTACACTGGCTAGACCTAGGACTCTCCACACATGTAGATGTGCAGCTTGATATTCATGTGGGTCCTGAACTACTGGCATGAGGGCTATGCTCAAAGTTGTTGCCTGTATGCGGGATATGTCTTTGTAGCTAGGGTGCCTTGTCTGGCCTCAGTGGGTATGAAATGCCTAGTCTTGCAGAGACTTGAAGTGCCAGGGTGGGATACCTAGGAGGCCCCCACCTGCTCAGATAAGAAAGTGAGGCAGGATGGGGAAGGATTGTGGAAGGCAGTGACTGGAAGGGAGGCAGTGAGTTACATGTTAAGTGAATAAGTAAAAAAAAATAGTTAGTTAATTAAAAATAAATAAAACCTTTAAAAAAGGAGTAAGTCATTAGGAATCATTTTAATATTGTACCCATTTAGCTGAGTGAAAGCATTAAGTTCTCACCTAGGACATATGATTTGTTTGCACATAGTTTCATGGCAGTCTGTGGTGTTTGACTAGGTTTAGCCCCCATAAACTCATATGTTTGAATGCTTAGCCTATGGGGAGTAACACTGTTAAGAGATATGGCCTTATTGGAATAGGTGTGGCCTTGTTGGATGAGGTGTGTCACTGTGGGAGCAGGCTTTGAGGTCTCCTATGCTCAAGCTCTATCCAGTGTGGAATACAGTTCCTGCTGCCTGTGGATCAAGATGTAGAATTCTCAGCTCCTTCTTCAGTACCATGTCTGCTTGTATGCTGCCATGTTTCCATAAATCTCTGAAACCATAAGCCAGTCACAATCAAATTTTGTCCTTTATAAGATGTCATGGTGTCTCTTTGCAGCAATAAAACCCTAAAATATCAGCTAAAGCAACAGGTATGAATTTTACCCTGTGGACTTCAATCTAATAAGAAATCGGTTGCTCAGTTCTTTGATGTTCATCATTTTCTTATATAAATGTACATGTTTTTCTGGCCACAGTCATTGTTGTAGGTGTAGGTTTCATCGCTGGATAACACTGGTGATTTTCTTTATCCTCAGTTATTTAGATTAACACCTTCCAGCGCTCTAAAACCTAGCCAGTAAGTGTAAAATTTTCAGGTCGGCTCTTTATAAACATTATATGCAAAATGGGTGTGTGTGGTGGTGGTGTAGACAGTACTAATGATTGCATTAATGTCTGCTAAACATTGTCATGTGCAGAAACTGCATACTATCCATCCAGATGAATTTTGGTTACATAATTCCAGTTATAAAGTTTTATACATCAAAAAGCTTAAAATTGAACCAGGCTGTTAATTAATCATCTCTGTAAAAGTGGCATTTATTTTTAACTATATTTTACAGTATTAAAAAGCCTAGACAGTGCCCCATAGCCAAATACCACTAGGAGAGAGCTGGTTTCCCAGGAGTGCCGGCATACCTGTAAGCACAGGTGAGACCACCACTTTTGTTCCAAGGGACCCACCCAGAGACCTCATGATATAGGAACTGAGAAGCAGCCTGGGACAGGATCCTTCTAGTTTCTGTCTACAGCCCAGTGCTGACCCTGTGCCACAGCTCTCCATACCCAAATTCACAAAACCAATAAAGAATATTAAAAACAGAAAGAGAAAATGGTCAAGTAACATATAAAGGCAGACCTATCAGAATTACACCAGACTTCTCATCAGAGACTATGAAAGCTAGAAGATCCTAGGCAGATGTCATACAGACCCTAAGAGAACACAAATGCCAGCCCAGGTTACTATACCCAGCAAAACTCTCAATTACCATAGATATGGAAACCAATATATTCCATGACAAGACCAAATTTACACAATATCTTTCCACAAATCCAGCCCTACAAAGGATAATAGATAGGAAATCCCAACACAAGGAGGAAAACTACACCCTAGAAAAAGCAAGAAAGTAATCCACTTTCAACAAACCTAAAAGAAGATAGCCACACAAACATAATTCTACCTCTAACAACAAAATAACTGGAAGCAACAACCACTATTCCTTAATATTTCTTAACATCAATGGACTCAATTCCCCAATAAAAAGACAGACTAAAAGGCTGGACACATAAAAAGGACCTAATATTTTGCTGCATACAGGAAATGCACCTCAGTGTCAAAGACAGACACTACCTCAAAATAAAAGTCTGGAAAACAATTTTCTAAGCAAATGGTCCCCACTCTCATTAATGGACAAATCATGGAAACAGAAAACAAGCAGACACAATAAAATTAACAGAAGTGATGGACCTAATGGTTTTTAACAGGTATCTATGGAACATTTTATCATGGTACCTTCTCTAAAATTGACCATACAATTGGTCCCAAAACCTTCCTACACTGATACAAGTAGATTTAAATAATCCAATGCATCCTCTCAGATAACCAAGTACTAAGGCTGGTCTTCAATAACAACAAAAAACAACAGAAAGCCCACATACACATGGAAGCTGACGAATGCCCTGCTAAATAATAACTTGGTCAAGGAAGAAATAAAGAAAGAAATGAAAGACTTTTTAGAATTTAGTGAAAATAAAAGCACAACATAACCAAACTTATGGGACACAATGAAAGCAGTGCTAAGAGGAAAACTCATAGCTCTGAGTGCCTCAAAAAGGCAACTGGAGAGAGCATACACTAGCAGCTTAACAGCACACCCAAACGCTCTAGAACAAAAAGAAGCAAATACACCCAAGAAGAGTACATGGCAGGAAATAATCAAACTCAGGGCTGAAATCAACCAAGTGGAAACAAAAAGAACTATACAAAGAATCAACAAAACCAGGAACCTGGTTCTTTGAAAAAAACTTTCCTTCCTTCCTTCCTTCCTTCCTTCCTTCCTTCCTTCCTTCCTTCCTTCCTTCCTTCCTTCTC
>NW_022196904.1:59870695-59882531 GCF_008632895.1 Mastomys coucha
TCTCTCTCTCTCTCTCTCTCTCTCTCTCTCTCTCTCTCTCTCTCTCTCTCTCTCTTCTTTCTTTCTTAGTATCAGTTGCACAAGATAGTAATTCTATTCCTTCAGGATCTCTTCTTCAGTGCCTGCCTCCAAGTTCATGTTTGATTTCCTGTCCTGACTACCATTCATAATGTACTGTAAGGTATAAGTTTAAATAAACTCTTTCTTATACTAAAAAAAGGCTATGCATCTGATAGCTTCCCAAAATATTATGCTCTGCACGGTGGTATTGAGCAGATTGAATTCTTTACTCCACACAGATCCACCCAGTCACCTCTGAGAACTTTTGTTACATACCTGGGACTTAAAAGACAAAGTTCTAAAGACATGGATTCATGCTCTTCCAGTCCACCTTCTCATCTATTTCACACTGTCAATGAAGATACACCAGCATCCATCCCTCATACAGCTGGCATTAGAATGACAATTTTGTGTGGGTTTCCTTCTACCATAAGCATCTGGGTTCTGGTTTCTGGCTTCTTCACATTTCTTTGTAGCATGGACCACCAAAGCCAGTGTAGCCATTCTTACCACAGATCAAACCCAGTATTTTCCTTCCCAGAAACTGGGCAACATGTTGGCCTCTCATGGACTGCTGAAAGAAAAATAGAGCATCAAGAAACAATTGAATGCACTGATGAGGTACAAAATGTAATGAATAGCCTGAATGAAGTTACCACTGAGGAAATTTTGAAAATTGAAATATAACATCTCCCATTTGGATTTGATCAACCCAAATCCCAAATTTGAGGGTAACATTTGTCAACCATTCACAGGTAGAGAGGAAAATGAACCTTCATCTTCCTTTGACCTGATGTTAAGTAACAGAATTTGAAGACATGGGTTTTTGAAATGTTACTAGCATGTGAATATAAATAATTGTGATTAACACTTTCAAAGTATTTCATGGAAGTGACTTCTGTTTGGACCTTTCTCTTCTTCATATCTTGGTAAATCTCAGGATTCTGTCACTGAGTAAAACCTTGACTATGAGGTTTTAAATGATGCCTTCATCAAATCAGTTCTTATTTATTTTAATCATGAAATATTTGCAGTCACAGTAGAAGGGATGGAAGGAGTTTAAGGGAAACAGAAAGTGGATGCCTACAATAAAACAGTGTTTTCAGGACATAACAGGGCAGATTCTCACATGGCCTTATGGTATAAGTAACAGCAGTCTTAATACCTGTGCAAGATCAAGCCAGCTAAAACCCCAGTATGAAAGATAGAGGTAACCACTGTCCTACCTCTAGGTGAGGAACTGCTAGCTTTTGTTGGGTGCTGGGTAAGGCAGAGTCAGAAATCTCTGAGGACAAAGATCCTAAGAGGGTAATTATAGTTAAGTAGAAGCCCCACACCAATGTACACATTAAGTGGAATCAGATAGTTAAACACACAACACACAACTGGGAAGGAATAGTAGTGGGAGGAATGGAAGAAACACTGGGTGGGTAGGCTTAGTCAGAACATAATATATGTATTCATGAAATTCTAAAAAAAAAAAGTAGGAAGAACAGAAGGAAGAGAAGGAGGAAGAAGAGGGGAGGAGGGGGAAGAAGAAGAGGAGGAAGAAGAGGGAGAGGAAGAAAAGGAGAAGGAATGAAATAGTGGTAGCTTTGGCCAGATAGGTTTTACTCTATTATTTAAATACTCACATGTTTTTGACCTTGGTTAATATGATGTGCTATATTGCTGGATCTGTAAGGGATTAAAGCTTATATGACTGAAACAAATCCTGCTATTGATTTAAACCTTTTAAAGAAGTTACTGTATTTTATTCCATCTTATTTTGCTGACAATTTTTATATCTGTATTAGTAAGAAATATTGATGTAAAAATTTCTATCTTGTCTTGAATGTCATTTGTCTATAGTGTAGCACCAGAGTAACACCATCTTTGTATAATGCGTTGGGAAATAATTCATCTCCTAATTTTTATAAGAATTTGTAAATTTTTTCTATTAATTATTGCATGCTTATTAAAATTTATCAATGAATCCATGTAAGTGGAGGATTTGGGGGAAATATTTCAGTTGAACTCCTCATTTTTTATTCTTGGTAGTATACTTGTGTTGCATATTTATATTTGGGTAATGAAAGAACTTGGAGATATTTGCTCATTTGATTTTATCAGATTTTGGCAATTTTTATCTTTATAAAATTCGATGGCTATCAATTCTTTCCTTACTGAAGTCGGTATTTTAACCCCTTTTCTTTTATTAATTTACTTTGCATTTTCTCCTATTGAAGCTAGAGAAGGTAGCCCTCTAAGGAGGCTCTCAAAGGCAGTCAACAGAGTCCAACTGCCCCCTGCTCCAACTATTAGGAATCCCACAAGAAGACCAAGATACATAATTGTAACATATATGCAGAGGCTTAGGTCAGTTCCCTTCAGGCTCCCTGGTTGTTAGTTCAGTCTCTTTGAGCCCCTATGGGTCCAGATTAGTTGATTCTGTAGGTTTTCTCATGGTTGTCCTTAACCCCTCTGTATCCTACAATCCTTTTCCCCCATCATCTACAGGATTCCCCAAGCTCTATCTAACATTTAGGTGTGAGTCTCTACATCTGTTGTTATCAGTTGCTGGATGATGCCTCTCTGATGACAAATAATCTACACTACTGTCTGCAAATATAGCAGGATATCATTAACAGTGTCATGGGTGGGCTTCCTCTCATGCCATGGGTCTCAAGGTGTACCAGTCATTGGTTGGTCACTCAATTTCTGCTCAATATTCACCCCTCCCTCCCTATCTTGTAGGCAGAACAAATTTTAGGCTGAAGATTTTATGGATGGGTTGGTGTTCTAATCCATCCATTAAATTTCTTTCCTTGTTACAAGAGACAGCCATTGCAGACTTTATATTCCCCACTGCTATGAGTTTTAGCGAGGGTCACCCTCATAGATTCATGAGAGTTTTTATTGCTCCAGGTTTCCTCTTTTTCTTGAGTTCTCCAGCTAAATGTTAGTCAATTTTGTTAATCTCTTCAAAGAAACACCTTTTGATCTTATTGATTTTTTCTATTGTTTTTCTGTTCTCTACTATTTGATTTGACACAAATCTATCAGTTCCTTTCCTCTGTTTGATTTGCCTATAGCTTTCTAATCTTAAATTACAAGGTTCCTGTATATCAGCTTCTTAATGTTGCTCTAACAAACTAACACACACTAAGTAGCCATCATTTAATGAATTAATTATTGCATTTGTTTTTCTGAGGTTCTCAGGGACGGAACCAAAAGTTTTTGCATGTTAGACAAATGCTTACCACAGAAGGGAAACCTCAGGAAAGCATGGTGGATTTAAGGACATTTATTGTCTTTCAGGTCCATAATTTTAAGCTAAACATGCATCTAAACTGATGAAGATCCCAGAACCTTGCAGAAAGGGAAAGTTCCCTTTGTTTTTTGAGTTTCTAGAGATTTCCTAAGTTCCCTGACTCATGATTGTTGCTTACTTCTCCAAAAACAATCATGACTTCATTACCAAATTTCTCTCATATTCAAACTTTTTCTTGGTCTTCTACTTTGACATTCTGTATAATTGTACTTCAGTGGCATAAGTAATCTACAAAATACTCCTAATTCAAGATCAGGAAATGAGTTGATCTGCTAGTACCTAGGTATCTATTTCCTTGTAGTCTTTAACTTGGATATTTAAACTCTTGGCTTTTAAAAGTGTTGATAAAACACTTTGGGGGAGGTCCAATATTTTACCTTCCAATGTTTGACATATTTCACACTACATTGCATTAATTTTCCTTCATCTTCAAATAGTTTCTAAATTTTTGTCTTTAAGTCACATTTTTAAAATGTAATACTTTAAATTCCACATAGTTGTAAGCTTTTCAAATGACATGTGCTATTGATTTTTATTATTCCATTGTGGTTGAAGAACATAAGTCATATTGCAACTTGGAGCTCATTTGCTGCTATCGGTATTATGTCTCCTAAAGGTGTTCAATGTATGCTTGATGTGAATTCTACTATTGTAGACTGCAGGATTTTTGAAAGACCTGTTTCTGGGATATTTATAATGTCCAAGTCCTCTAGAGCAGCATGAATCTCCTTAATATTTATATGCAACACCAAGATTTCCAACCGTTATTGTAGCTGAATTTTGTATATTCTCTCTTAACTTCAAGAATTAGGTAGTATGTGCTTTGGAGCTTTGTTTAAAGGTTGATTTATATAGATATTTCTATGAATTGTGCAAAAATGTTTGATTCTTTTTCTGACCCTAAACTTTTCTTTATTTACCTTCAGGGGTATCTTAGTTATGTTTGTATTGCTGTGATAAAACTATGACCAAAAGAAACTTGGGATGGAAAGGTTTGCATCATCTTATATTTCCAGGTAACATTCCATTATTAAGGGCAGTCATAGCAGGTGTCAGGAGGCAAGGAACTAAAGCAGAAACCATGGAGGAATGGTACCTATGTCCTTATTCCTCCTAAGTTGCTCAGTTTGCTTTTTCTACATCCCAGGACCACGTCTCCTGGGATGGCACTGCCCACAGTAGGCTAGGCTCTTTTACATCAGCTATCTATTAAGAAAATGCCCCGTGTGCCTGGATACAGGACAATCTCATAGGATCATTTCCTCATTGAGAAAGGATACCAGTTTTCAACTTTACCCACAAACACGTCACTATTAAACCATAACATTTTCTTTACTGTTTGTGCCCTGGATCACACATTAATAGTAGTATCACAATATACAAGTGATAAATTATTTTTTATTCTTCATTTCAAACAATACTTTTTCAAGTATGAACATAGTCAATTGTATCTTATGGTTACTGTTTTATGATATCTTCCTGCATTCTTAACCTCCAACCAGCTTGGGTCATTATTGATTTTTAGAAAAGGTTTTGTTGTGTAGCCCTGGTAGACCTGAAGTGCATTATATAGATGAGGATGGCTTTGAACATACAGACTGCCTGACTCTACCTTCTAATTGCTGACTGAAAAGGCAAATACAACTACAGACATAGCTAGAGCCTATTTATAGTTTTGAAGTAAGTGTACTGTCAGTAAATAGTACATAGTTGGGTACTTTTCTTTAACCTACCCTGTTTGGGCATCTCTCCCTTCTTAGTTGATTGTTTAAATAATTCACATTTAAAGTTAATAGTTTTAATTTATTGTGTTTATGTTTTGAGACTATCACACATGAGTAGTATAGATACATCATGAAAACACCTCTTTCTCCCTACTCAACTTCTCTCATGTTCCCCTTCACTTCCTCTCAAATCTGTGAATTCAATTTTAATTATTAGTATTACATAGAGAAAGAGAGATTATTAATGTTTAGTTCAAAAACACATGTCTAGACCTTACCACTGGGTAACCTCCCAGAGCTCTTGACTCTGGAGAACACTGATTCTCCATCTTTCTCTGCAGACATTGAATGATTGTAGTTCTATGGGTTAGACCTCATGAAATTTCCAACATTCATCTTGGCATGTCACCTGCTATGTCAACTCCTATTGTATTATGCAGGTCATGTTTAGGTAAACATAGTGGTGAGATTTTATGGATACCACATATCCTATTATGTCTGAAAACATTATCTAGCAGGAGTTAGTTTGGTCTTCTAGACCATACAATCTTTCTGCTCCCAATTAATAATATCCCCTGAGCCTTGAGTGTAGAGCTTGTATTGGAGTTAGGGATAGATATCCCAGAATCTCTTATTCTATGTATTTTTATCTGTTGTATAATTCTGTATGTGTGTATGTATGTGTATATATATGTATATATATATATATATATACATATATATGTGTGTGTATATATGCATATATGTGTGTGTGTGTGTGTGTATGCACGTGTATGTGTGTGTGCTTCCTGGAAATACATACAGTATTATTCATATTATGTAAACATACTACCTATTCAGAGCAAACAACAGAAATTATATATTTAGAGCTTTTCATATAGCACAGAAATCAGTTGCTACCAATGTAGGGGGATATAGATTCACAAGCCAGTAGAGGAACAGGAAGGCTTCAGGAAGGAAAGCAATGGAATATTTCACATTTACATCTGTGGAATTTGCTGAGATGTGAATGTTAGAGAATTAAGAGGCTCTAACATGTTTTGTGTGGAGCACATGTGTAGCTTTCTTTTAGAGATTCTGAAGTGACATGAACCAAACATATAAGATGAAAGTATTAGCAGTCATTGAATCCTTCCCAACTATCCTGGACCAAATACTAAAAGAGGCAGTTTGCCAAAATCTTACTCTTGCATTTGATCTGTCCATTTTTCATTGTCTTATTAAGTTCTTCTATGCATTATTCTTAGTTCTTTCTATTGTGATAAATTCATTTACTAGCTCTAGAAGTAATTTTGTGGGTTCTTAGGACATCCAACATATGGAGCTGTATCATCTATCATCTATATATAAGGGCAGTTTTATTTCTTCATTTCTAATTGACTATCTCAAAATTCATTTTTCCTCTCTCATCTATTTTCCAGTATAGTTGTTTTAATACACATGTAACAAAATCAAAGAAATAACTAAAAGATAAAACACACACACACACACACACACACACACAAAGAAATAGGCAAAGGAACTGAGAAGTGATGTTAGCTGAGTACAGTTAAGTTGGTCAGAATAAATGGTGCCAAGTCTATTTTGCATCAAAAGATGCTATATCACTAAGCTTTACTTGTTAGTACATTTATCTACAGTCAATATAACCCCAGTAGAGTTATAAACACATTGCATTTTGCTAAAATACAGTAAGTAACATTATGCTGCACATTGAAGTGCAAAAACAATAGCATAATCAGATAGCTATCATAAGGTGTTTGCTAATTTGAAAAGTCTCAGTGTGTTATCAGCATTGATGGCAGTACAGCATTGGGATGAAGATATGCAGCCATCAAGATTTATAAGGGAACTCTCATGTTCAGCAAAGATGCAGTGTGGTAAGTAACAAACATATCTCTTTACCTGAAATCTATAAACAAATACCTAACCTTTCAGAATTTGACATTTCTGAAACATAAAAGTGCACATGTGGCATTTAAAAATAGTCCTTCCATTTCTAAGTGTTTGTTAAATATAAATATAAAAATATTCTCATTAGACATTTGCATAGAAATACACATAGTAACTTAATCAAAAGCCAAAACTTTAAACAACTTACATCGCATGTCCTTGAAAATTTGATTTAGTAAACAAGCTGTAGTGTATTTAACCATGTATGTTATTCAGAGATAAAGGTATGAAGGAGTGAATTAATGTTGTGTGTTATTCCTGAATGAAGCTCATGACCGAGGCCCTGAAAATGTTTCCAAATATGAAGTAGTACACACTGTATCATGTCATTTATATAAAGGCAAGAGCATTTTTATCTGGCCACCAAGTCATGTTCATAACATATGTAGGATTCTATTAATCAGTAATTAAAATGTAACTCACTTAATTAAAATACATATTTTTGAAATTTGAACACACTATGTGCAGGAAATAATGATTATAAAGAAATAGAATCAGCAGTTTGTATTTATATATTTATTATTTTATTGTATATGTAACAAATTGTACACACACACATATGTGAATTATGTTCAAAGGAAAATTGGCTATGAATTTGGGAGCAAGTTGTGAGGGAACAGGAAGGAGAGAGGAAGTAGAGAAAAACTATATTGTACTTTAAACAAAGAAATTACTAAATAAGAAAACTGTCATGATTTCTCCACTGATAAAAGCATTTAAATGACTCCTGTGCAGTCATTGCATGGGGACATCACCCATGCCCATACACATATAATCAATAATACATTAATATGATTAAAATAATATTAAATAGATGACAGGTAATGATTTTGGGGGGCAGAAACATGAGAACTTGTGCTGAACTGATATGCCAAGGATGTGATTTATGTTGGAGTATACATTTATTAAAAATGGATCCAAGGTAGATAGACAAGCTCTTTATTTCCCTTGCTGAAATGAGTTTTAAAACAAACACCCCACTGTTATTATTACCTCCAGTTAGAACTTCAAGAATAAGATTAAGCCTTAGTCTAGATTTATAAAAGTCCAGATACTTCTATATTGTTGGTTGTGCATGTCCATGAAATTCATGTAATACATGTTATGATGATGCACTTGTCATGATTAACCATCATTGCCACTCAGTCTGGCTTTGTAAAGCTCCAAGTACCTCTCACTGGCAATACATCTAAGTATGTATTTAATTTTAAGGCTATATATGCCTTAGTTAGGTATTCATTGCTGTGAAGGGACATGACCGTGACAACTCTTATAAAAGAAAACATTTCATTGGGACTTGCTTACAGTTTAAGAGGTTTAGTACATTATCATCATGGTGGTAAACATGGCAGCATCAGGCAGACATGATACTGGAGAGGGAGCTGAGAATTCTACATCTTCATATGCAGTCACCAAGGGGGAGACTATGACAGTAGGCCTAGCTTGAGCATATATGATACCTCAAAGCTGACCTCTACAGTGATGCACTTCCTCCAATATAGCCATACCTACTCCAACAAGGCCACTCCTAATAGTGTCATTGTTTATGGACCAAGCATTCACATACTTGAGTCTATGAAAGCCATGCTTATTCAACTTTTCAAACTACCATAATATGTGTGTGTGTGTGTGTGTGCGTGTGTGTTTTGTAATGAAACCACAGCTTGTTTACTAAATCAAATCTTCAGAGACATGTGGTGTGAGTTGCTTTGAGTTTTGGCTTTTGGTTCAGTTGTTTTGGGTATTTCTATGCAAATGTCTAATGAGAGAATTTTTTTATATTTGTATTTAACAAATACAAATAAATGTGTAGGGTTAGTATACAGTACTTTATAAATTCAAAATCACTATAAAATCTTCCATCTCCATTAATACTATGTTATACTGAAATTACTCAGGAAATATATAATCTGAGTATACAAATAGTGAAGGAATGAATTATGATTGACTCATTAACTTCCTGTGTTTAATGCCTTTGGAGTAGTGGTAAGCTTAAATACTGAGTCAGTATTAAGTGACACAGCCAGTAATTACCTGAATACATTCCTCATGGTATTGTTCTTATTCAAGTTTAAAAAAAGATTTCAGTGTCATTTACACTGTAATTAACTCTCTAGTTTTCATAAAATTATAGTTGTAGAAATTCTTCTATGAATTAAATAAATTAGAAATGTCAATTTTGCTTACTTAACCAAGTTCTCTTGGTTACATCACCTGGCTAAACTAATACACATCACAATCAGAAAACTGTTGTCCATACAGTGAAGATAACATCATAGGAACATTTAATTTTTAGAATTAAAAAGTGAATCATGCAGTATGTGGCATTATTCTTACGTTCAGTGTAAGTCTTTAGATGTGAATCCTGATTGTTGGATTTAACAATACTTTATATCTTTCTATTTTCAACTGATATTAGCTGTTCTGCACATTAAAATGTCACTTAGTAATAAAATACAGACTTTTTTTCTGTTGGGTATTTTGTGTGGTAAGGCTGCCATATATGTACAGGAATGAGTAGAATGAATATGACTTCACTTCTTTACTATAAATATCCAAGACTTCCAGAGTGATGCCATGTTCTGGTTAATAATGCACTGTCAAGCAATTTTCTGGATTAGTTCTACAACTGTCTTTTTTAAAAAGCAGTATGCATGGTCTAGCTGTGCTATTTCACTGCAAATGCTTGACATTGCTGTTTATCTTTACCATTCTGATGTTTATAGACAAACACAGTGGCAATTCCAATCTTTTTAAAATTAATATTTTATCTATTTACCTCCCTCTCCTGTCCCTCCTCTCAGATTTCTTAACCCCAATCCTTCCCCTTTAGCCTCTAAGAGTGTTGTCTACCTCTGGGTATCACCCCACCCTGGGGCATCAAGTCTCTACTGGATTAGGGGCATCCTCTCTCACTGAGGCCAGACAAGGCAGCCCTCTGCTATGCATGTGCCCAGGGCCTCAGAGCAGCTTGTGTATGCTCTTTGGTTGGTGGTTTAGTCTCTGGGGACAATTCCATTCTTAACAATCGTATTGTCTAATAATCTTTTTAAAATTTCTTGCCAATCCCATTCATGTATAGATGGAGTTTGGGAATTTTTTTATTTATCATTACTCTTTCTTTCCTTCTCTACTAGGAAAATACTTTTTTCCTCCGAGTTTGGTGTTTTTGTTTTTTTGTTTTGTTTCTTTTTTTCACTGACTGAATTCAATTAGTTACCTTGCAGAAGCATGAGTTGGGAGTGATGTCCAGAAACAAGGGCAATTTATAAATGGAAAAAAAAGTCACTGACGCAAATAAACCTCTGTCACCAGCAACCATCCTACAGTCATGGCTAGTGATTCATAGGTGCCTTCCACATAGGTGAATGGTGACGGCTCCAATCTTCCGTGGCCTTGTAGCCAAAGCTGTGGTAAGTTCACAAGGGCAGAGATGATGTCCTGAGAAGGAGACACCGTTTCCCAGCGCCCTCAATCTCTGTGTCTTACATTCTTTCTGCCTCCTCTTTTGAGTAGTTCTTGGTGATACTTAAGCCTTGCAGATGGTGCTACAGATGACCCATTTAGAGAAAAGCACCTCAGCTGCTAATTCTCCTCACAGCCACAGGTTGTGAGTCTCTCTGCATTAACTGTAGAAAAAGGAGATTCTCTGGTGGACAGGCAATCAAGCTGCCATGTTACTAACCAAAGGGGTCCCATTCCCTATCTGCATCTCTCTTCCTGACTGAATGAGTTATATTTGTTGTTGTTGTCTTTTAAAATTAATGTTCTAGTTGATTTATTAATTTACATATATTTGAGTGTTGATTTCTGACAGTTGTACAGATATTTTGAAATTTCTTTATTACTTCTAAAACTATATTATTTCTTAGAATTCTCTGCATAGGCTATTCTTTGCAGAGAGAGTTAAGTTTCTTCCCTTTCAAACTATGTGTTTAACTGATTATTTGTTACTTTATTGTATTGACTATACATTCCAGCAATACACTGAATATAGTAATGAGGAAAGACATTTCTCATTATTTCTGATATTGGGAGAAAATAATATTTTAATATTACCTGTATGTTTTTATATACATCATTTATCAACCTGAGAAAATTTTCATATCTAATTTACAGATATTTTTATCATAAATACATTTTAATTTTTTTCAATGTGTTTCTGCTTTAATTAATAGGGACATATAATTTTTCTTTAATGTTATAACATAATGGATAATATAAATTAATTTTCAAGTATTAAATCAGATTTCACTTTAAGAATAAACCCCACTTGATCATGACATAAAATTATTTTTATATATTACTAATTTCTATTTGCCATAAAGTTTTAGGAGTTTTTATAACTACATTTATGATATTTATGCATTTTATTTTTACTATTTTGTCTGGTTTTAATATTGGATTTATACTTACTTTATGAAATTAATTTGAAAATGGACCAACATTTTCATTTTCTAGATATGTATAATAAGTGTTAATTCATTCAATAACTTTTAAATTTCTCCAGGGAAACAAAATGAAAATGAAATTATACCCGGGAAAATTTTAAAGTGTGAATTTAATTCTCTAAGTACTTATACAATTATTCAAATTACATCTTTGAGATTAGATATTGTGGTGGCTAGACTTTCTTGAAGTAATTTGTTCATTTCACCTAAATTACCATTGAATATATATACATGCCTGCAGTGGCCCCTTATTGACCTTTAGCAGCTATGGCATCTGTACTAATAGCTCCTGGTCCATTCATGATCTTGATAATTTGTGTCTTTTCCCTTCCATT
>NW_022196904.1:59882541-59918640 GCF_008632895.1 Mastomys coucha
TTGGTCAACATGGCTATGAGTATTATTACTACAAAAGTGTTATCTATGGCTTACCTATACTGTATTTCTTTTTGAATTTATTTATCTCTGCTCATTTGTTAATATTATTCTTTCTTCTCTTCATATTTTGTGCTAGATTTCAGTTTATACTATTTTTAAATAGTAAATGTTAATATTTAGTGGTTTTAGACTTTTATCTTTCCTTTTCTTTCTTTTTTATTTGCATTATATAGATACAGTTCTATATATTATAATTATATATATGTATATATAATTTGTTTACATTCCAGTCATTGCCCACTCCCTCCCAGTATCCCCTCCCAGAGTTTCTCTTCCCATTCCTCCTCCTCCTGGCCTCTGAGAAAGTGTTTAATGCCCCACCAGGCCTCACTCCCTGGGGTAGGGCCTCAAGTCTCTCTAGGAATAAGTCCTTCTTCTCCCACTGAGGTAAGGCCAGACCAGGCAGTTCTCTGTGATATTTGTGCTCCAGGCCTCAGACCACCTATGTATGCTCCTGATTGATGGCTCAGTCTCTGGGAGATCCCTGGGATCTGGGTTAGTTAAGATTGCTTGTCTTACTATGGGGTTGCCTCTTGTCCCTGTAGTTCTTTTAGACAGGAATAATATTGGGTAAGAAATTTTGACTACAGGTTAGTAACCCTGTCCCTCGACTTGAGGCCCTGTCTATTTACTGAAGATGAACTCTTCGAGTTCTCTCTCCCCATTGTTGGCCATTTTGGCTAGGGTCATCTCCACTGAATCCTGACAGTCTCTTACCTCCCAGGTTTCTGGTACTTTCTAGAGTGCCCTCCCAGATCCCCACCCCCAGGTTTATTCATTCTTCTGACTCTGTGGGATTCTCTTCTTTCCCCTGCCCCATGTGTGATCCTGTTTCCCTTTGCTCTTCCCTCTCCCCATCCCTCTCCCACCCAGGTCCCTTCCTCCCTCTGCCTCATGTGATTAATTTCTATCCCCTTCTAAGTGGGATTGAATCATCCTCACTTGCGTCTTTCTGCTTGTTACATTTCTTACAGTCTGTAGGTTGTATCATAGATATTCTATCTTTTTTAGCTAATATCCACTTATCAGTGAGTACATACCATGCATGTCCTTTTTTGTGTCTAGGTTACTTCACTCAGGATAGTATTTTCTAGTTTCATCCACTTGGCTGCAAAAATCAAGATGTTATCATTTTAAATAGCCGAATAGTATTCCATTGTGTAAATGAGCCAAATTTTCTGTATCCATTTTTCTGTTGAGGGACATCTGGGTAGTTTCTAGCTTCTGGCTATTACAAATAAGGCTGCTATAAACATAGTTGAGCACATTTCCTGGGATGGTGAGGCATCTTTTGGGTAAATGCCCAGGAATAGTATAGTTGGGTCTTCAGGTAGAAATATTTCCAGTTTTCTGAGGAACTACCAGATTGATTTCCAGAGTAGTTGTACAGTTTGCAATGCTACCAGCAATGGAGGAGTGTTCCTCTTTATTTGCATTCTCACCAACATGTGCTATCACTTGAGTTTTTGATCTTAGCCATTCTAATTAGTGTAAGGTAGAATCTGAGGTTTGTTTTTATTTGCATTTCTCTGATGACTAAGAATTTCAAACTTTTCTTTAAGTGCTTCTCAGCCATTTGAGATTCTTCTTTAGCTCTGTATCCAATTTTTTTAGTTAGATTATTTGGGTTTTTTTGGGGGGGAGGGAAACTTCTTGAGTTCTTTATACATATTGGATATAGGGTTAATGAAGATATTTTACCCAATATATAGGTTGCTTGTTTGTCCTAATGACAAACCGAAGCTTTTAAGTTTCATGAGGTCACATTTATCAATTGTTGATTCTTAGAACCTAAGCAATTGGTTCTGGATATATCCCTCTATGCCAATGAGTTTGGGGATCTTTCTCTTCTGTTAGATTCAGTGGGTCTTGTTTTATGTTGAGGTCCTCAAACCACTTGGACTTGAGTTTTGTGCCAGGTAATACATATGAATATATTTTCATTCTTCTACATAAAGACTGCCAAATAGACCAGCACCGTTTATTTAAGATGCATTCTTTCTCCACTGTGTGTTTTAAGCTTCCTTATCAAATATCAAGTATCCAGATATTCTTCTGGGTCTTTGATTCTATTCTGTTGATTGACCTGTCTGTATCTGTACCAGTACCCTGTGGTTTTTAATCACTATTGCTTTGTAGTACAGCCTGAGGTCAAGGCTGGCGATTTCCCCTAGAAGTTCTATTTTTGAGAATTTTTTGGCTATCCTGGCTTTTTTGTTTGTCAATATGAAGTTAAGAACATGGCCCATAGCTCCAGTAGCATGTATATAGCAGAGGATGACCTAGTTGGTCATCAATGGGAGAAGAGGCCCTTGGCCTTGTGAAGGTTCTATGCTCCAGTGTAGAGGAATGTCAGGGCCAGGAAGCAGGAGGGGGTGGGGTGGTGAGCAGAGGAAGGAGGGAGGGAAAAGGTTGTTTTTTTGTTTTTTGTTTTTGTTTTTTTGTTTTTTGTTTTTCTTTTTTTTTCTGGAGGGGAAACTGGGAAAGGAGATATCATTTGAAATATAAATAAAGAAAAATATCTAATAAAAATATTCTGTACATAAATTTCCTGTATTTGTAAAATCATGCATTGTTTTTTATGCAGATAATTTCAGTCATCTGTATGTTTCTTTCACCTTTTTATAAAAAGAAAAAAAAACAACAAGAATTGTTCTTTCTATGTCTAAGAAGAATTGAGTTGGAATTTTGATGGGGATTGCACTGAATTTGTAGATTGCTTTTGGTAAGATGACCATCTTCACTATGTTATTCCTACAAATCCATGAGCATAGAAGATCTTTCCATCTTCTGAGGTCTTTTTCTATTCTATTTCTTTTTTCAGGGATTTGAAGTTCTTGTCATACAGATCTTTTACTGGCTTGGTAAGCGTTAGACCAAGATATATTTTACTATTTGTGGCTGTTGTGAAGGGTATTATTTCCCTAATTTCTTTCTCAGCCTATTGATCATTTGTATAAAGGAAGGCTAGGTGATTTGTGTGAGTTAATTTTATACCCTACCACTTCGCTGAAGTTGTTTATCATCTGTAGGGGTTGTCTGGTGGAATTTTGGAGGTCATTCTTGTATACTAACATATAATCTGCAAATAATGATACTTTGACTTCTTCCTTTTCTTTTATCCCCTTGATTTCCTTTTGTTTTCTAATTGCTCTAGCTAGAAAAAGTTTGAGTACTATACTGAATAGATAGGGGGAAAGTTGGCAACATTGCCTTGTTTCTGATTTTAATAGGATTGTTTCTAGTTTCTCTACATTTATTTGATGTTAGCTTTTGGTTGGCTATATATGCTTTTATTATATTTAGATCTGTGTCATGCATTTATGAGCTCTCCAAGTCATTTAACATGAAGGGGTGTTGTATTTTGTCGAAGGATTTTTCAGCATCTAATGAAATGATCATGTAACTTTTATTCTTGAGTTTGCTTATATAGTGTATTATGTTGATGGATTTTCATATATTCTACCATGCCTGGGATGAAACCTATTTAATCTTGATGAATGCTCATTTTCATGTGTTCTCGGATTCAGTTTTTAAGAATTATATTGAGTATGTTTGCATCAATATTCAGAAACAAAATTGGCCTGAAGTTCTCTTTCTTTGTTAGGCCTTTGTGTGGTTTAGGTATCAGAGTAAATGTGCCTTCATGGGATGAATTAAGTAGTATTCCTTCTGTTTCTATGGAATTGTTTGAGGAATACTGATATTAGCTCTTCTTTGAAGGTATGATAGAATTCTGCATTAAAGAGCCTTTTGGTTGGGAGACTTTTAATGACTCTATTTCCTTAGGGGTTATGATAGATAGTTTACCTGATCTTGATTTAACTTTGGTATGTTATTTCTGTCTAGAAAATCAACAATTTCATCTAGATATTCCAGTTTTGTAGAGTATAGGCTTTTGCAGTAGGTTCTGGTGATTTTTTTGAATTTCTTCAGTTTTTCTTGTTATGTCTCCCGTTTCAATTCTGATTTTGTTAATTTTAATACAGTCTCTGTACCCTTTAGTTGGTTTGGCTAAAGGTTTATCTATCTTATTTATTTTCTCAAAGAACCAGGTTTTGGTTTTGTTGAGTTTTTGTATCATTCTCTTTGTTTCAAACCAAGTGATTTCAGCCCTGAGTTTGGCTGTTTTCTGCCATCTACTCTTCTTGGGTGTGTTTGTTTCTTTATGTGCTAGAGCTTTCAGCTGTGCTGTTAAATTGCTTGTATGTGATCTCTCCAATTTTTTTTAATGGAGGCTTTTACTGCTATGAATTTTGCTATTAACACTGCTTTTATTGTGTCCCATATGTGTGGGTATGATGTGTCTTCATTTTCATTGAATTCTATAAAGTGCTTGATTTATTTTTTTTATTTCTCCCCTGACTAAGTTATCATTGAGGAGAGAGTTTCTCAGTTTCCATGAGTATGTGGGTTTTCTGTTGTTTCTCTTGTTATTAAAGTCCAGTATCCATGGCTATCTGACAGCATGCATGAGATTATTTCAGTCTTCTAGTGTCTATTGAGGCTTGTTTTGTTTCCAGTTATATGGTCAATTTGGAGTATGTTCCATGAGGTGCTGAGAAGAAGGTAAAATCTCTTGTTTGGGGGTGAAATGTTCTGTAGATATCTGTTAAATCCATTTGGTTTATAAATTCTGTTAGTTTCATATGTCTCTGTTTAGTTTTTGTTTCAGTGACTTGTCCATTGGTGAGAGTGGAGTGTTGAAGTCTCCCACTATTACTCTGTAAGGTTCAATGTATGTTTTACACTTTACTAAAGTTTCTTTTACGAATGTGGGAGCTCTTGAACTTGGGGCATAAATATTCAGAATTGAGACTTCCTCTTGGTGGATTTTTCCTGTGCTGAATATGAAGTATCCTTTCCTATCTTATTTGATAACTTTTGGTTGGAAGTCTATTTTATTGGATACTAGAATGGCAACTCCAGCTTGTTTCTCAGGACCATTTGCTTGGAAAACTTTTTTTCCAGCCTTTTCCTCTGAAGTGGTGTCTGTCTTTGTCACTGAGAATTTCTTGCATACAATAAAATGCTGGTTCTTATTTACATATCCAGTCAGCTTTCCTGTGTCTTTTTATCGGTGAATTTAATCCATTGATGTTGGGAGATATTATCAATAGTGTTAATCTGTATTATTTTTGTTACTGCAAGTGGTATTATGTATGCATGGTTCTCTTCTTTTTGGTTTCTTGCAAAATGTTTATTTTCTTGTTTTTTCTTGGGTTAGTTTCCTTTCTTGTGTTGGAGACTTCCTTCCAGTAGTCTCTTTAGTGCTGGATTACTAGAGAGAGATTGTTTAAATATGGTTTGTCATGGAATATCTTAGTTTCTCTACCTATGGTGATTGAGAGTTTTGCTGGGTATAGTAGCCTGGGCTGACGTTTGTGTTCTCTCAGGGTCTGGATGATATCTTCCCAGGACCATCTGGCTTTTAGAATTTGTTTAGATGTCTTGTGTAATTCTGATAGATCTGCTGTTATGTGTTACTTTGCTTTTTTTCCCTTGAATCTTTTAATATTTTATCTTTCTTCAGTGCATTTAGTGTTTTGATTCTTATGTGATAAGAGTACTTTCTGATTCTTATGTGATGAGAGTATTTTCTGCTCCAATCTATTCGGCATTCTGTAGGCTTCTTGTACATTTATGACCATCTCTTTCATTAGGTTCTGGAAGTTTTCTTCTATGACTTTGTTGAAGATGTTTTCTGGCCTTTTGAGCTGGGAATCTTCACTTTTTCTATTCCTATATTCTTAGGTTTGGTCTTTTCATTTTGTTTTGAATTTTCTGGATATTTTAGGTTAGGAACTTTTACACCTTGTGTTTTCTTTGACTGGTGTGTCAATATCTTCCATGTTATCTCCTATACCTGAGATTCTCTCTTCTATCTCTTGTATTCTGTTGGTGATACTTGGGTATGTAGCTTCTGATCACTTTCCTAGATTGTTCATCTCCAGAATTGCCTCTATTTCTGTTCTTTTTATTGTTTCTATTTCCAGTGTTTGTTTTTGGGCAATTAGGTTCAATTCCTGATTGATTGTATTTTCCTGTATTTCTTCTTTAAGAGATTTATTTGTTTCTTCTTTAAGGGTTTCTATCTATTTACATGTGTTTTCCTGTATTTCTTTAAAGGAGTTAATTATATCCTCCTTAAAGACTTCTATAACCTTCATAGAAATGGTATTTTAGGTCATTATCTTTTCAGAAGTATTAGGGTATCGAAGTCTTGCTGCAGTGTGAGAACTAGGTTCTGATATTGCACAATTGCAGTGGGTTCTGTCCCTTATGATCTTGTGCTTGCCTCTAACCATCGAGTTATTTCTGGTGTTAACTGACCTGGTTGCCTCAGACTAGAGCTGGCATCTTTGGAAGCAGGTATAGCTCTATGACAAGGATGAAAGCAGTTCTCTTTAGAGGCAGGCAGTGCTGTTTCTGGTTAGGTTTGACCTTCTGTACCCCTGGTTACTGCAGACATCCTGGGAGGCAGACAGACTGTAGGGTGTGGGAGGGTATTGGGCCAGGTGATCTGGCCTGGGGGAGGAGCAGACCAGAGGTGACTTTTTTTCTTTTCTAAGTTATGCATTTACAACAGTAATTTTTCTTCTTATGACTGTTTCAGTCTTATATTTAAAATGTGAATATGCTTGCATGAAAATGGAATTTGATATATAGTTTTATTCATTTGAAATACCTTTGACTTGTGGATTATCTAATATTATATTGATTAGTTTAAATGCAGTTATACAAATTACTATTCTTTTTCTAATTTCTAGTTGGAATATACGAAACTAAAGACTAGTCTCTGAATGATGGCAATTCTTGAGGTTTTTCTAGAACACATGTACCTCATTATGCAACTTTAAGTAAAAGAGATTGTTATTCTTGATGTCCTAAACCTTATCTAACTATTTGAAATGTCAAGACTGATATTTTTCTAAAAAGAAAAAGAAAAAATAGTCCACCTCAAGCTTCAACTCTGGTCTAAAGATCTCCAGCCTTTCCCACTTGATAGCCATTCTGACTGATTACTTTTTAATTAAAAATGTCATTCATGAGTACAGCATTTATACCAGATCTATTCTCTCCTCTACCCACTTCATCTCTTATTGTTATCCTCAGTGTCCTAGCTGAATCTATTTTGATTACTTACCATATTCCAGGATTCAGAATCATGGCAAGAATTCCATATAACTATTTGAATATTTGTGCTTTGTACTATCTCTCTGGTATGTATGGAATTAGATATCTTGTGCTCCAAGAAAACTAACTAGATGCAAATTGAGTCAACCAAAACAAAAACAAAAATAACAACAAAAAAAACCATAAGCTAAATCTAAAACTAATTTCCTACTATGGAGCTGTTACAGAGACCCATAGACCTGTCAGAGATATACTGACTGCACGATGGAATTGTAACCTGTTTATTCAAATGCCTTGTCTGGTTTGTACAAGAAGTGAGTCATTTGTAAGAATAGCACAGTTTTACTGTCAGTTGACGAGATGCCTCCAATTAAAATGAGATCATTTTTTTCTTGGAGAGGGTTGATATTTTCTTCATTTCAAAACTCAGGTATTAATCTAGCAAGCTCTTACTTGTCATTATGTTTTACAGTATACCATCAGAGAAACTTAATCTGGTAAAGACTGCAATGCAATTTGTTTTTACTTTTCAGAGAGTTACCAATTGTCTATGGAAGTGTTAGAATTTAGTTTGTAGAGAACTTGAGCACCTTACCCTACTACAGTGTATCATATGATCACATTTACTGAGGCTTTTATGCAAGCAGGAAGATCTTAAAAGGTCATAACAACTCATATTGTAACACTGGTAAATGTCAAAGGGTGAGAAACAAATCTGTCAAAATTCTCGATCTTTCACCCTATTGAGAACTGTAAGAGTCCACTGGTGTAGATCATGTCAAGAATTCTCCTTTTGGTATCTTGCTATGTCCTCATATAAAATTTCCATAGTGTATAATTAGGAATCAGCAGAAGAGAGGAGAAAGGAAGGAAAGAAAGAAGGAAGGAAGGAAAGAAGAAAGGAAGAAAAAGAGAATGAAGGGAGAGAAAGAAGAAATTGGAAAAGAGAAGAGGAGAGAGATAATCTCATTTCTTGCATTTATAAAGCTATTAATCCCATCAAATTAGGACCCTGCCTTTAAAGGGTCTTTAACGTGTGAATGGGAAGGTCAATAGTACTCTTCTTTATAAATGGCATTTATTTCTTTACTTAATTATTTATTTATTTATTCATATTTATGAGCTATATGCATACTATGACATGCCAGAGGAGGTCAGAGGACCCTTTGATGGAGTTAGGGCTTCTCTTCCATCTTGTGAGTCTCAGCTTTATACTCGAATAGTCAAGTACTCGAGAATAGGCGACCTTACCCTATAAGCCATCTAGTCGGCCCTGTGATACTCTGCTGTGCATTTGTTTCTAGTACAAGAGGGCCCTGACACATTACATTTCCAATTAAATGTGCTTGTTTTATGACTGCATGGATATGTGGATGGATACAAGAAAGAATGACTGCGGTAATATAACTGCATCAGTGTCCTGTTCAAGATAACTTAGCTATAAAGCACAGAATACTGTAATTAAATAGCAATTTAGTGGAATCCAAAAACACCATATCTACTACTATGTATGTCTTCTGCTACATCTCCTGAAAATTAGAATTATATATCTTATATTTTTGGTTGTGAGTCTACCCTTTAATGGCTGAGCCATCTCTCCAGCCCAGAATTATATATCTTAATAACACATAAAATGAATGATGTATATAGATAGAATAAAGACAACCATAACTATAATGGTACAGACTCTAAGGTTGACTCTTTTTACAATAGCTTTAGAACACTAAATGAATTTTAACAAACATTTATACAGTGCTGAAAATTTAATACTGAATTCTACCAAAAGTGTATTTAATCTCCAATGGACCAAAGCATTGAATTTGTGAAGATTGTTCTGTGGAATCCCAGAAGCTTGAAAAGAAAGGTAGAAAGTTTAGTCTAGTTTTGGAGGTAGTAGGAAATAGAAAACAGGAGAGGATATTGACTGATTTTCCTCAACATACTACAGAAGCATTCAGTGGTAGATGCAAGGGCACAGGCTTGTCATTGGTACATTATTCTCTACACCCTAGAAAATAATATTTCTTACTCATCAACTCTACTCAATCTAAGGGTATTAGAGACAAGACATTATAAGCAAGTGATAATCTGGAATTTAACTATATTATAGACTCTCAGTAATGATTACTAGTGACTATCATAGGATACTATACTTAATTGTTGCATTGAGGACTGACTTTTCTTGAGGTTTAACAAAGCAGGTATTCCTATGGAGAGTTAGGTGAAATGCCTATCAAGTGTTCCTGGGGAGAAGTAACAAAGGCTGAGTTGGGTAGAATGAGTAAATGTGAGACGCCATGCCAAGCAAAGAATCATACACAAATGGGATACAGATCATTTCTTTATAGGTGTCGTAGCATCACTTTATTAAAAAAATAATAATAAAGTTACAAAAGTAAGAATGTCCTTACTTGACATTTGATGATCTATAAAATGTAGATTTTTCCAAGGTAAGGAGGTTATCCTTTCCTGGAAAAAACACTCAGAGGATAGTGTAGGCATCCCGATGTGAAGAATGACTCCTGCACTCCCATGAAATGACTGAAAACTCACCAACATTTATCAGTTTCACATTCTAACCTTTAACATATTATTTAATTTTTATTGACATTTGCAAAATATATTTATGAAATGTCATGTGATCTTGAGATATCCTTCTTCCATTTACCTCTTCTCAAGATAAAAGCTTTTGAAACCCACAAATTACACTAGCATAGATCAAATTAGACCAAATGGTTTTGAATGTTATTTATTTACTTATTTATTCTTTATTAGATTTTTTTGTTGTTGTTGTTTTTTTGGCTTTTCGAGACAGGGTTTCTCTGGATAGCCTTGGCTGTCCTGGAACTCACTCTGTAGACCAGGCTGGCCTCGAACTCAGAAATCCACCTGCCTCTGCCTCCCAAGTGCTGGGATTAAAGGCATGCGCCACCACCGCCTGGCGTTAGATTTTTTTTTATTTATGTTACACGATATCTTCTTTCCCAGTTTCCCCTCTTGAAAAAAAGAAAAAAGAAAGAAAACAAAAACCCTGTTCCCTCCCTCCTCCCCCTGCTTACCACACCACCCTCTCCTGCTAACTGGCCCTGGCATTCCCCTACACTGGGGCATAGAACCTTCATAGGGCCAAGGGCCTTTCCTCCCATCGATGACCAACTTGGCTATCCTCTGCTATACATATGCTGCTGGAGCCATGAATCCCCCCATGTGTAATCTTTGGTTGGAGTTTTAGTCCCTGGGAGCTTTGAGGGTACTAGTTAGTTCATATTGTTGTTCATCCCAAGGGGCTTCAAACCCTTCGGCTCCTTGGCTCCTTTCTTTAGCTCCTTCATTGGGGACCCTGTACTCAGTCCAATGGATGGCTGTGAGCCTCTACCTCTGTATTAGTCAGGTCCTGTCAAAGACTCCCAGGAGACAGCTATATCAGGCTCCTGTCAGCCAGCACTTGCTGACATCCACAATAGTGTCTGGCTTTGATGATTGAATATGGGAAGGATTCCCAGGTGGAGCAGTCTCTTTAATAATAGCAAAAGTCTTTGCCTATGAACTATAGAGCAACACATTTTGCATATATAAAAGCAGTACTTTCTGTTATTCCAATACCTTTTGTTTTGAGGTCTTCTATATGGATGAGTTAGTCTTTATTTCAGAGAGGTGACAATTTTACAGTCTAAGATGTTGAACTTTAAGATGTTTATAGCTTTTTTTCTACGTCTCATTACCCTCCCACACCACAAGATGTGGTGTTATACTTTCTTCCTTTCAGAGGGGATAGTGGATGAAAGTCTCACCTATGCAGGATGTGACCTGCTGGGACAGGAGGCCAGCCCATTCACATCATGTTTGATGTGAACTAAGCTGTAGGGAAAGTCAATAGAGAAATAACAAAGTCCCTTATTATTTTGTTGACAGTTTTTCTCTGAAACCACCTTTTCTAAACCTTAGCCTCAACAGTTACTCTCAATCTTTGCCTTTGTCTTGTTTATCTAAAACCAATACTGAGTCCAGCTCACATCAATCAATGTTGTTCTGAGAATCATGACAAAGGACTCCCAATTCTCTTGTTTAACAGCTTATTCAACACCCATTGCCTTCTGTGACCTTTCCAGATCCATACTTCCTTACTTCAAGGCCTCCAATATTCTAAGGTAAAAAAAAAAAACAAAAAATAGGGACAGTCAGAAAGAAAGAGTTTAGCTGAAGAGTATAACAGATTTCCTCATATTTGTAACAGTAGGAGCAATGGTTACACAAAGAAAGACCTTATTTATCAAGCAGTTTTGGCCACTTTCAAAGAGAATATAAAGTATGAAGCCTTTTGTTTTTGGACTAAAGAGAGTTCAACAAGGTCTAAGAAGTTAGCTCCTTGCTAGTCTGAAATGTGTACTAAAAAAGCTGAGTGCTGAACTGAAACAAATCTATTCAAAAGAAATAAAAATCCATGCAGATTTGACTAGCAAATTATCAAGGTATACAAAATGGTAGCTAAGTTTATTTATTTAAGGCAAAAATTTCAACACTAGAGGAATGCATGTATTTGCATATAAAAATGGAATTATTTGCATATGCTAACTGAAAATCATGAATGCTGCTTCACATTTTTGAACTTTTTAATTCTAAGTCACTATAAGAATAGGAAAAGTAAAAGATATTGCCTTACTATTAAAAATATAGTTTTGTCAATTATTAAAGCATACAAATGGCTTCCTAATTAATTTAAATAATTTGTACCTTTTAATAATACTTTTCCTTACATAATGTTTCTAAGCAAATTAATCACATAAATACACACATTGGAGGGAAAAATTACACTATGGATTCAGAATCAAATGTTTCTATTATAATCCTTTTTATTAATGCCATCAACAAAATCTTCCTTTATGACACTGTACCACATGATGGCAAAGAATCATGAGACTCAGGTAAGTGAAGGCAATAGGAACAGAACCTTATTCCATGTCACATATTCATGTAGATATGTATAGTGCATGTGTAATATATATATATATATATATATATATATATATATATATATGGTGCTGTATTTATGTTATACAAATGGGTAAATATTAAATAGCAAAATATCTGACATGGCTTATTTTGTTTATTCATAGTATCTACAACATTTTGTATATATCATCATCATCATCACTATAGTGGTTGTATTTTTCTATAACAGTAACAGTTTATTTTTCAAAACCCACAGAAAAACTCTAGTGCCACTTTTTACAAATATCTGTTTTTGAGAGTGGTCAAGATTAAGAACAGTCTCATTAATCAGCAATATTCTATCAGATTATTGTTGAAATTGATGATTTTTATCCTAATTTTGGTCAGTTCATCATACAAACAATTCATATATACTACATTGTTATTTATTCAATGAGTATATTTGAGACCCAGTAAAATCCCTTCTTCCAGCCACATCTATCCCCTTGAAGTTTATATTTTTCTGGTGGCTATAATCTGGATTTTTTTCTTACCCCTATGTTTGTATCATTTATATATTTAATCTTTTCATAGTGTTCCAGATTTCCTGGATGTTATGCATCTGAAATTTTTTTAAGATTTAGCATTTTTTCAACTGAACTACCTATTGATAGTACAGAACTAGAGTTTCCCTCATTCTTCCACACCTCCTTCAGTTATTCCTGCTATTCCATCTCAATCTCCATGGAACTTCCCATTGTCCAAAAGAACCATTATAAACCAGGAGTCCCACAGCTCACATACTTTGTAAAACTCAGGTAAACTGAAAATCTACCCTTCTTTTCCTCCTTAATTTTGGTATCTGCAAAATATTCTAAGACCTCACCTGTCTGCCACCCTCTGCTCCATCTCATAGCCGACATCCACATTATTCAGACTCACTGTCCCTCATGGCCGTAGCCAGTTCTGTCAACCTTCAAAGAGATGGACCTTTATTCTGGACCCACTTCCCACTTAAGAGAATCCCAAAGTTAGTCCCTATCTCTATTTGTTGTTCGTTTACCCACTACTTCTAAAATACTAATCTGATATTGCTTGGAGTTGAATCCAGAGCTCCAACAGAAACTTTAGATCTTAGACTAGTCATAGTATGATTCTTAAAACCCACTAAGACACCAAGAAAAAAACCAAGCTTTATTCTTTTAGTCCACAACCTGTTAGATTGGAGCAACAGCAACCAAAGAATCAAGCACATACCCAACAAAGACAAGCCCAGACATTCTTACCAAGAAATACCACAAACTTTATAAACCTAAAAGGTAGATAAAAATAAAAAACAAACATGAAAAAGCAAGACAAAATGCCTCCTCCAGAAATGAGAACCGTACTGCAATAGGCTGTAGGTAAGGTAAATTAGTTGAATCACAAGACAATCTATACCCAACAAAACTATCAATCACGCTCGGCAGAGAATGATAAACTTTTCATAGTAAAAATGAATTTCAGAAATTTCTATTCACCAATCCCCTTCTGCAGAAGACACTAGACAAAAAAAAAAAAAAAAAAAAAAAAAAAAAAAAAAAAAAAAAAAAAAAAAAAAAAAACCTCAGTTTGAAAACGTTTAAGTATATCCCATGGACACAAAAACAAAACATCCCAGAAGAGGTAAGAAAAAATATCACAATGAAATAACAATAGTTAATAAAATTACTCATTGATAAAAAAATTACTCATTGATAACACCACTCCATTGAAAAGACTTTTTAACCTACATAGTGACCTGTCTTCAAGATGTACTAATGCAATAGTGATACAAATATTATCTGAGTAATCCATCTTTTTAAAATTGGAATTAAGGCTTATTCCATGAGTTAGAACCTATATTTGATACTGCTAAAAGGCCAAGAGTCATAGCCCAGATAAATCATGGACCCTAGCAGAAAAAGTTTGCTATAATTCTGCAAAATTAACATAGCTATAAAATGAAACTTAAGAATGTGCAGTTACACCCATAGATCAGTGGATTTTCTAACCCTAATCTTAGAAGCTTTTTTGGCATAGGTAGTAATCAACACAAAGATCTACAAGTGGACAATTTGCAGAAACAAACATTTCTATGCACTCATTCTTAATTGGAATGTCTTTTTCAAATTCCTTCCTTAAAGTATTGAAAGTCTATATGGAAATGGAGACAGAATGATCCCAAAAGCTAGAAGTGATGGATGACCCCAAGGAAACAGCATCATCAGACAAAACAGGTCTGATGTACTCATAGAAATGGTGATAGCATACACAAATCTCTACAAGACAAGTCACACAGAATTCCAGCAGTGAAAAAGAAGTAGACACAAATGTCCCCCCCCAAAAATAGTTATTTTCAAAGATACCTTTGTGAGAGGGAAATCCATTTTCTCCAGCAGAGTGACAGTGTATATATCAACCGTGTGTCAGAGCAATCTCCCTGCTCAGGTGTACATGCCAACACAAAACAGACTCCATTTCTTTTTGCCTGTTTTCGTTTTTGTTTTGGTTGTGGTTTTTTTGTGTTTCTGATTTTCTCAAATAAAGTAAAAGAAAGCACATTGGGTGGGTAGGTGGTGGAAGGATAAAGGAGGAGCAAGGAAAGAAAAAATATTCAAATAAGTCATTTGAAAAACTAAGACAAGTAAATACAAAAGTCCAATGAAATTCTAATTTGAATGGCATTTTAAAGATATAAGAAAAATTCTATTTCCTAAGAAAATGAAATAGGGTATGCAAGTATATGTGTGCTGCTTGTGCCCTGGACTGCTCACTACCCAGTCCTACCTGCCATTGGGGGTTGGAGGTGAGGGGGTGCAGAATCAGACACAGACTCAGGGGGCAGGTGAGAAATGCTTCAGCAAGCTCATCTGAACACTGCTGCAAGCTTCTTTAATAACCTCCACCCATGCCCCATGGGTCCCAAGAAAGCATCTCTTCTAAACAGCAGTTCCAGATTGGCTGGCATTGTCTGCGCCAGCATTCCTTGGTTTCTCAGGCAGTCCTCAATTATGTCCTCCTGCAGGAGATGCCTTTGCGGCTGCACTGCCTCTGGTATTTACATAGAAATGGCTCCACTGTTCCTTCTACATGTAGGTGTTTAGACTCTTGCTGAAGTAAGAGATTTCTGTTCAGATGTATTATTTGATTTAATATGTTACAAGAATTTTAAATGTTCCTTTTTCTCACCTAATGATGTGGCCAGTCCTTAGGGAGTTTTTGTCCCTTCTTTTCCTCTACATATGAAAACAGTTGAGAGTATTGTTTTGTAAAATCATTAAACATTTCCAGAAGTTTTATTTCTTCCCTTCCATAATGTATCCACCTAATATCAAAAATAAGATGCTACAACCTCATCATACATTTGTCTCTTGGGTCAAAATTATCATAATACTTTAACATATAATCTTATTAACCAAAATTTTGCTTATAAGTCAAAATATGGTCATTGAGAAAAATCTTCCTTCGATAACATTTTGAAACAGTTCAATTCTGTTTCTATTGAAGTTCCTGGCAGGTGTAATGAATATGAAGGAGAGAGAATGTGTTCTATGTCAACATAAGGCTAATATATTTTTCTAATTACTAGAAAAAAATTCTCCTTTGATTGTTCTACATTGTCTTTCTAATTACAATATACACCTACAGTACCACCATGCTTAGCAAGGTCTATAGGCATGAAATATATGATATTTCTTTTCAGAATTATGTTTTCCTTTTCTTTCTACATCTATGTTTTCTTAAATTAACATGAATATTTCATATACATTTGTAGGAATAATACTATAGTTTTGCCACTATTCATGAGACTAATTCAAAATCACTTTTGGAATTCAGTTCTGTATCCTAACATATTTGATGTGCATATTCATTTAACTCTCCAGGGCAGCAGAGGAGGATCCTTTTAAAACAGATTATACTTAAGGTATATGTTTGATATACATATCATGAGCATATACATTTTGAGTGATTGGTGACCATGTGTTTATTAAGGACATTGTGTATGGAGTCTGGTTTTATAGTAATTTTAGTAGAGTGAATTACCTAAACTTGATTTCACATCACACTGCAAACATTACATTTCTGAAGGCACAAAATAATAAATACTTTTTCTTCATAGTATTGTGTTGGCTTTCCATATGCAAGACTGTATGCCACCCATTCACTTAATGAAATTGTCCTGAACACTTCAGCTGCTTAGAGAGATGTGTGTCTGTCTAAGCCCTTACATTGAAGTCCAACTCCCTGTGATATACAATGGAGCTTTAGACATGATTAGATCATGAAGGCAGAGCCCTCAAAAGTGAGATTAATTGTTTCATACAAAAGACCTCAAATACTTGTTTGTCCATTTGAGTGAATATTATTTACAAATCCAAAAGCCTTCACCTGATACCCAGTCTGCTAGGGACTTGTACTGGATGGGTAAGGATTTAGGGATTTGTAAAATAAATTTTTGTTGTCTATAAGCTATCTGGTTTATAATGTTTAGTTATATCATTCGAGACAAACTATAGAAATGTCCCATGTTTGTATCTTCTAAAGTATAGAGGAACCTTGGTACAAACAAAACAGCCTCTACCATTAGCAAACCAGCCACCTGTTTTATCACTGATTGTTGAATTGCTAAGAAGAAAGCCATAGTACAAATATAATAGGTGCTACTTTTTGACTTTGGCAAAGGAAATTGCAGAAACAACTTACTTGTACATAAACGAACTGGTCAAAGGGGTCCTGGATGAACAGAGGATAAAAACAGTTGCTGATTTCAAAGAGTTTCGCAGAGATATGTAGCACATAAAAGAATTAGAAAAACACTTTAACAATCGCCAAAGTGATGCAGGCTTCATGGATCACCAAAGAGCAACAAGAAAATCTTGTCTCAAGAGATAACAGAGTACTTGTCTTAGACGAGACGTCTTAGAGACAGTCTTGAGGGCCCTGACAAAAATGATGTGCTGTAGTTTCTCCAAACAGGAGTGAGATCAGCAAAACAACCAATGAACTATACGGCGGGCTTAGAATTCAGAGCCAGTATAATGCAGGTAACTATAAGTCCATAACGTAACTAACAGGAAAGGATTGAAAAAGAAGAGGTACCTTCCTGTCTGTTCCTCTTAGATCAAAGTAAGAAAGAGAATCCTAAGACCAGTCTTTACCAACCTGGACTACTAGAAAGGAAAGAGACACAGGCCCATCAATCACTAACAGAGGTGACACCTATCTGTCTTGTGCAGTCTGGGTAGTAGCTTTGACAATCAGATCACTGAGGACAAGGTAAGGACTCTTGGAGGCACAGCTCCATTATAAAAAAAGAAAGGCTCTAGATTTTCATTTTCCTTCCTGGTTGTGTTAAAATGGCTGTGAAAATTACCTGTGGTTTTTGACATTCAAAGAAAGAAGGAGGCATAGGGAACATCGAAATTAAGCCACCTCTTGTACCAGAGAACAACTTAGACATTGTTAGTAATTGAATAAAGTCAGAACAGTGTATGTCAAACTATAGGAGGCAGAAGAAACCCTTGACTTGGCCAAAATCTAGTCTGTGATTTAGCTGTTTGGAAATGGGGAAGTGAGATTCTATATTTCTAACAAACTCTCAGCTGCTGTTGATATTGGTAGTCCCACATTCACACTGAAAAGCAAGGAGTTTGAAATACAGAAAAGGGGTTAATTCCCTATTATGGTGGGAACAATAACCTTTGTTGAGAGCCACCCCACTCCTGCTGCCATCATCAGTAGCCTGAACTCTATGCCCTGCCGCAGTTTACCCTGGATGTTGAAGCTGGACTTTGCCAAATCTTAACTGGAAAGATAGACAATATGAAAATGTTTGCTGTGTCTACATCTCCATTTTGCATAAAACATGTGCACAATCCCATGATTTTATTCTAAGACAATGTATGTGACACACTGCAAGATTAGGCTAGAGAGTTTCCACTCATCCCTTGTTTGAATCAGAAAATAACAGCTACCTGTCATAGTAGTTTGTCAGGACATTTGTCACAGTTTGACGAATGGGAGACAGAAACAATGCACATTTGCTACCTCACAGTTCTGGGAGTAAGACTGAGAACAGTTCCATCTAAAGGGTCTGGATAAGAATGTGATTCAGAGTTCTCCCTCACCTATGGTACTTTGCTATAAATCCTCAGTGTTCTTTGGCATCATTATAATCTCTGTTTTGATCTTAGCATTGCACAATACTAGATGTGTGACTGTGTGTGTGTGTGTGTGCGTGCGCGTGCGCATGTGTATACACCCAATGTGCCCAAATTAGCACCTATAAACACATCAATGATATTGGATAAGAAGTCCCCTCTAATGTATCATTATATTTCTTAAACTACTGTTCTGGTGTTTCTGTTTCCAAACAGGGTCATGCCCCAAAACCTTAGGGACTGAGAATTTAACATTTAAATTTTGGTAGTGGGGGGTAATGTTACAAAAGAACTTACAACAGTGACAAAATCTCCCATATTGTTTATCCAGAAAGTCCTATTGTAACCACTGACTGCTTCTAGCATTGAAAGAGCATGATTTCTGGACCCCCTTTACCACTGCAAAAGCAGAATAATAACAGTAAGTTTCCCCTAGATCTATAGACAACCTTGTCTTGGTGTTTCTGACCATTTTATCAGCTATGGGCTTTGTACAATAGAAGAGGTGGGGTTGGTTATTTTCATCACATTTGTGTCAATATTGTTGCAATATATCCTATTGCTGTAGGGCACAGAGTTAGTCATTGGGAGATACTGATACTTCCTTTTCCTTCTGTTGAATGCAAAGTACTTTTCAGCATCATGAATGATACTCAGTTGAAGTGAAGCTTTTCGTTAGGCACCAGCTCTACTTTTCTATGTTCAATGACATACATTATATCTTCATTAGTAGGGTCTTATCAGATTGTGGAAGAAAACCAATAGCCTTAGCAATAGCCTATGGTGTTTGTTTAGGGAGGGAGTCTTCCTACCTTTGACTACAGACTCCATAAGATACTACATACTGGCTTAATGACTTTAAAGAAAAGAATAAAGGAACTCATGTGTGCTTTTGGCCACTGAAAGATACAACAAAGAAACATGATTGGATGAAAACAAGGTGTGAGTCTTTACCAGACACCTAATCTATTTGGCTTGATCTGTGTTTTGCAACTCTTACAACTCTAAGAATAGAGTTTTGTTATATATGAATACTCAACTTTTTGTATCTTATACTGATAACCAAAGAAGATATACAAAGTAATTTTGGAAAGAATAAATTTTATAGAATTCAAATTGAGGAAAGTCAAATTGAAATAAATACTTCAATTAGTGAATTATAGGATTTTCTATCCACTGAAAGGATGTAGTAGTGCAGATTTTGATAATGTATTTGTTTTTCCTTGTGTCACTATTTCCAGTTACTTATGCAATCTGAAGAAAACTCAAAATATACTGATATGAGCATATAAAAATCAATACCTTTGAAAATATAACATTTACCTCTGCTAATTAAACAAAAAAATAATTATTTTGTTCCTAAGCAGAATGTTACTTATAGGGAAATAAATAAGAAGAAAGAAAAAGAAGCACCCCAACCTATCTGCTGTGCGAAGCTTATAAAAAACAGATAGTAAAAAAAAAAAATCAAAACACAAGCAGTAACAACAAAAATGATAGTGCAAAAAATTCTTAACAAACTGTACAGTAAAAGCCCCTTGAACGTCTTTTTTTTCCATATCCTCCAATCTGGTGGCCAGAGAGGGAAAGTGTTTTTTTTTTTTCCTCTCAATACAATCTCTCTGTTTTTACCATTTAAAAATGTGACATGAGACCAGCCCATGTATACTCTGGTTGGTTGCTTAGTCTCTGGGAGCTCCCAGGGGTCCAGGTTAGTTGACATTGTTTTTCTTCCTATAGGGTTGCTATCCTCCTCAGTTCCTTCAATCCTTCCCCTAACTCTTCTATAGGGGTCCTGATATCAGTCCAATGCTTGTCTGTGAGTTGTCTCAATCAACTGCTGGGAGAGCCTCTCAGAGGATAGACATGCTAGGCTCTTGTCTGCAAGCACAACATAGCATCAGTAATAGTGTCATGTTTTAGTGCCTGCCCAGGGGATAGATCCCAAGTTGTGCTGGTTCAATTTTGTTCCTGCATTTCTCTTAGACAGAAACAATTTAGGGTGGAAAATTTTTCAGGTGGGTTGAATATGTAGCAGAGGACTGACTTGTCCAGCCTCAGGAGAAGAGGATATGGCTAATCCTCTAGAGACTTGACTCCCCAGCAAGGGGGGAATGCCCAGGGTGGGTATCCTCCCAGAGGTGAAGGAGAGGGGGAATGGGAGGAAAACTCTGAGAGGGGTATTAGGAGAAGGACAACATTTGGAATGTAAATAAATAGAATAACTTTCATAAAGGAATAAATTACTTTGGACAGCTTATATTTATCCAATAAATATTACTGTTAATATTTGTAAAAAGATGGACATGAGGACATTTAAAAACTTGACAAATGTTTAGGAAAAAGGTTTTAACCTTAAGAACTTGCAAATATGGGGACAGACAAATAATGTATTAGAAGACAATCAGTATTCAATAGTATAGTAGTGAGCTAGGAAGAGAACTGACTGCTCCCCAATTTTAGTGCATATCCTATATTATTATGGGTTTTAATCTTTAGAGAGGGGGTATTATATTAAAAAAATGAAATTTACTTCTAGTAGATAAACACAATTGTCTCCTCCTTTGAGAGTTAATCCAGTCGAGTTGTTCTAGACCAGGCCAAAGAACAGATGCTCAGGGAGGTAAAGGGACCCTAGAAAAGTGAGTGAGAAAAGTAAGACTCTTGCTGAAGTAAAGATTCATGCTAAAGGAAAAGGTGGAATAATTATTCTCAGTATTTCCTTTAACAAAATAGTGTACCTTTTCTTCACAGAAATCTTAACCAGTAGACAGTCTCTTATAACAAGCCTGCTCCTGTCTGAGTCTTTCCACTTTTTTTGAAATTATTCATGAAATACAACTTTTACTTTTCTTCCTCTTTTAAAAGCTGTTTTAAGCATACTTTGATCAAATAGTGTGGGTTTCCTTGCTATTTCTTCTAAAGCCTTTCCCAACCACATACTTACTCTCAAATACCATATGGCTCTATATAGGCCTACTTCTATATAGACTTACTCAAAGGACATTTCCTCCCTTTTCTTCTCTAGTCTCCTCCTCCAGGCAGCTGCTGAGATTTATAGTTTGCTTTCTCTGGGATTTTCTTTTAAACTCTAATTTACAAGAAAAAAAATGAGCAGTGGTGGCACATGCCTTTAATCCCAGCAGTTGGGAGGCAGAGGCAGGCAGATTTCTGAGTTTGAGGCCAGCCTGGTCTACACAGTGAGTTCCAGGACAGCCAGGGCTACACAGAGAAACCCTGTCTCAAAACAAAACAAAACAAAACAAAAACAAATAAACAAAAAAAAAAACAAAACGGCCTTAGGCTTAAAAAAATAAGTATGCTGAATTTATGAAAAGAAAACAATGTGATTTGGATCATGAAAACAAAACTGGAGGAATTTATAACCCAGAGCAATGTTAATAGCGAATGTACCACACATCAGTATTCATATACTTAGGAATATTCAGTTACTTGTGCCTAAGACATCCCAGTGTAGAGTGTATTTTTATGTCAGCTACTGAGGAACCCCAGGCTATGTGTAATAGTAGAAGAAAATTCAGGGATTAGAAACCAGGTGTGTTAGACCTAAGTGTTCTATGTTTGAAACACTGCAGCAGAGTAATATTCATTTTTAAATACGATCGTATAAATTTCACTGAGCCATCATAATCCCACTTGCTTAATATTAAAATTTTCTAGACCATTGCAATCAAAGTCATTCATTCATTTAACCTATATTTCTTCTTCAAAACAATTGGAAGGCTTTCGAAAATTTGAAACTCAGGAGAAAAGAAATGATTAAATTTAGACACATTAGATTGGGCAAGGAAGTGAAATTCAGAGAACTTGGTTTATTCCACGCCCTGTGAATACTTGAAAGCAAAGAGGATATTAGGTATAGAGGAAAGGTTTCGGTGGTATTTACTTTAGAATCATGAAACTCCTGGGATGCCACGTTAGAGAATCCCATCTGATTTAGCAGTTAAATGATCACTAGGCTCCTTAGCTTTTAACAGAGCAGAGAATACAGAAGCAGGATGTTGTTTGCAGGAAAGGGAACTAGGGAGGAAATAGAACCTGGATATAGACCTTCCCTGGAGGGGACTCCCAGGCAGAAAAGAAGGAAATGGAATGAGAAGATGGTATTCTGGATGGAAGAGAAACTCATCTCTGGCATTTTCTTAGTGGATGCCTAAGTCCTACTCTTCATAAACAGTATACTTCTGGCTCCAGAGGACCCACAGTCCATTACACCAGATCGCGCCTCTCACTGGAATTCAAGAACACTGAATGGCAGAACTGTCCTCTTTGCAGTGCCCAGACAGACAGTGGCTCTCAGCTATGCCATTTACTCCACTCTTGAAAGGGTAGCACGGATGTGGACAACTGACTTATGCCCTATGCCACAGCAATAGCAGGGCAAGAGGCCTGTACACTGGACTTGACGTTGGAAGCAACCAGGGCAAAATGAAATTCTGAACCCTTTGTTCAACAAATGATGGAACAGTTTAATGATGGGACAGGCAAATGTTGACAATCAAGCTTGCCATGGGGCCTCTCCTTGCCACTGTTGAGACCTGGGAAAAGTGGTGGAGAGCGACAGAATGCATTAGGACTCACCTTTAGAAGTCTTGCATGCATGACTTGTCACTGGTGGCTTGGAATGATTTCACGTATGTGGCCAAGCCCCTTGAAGCTCTGTGAGTCTAACTCCCCCACAGCCCCATCCTGTCCCTCTGTCTTTTATTATTATTATTATTATTACTTTGTAATTCTCTCATCATCTAGGAAGGCACCTGAGTCTGCATATCTCCAAACATCACTATATCAGTGTAATTTCATGTTTGCTTTATCTTCCCTGAGAAGTAGGAATCATCTATCCTGTTTCTACTTTCTTTACCACGGCCAGCTAAGGGACATAATGAACTTAAACAAGGCAAAAATAAAACAGAAATCCACACACTGCTAATAAGACATAAGGGCATATAGACAAATGAGCCTATTCGACGCTAAATATCTGAGATGAAGGAGGCCACATTACAACCAGCTCTTATTCCACAAATCGAGTTAGGCTACACATGGTAATCAAATTTGCCTTTTTCTCACTAATTCATTTTACCCATCAACAGTAAGTAGGGGAGATGATATGCAAGAATCTATGGGAAAAACAGAATAATGATATCTGTGTTTTATGAAAGATATTTATAAGGGTACCCTACTTTACTTTTGTTCTTAACTCAAATACAGAGATATTCATCTATCCAGGGTCTTTTCTTGCCGTGATACACAGCTGGATGGCATTTTCAGACATTTATTTTAAAAACGGGTGATTAACCGAGTGGTGTATCCTAGCTAGGTGAGCACGCTTGGCAAAGACTGAATGATTAATCGCATTCTAATATCTGTAATTAACAAAACAAACAAAGAAGTCGTTATCTAGAACTATTTAAAACTGTGCTTGAATTCTGACCAAGAAACCAGGGAGAAAGTAATTTTTTTTCCCCCAGCAAGCAACAGGAAACACAGATGGAAGTAGAGGGTTAAGGTAGTTAAATAGAAAGATATATGTTTTAACGGAGTTTGCTTTAAAATTACTTCTAATTTATCCACTTACCAGACATGTATTGAGGTAAAATGATCACAGTAATGTGCACTGGAAAGATATATACTTTTTTAATTGTAGCCAAGAGGGAAAAAGCAGCATGGAATAACTTAATCATTGCTAATTATAATATCACTGAGGTAATTACAATAGATTTTGATTGTCTCATTTTCACACCAGAGGAGGGCACAATGCTGGCATTTCTCTTAATACATATTTGTTTTTAAAGAAGTGCTGACAATTACACTAATTGTAGTCACAGCATGAAACTTTGTTTTTGAGGAAAAAATTGTCTACATGTCACATGGATTAAATGCACCATTTCTGTTTGGTTAGGTGCAAATTAAAGACACATTAATTGCTTTGTTTATTGTGGAAAGAGATCTCTGCATTCTTGCAGGCATTACCAATTTCCCAGGAGCAAAATCCATCTCAAAGTGCTTAACACCCAAAAAAGTGTCCCACTGCTTAAATGGGTCACCTGCATGAAAGAGCATTGTCAGACATTGTGCCCACCATTTGAACAGCTACACTGATTTTCAAATTTGCAACTTCTATTTGTGAAGTCGGGAGCAAAACCCCGTTAAAGTGATAGTGCAAGCTGAGCTGAGACATGTCCTCAACTCTGCTTCAGAAACCCATCTGGGTGCCAGTCATTCCTCTGCATTGGAAAACAGCCTGTGCGGAGCTTTTCACTGGAAAAGTCTCAAAACCACAAACAGCTGAAAGCTGTAACCTTTGCACAGCCGACCAGAGGAAATCAGAAACGACACACTTGTGAGTCCAGTCAGAATGGGCATTGGCTCAATTGGTTCTTCATTTTGTCCAGCTGTAGGCTGCCATTAGTAGAGAACACAGAGTCATTCTTTATAATAACTTCATAAAAATATATTTTAAGTACTAATTTTATAAAAACTTCAAGCAGTCAGAGCTGTGCTCCCCTATTTTTTGAGGTGTCTGAGTCCCTTCTTGGGTTGACCTCTCCCACAATCCATAGTTAGACCACTGATCCTGTTTATTCCTCCCACATCTTCAATAATTGTCTTGAAGGAACTTCAGAAGCTGCATGGAGGTAGTATAACCATGAGCGAGAAAGCTCCTAGAAAGGAGCAGAAGGCTCTGAACTTTATGGCAGTTTTATTATGGCAAGAGATTATTTTGAAAACCCAAAACAAACCTGTTTTTTGTCCTCAAAAGAGGGGTAAACTAAGTTCTCAGGTTCAAACTTATTCTGATGCAGTGCTCCAACTAAAAGAAAATATAGCAGAGAGTAAAAGATGTGCACTTGTGTCATCTTAACAGATATCAATACTGAGCAGTGTTGTTCTTGATAATATGGTAAAGCTTTGAAGCATGATGAAATCTTATTGATTATTGAACATGTGTATAAAGCCAGATATATTCAGAAGGATATATATATATATATATATATATATATATATATATATCCTTCATGTATACACACACACATATATATATTCTCATATCTGTCTAATTATATTAATCTTTTGTTTAGTAGTTAGTTTGACCATATATATCAAATTTCATATACATATATACCTTGATAAGTCAACATACAAACTTCAGATAAGCCGGGCAGAGATGGTGCATGTCTTTAATCACAGCACTTAGGAGGCAGAGGCAGGTGGATTTCTGAGTTTGAGGCCAACCTGGTATACAGAGTGAGTTCCAGGACAGCCAGGGCTATACAGAGAAACCCTGCCTCAATAAACCAAACAAAACCCAAAACAAAACAAAACAAAAACAAAAACAAAAAACAAAAAAATAAAAGCAAACCAAACCAAAACAAAAACCTTCAGATAAGAGATAATCAGACCCCTCCATGTGCAGTCCTTGGTTGGTGGTTGAGACCCTGGGAGCTCCGAGGGTACTAGTTAGTTCACATTGCTGTTCCTCCCAAGGGGCTGCAAACCCCTCAGCTCCATTGGTCCTTTCTCTAATTCCCTCACTGGGGACCCTGTACTCAGATCGATGAATGGCTGTGAGCCTCCACACCATAACTGGGCTTCCAAAATAAATGCTAACTTGATGTAGAGGAAGGACATTTGGACATTTTTCACACACACGAGAGAGAGAGAGAGAGCGAGAGAGAGAGAGAGAGAGAGAGAGAGAGAGAGAGAGAGAGAGAGAGAGAGAGAGAGAGAGAGAGAGTCAAAAGGAACCAATACACACTAGTACCTCCATGCTAGAAATACCAATGGGAGAAGTTTGGGGCTTTTCTGAAATAAAAGCACCTGGTGTGTGCCCCAGAGGAAGAGGCAGTTTCTAGGATAGGGCACCTTCAAGTCAAAGACAAACAATAACCAGATGGGACAGTTTGAAATAAATTGGGTTTGTCTCCAGATTTTCTGGGGAGATCAATGTATGGGAGAACCCTTTGGGCCTGACTAACACAGCTTGTCACAGTTAGCAGCAGGATCAGCACTTCCAGGGGTTAACCTGAGGCTTGACACAATAGGGACAACTGGTGTCCTAAGACTTGATTTTGAGAGTCTGTTCCAGCCCTTGGTAACTAACCTGATTCGGTAGAGATGAATAAACCATCATATCAATGACAGTGATTGCTTTACAGGTGAACGGACTATAATACCAATGTAGAACATGCTTTGTGCATGTATGAGTTCCAGTATTCAGAAAGACCATAACTTTGTCTTTAATAACACTAAAATGAGATAATTTGTTTCAAATATTATTCTGAAGAAAAGTATGTCAACTTACCTATAAATACACTGTTCACCAACATTCCTTATGCTTTGTCCACATCCTGGCAATCTTCTATTGGTCATCTTGGAGTTGAGGTTCCTCAGCCACCCTAGGTTTCAGGATTTCTATATTTGATCCTGGCATTCAGGTGAGAGTAGATAGTGCACTATCTTCCACATCTCTAAATCAGATTATTAAATAATTACAAAGCTATAAACATTGTGCAAAATTTAGGCCAATTTTATAATACGTATATAAGCCATTTTTTCCATTTATACATAGTTTTCATTTTAAGGGCAACTGGACTTGTTTAAGAATCAAACAAATTGTTAAGATAGTATGTGTTTCTCAAATATGAGACACAATCCTCAATTATTGCCTAATCCCCAAACAGTATAATCTTTATCACATTTTCAAAATCATAAAATGCTCAAAATGTACTTTGCAAGCCCTCTGAAAAGACTTAGAGACCAGGGAGTGAGAAGCACACTGATGTGTAAGTGTGAGAAATTCAGTTTGAATACCCAGAACCTACAGGAAGCCTGTTAAGTCATGCCCAGCTGGAATCCTAGTGCTCCCAGACAAATTGAGAGACAGCAACAGGAGAAGCCCCAAAGGCTGACAGGCTAGCCAGTCTCCAAAAGCCCCGGCAAGCAGCAGAAAAAGAAACATAGTCCAAAGCGGTAAAGCAGGGTGGAAGGTGAGGACAGAAGCCTGAGATGTTTCTAGGACCTCCACATACACACTGTGGCACAAGAGTACCCTAAGGTACACACATGTGAACACTGCAGCACACACACACATACACACACACACACACACACACGTGTATGTTGTGGCACAAATGTAACCTCACATACTCACACATGACCACCACAGTGTGGCACAAATGGGCCCTCTTGCCCCCCATCCCCCCACATACAATCACAGTGTGGCACAAATGGACCTTCATATACACACATACACACACAGAGTCACACTGTGGCATAACTGCACAAACACACACACTTAAACCACACAGCTCTCAACTTGAAACTCACACACATGCATATAAGTGTATACAACACATATACACACATGAACACATAGGAGACTTAGTAGCACTCCTATGATTAATAATAATTAGAAAAACTCCTTCATATTCATTTGAGATTCAAGGTCAAGTTTTCTGTACCAAATAAAACAGAAAGAGAGAAAGAAGAACAAGAGAACTGAGTAAAGAAATATATTTCCAATTCATGTCCACATTTCAGGAAAAAAAGTTAATTGCTGTTATTGATTAATTCCAACAAAAGAAAAAGCTGCTTTATTTACCCAGGTGTATTTAAATAATTGAGTCAGATCAAACATGAAAAATTTGTAATATGTTCCAGTACCATATTACCCCCAATTATCTTATTAATTATAATTCTTCATAAAATTATTAGTTCACAAATATGAAGGGCAGGGGAAAATCTAACACTCTCAAACCTTCCAGGCACTGCAATGGGGAATTTGGTGGACACTTCTATTTAGTACTTATCTCCTGAGCTGAAAGTAGGTTTCTCAAATTTGTTACTTTTTTATTTTTCAATCTATTGTATTGAGTTTTCTCTTTCTCAAGGTTTGGGCAGTTTGGAAATTACACCTCCTTATAAAGATCTATAAAATCTTTTATGGCAAAAATCATCGATTTCTGTCAAGCAAAGCTCTGCCTCTCACTGAAAAACACACAGGGTAAATTATATCTGGCCAAATGTGACCTTTTCAAAACCACAGTGGTTTTTCGGACTAAGCTTTGTGTCCACGTCCTACCAGAAGCAATGATTATAGGGAGGAAATCTATTGTAAATTCTGTATGTAATATTTATATAGGGTAATCTCTCTGGCATGTAAATAATTCAGGATTTAAAAGTATTAAGTGAACAAATACTAAGAATTCAACATGTTGCCACACTCTGTAAGTGGTGATTTATCCAACCATGGTACACTTCCATGGCCAGGTGAATGCACATCCATCCCAAAATGACTATACTTATTTCTAGAAATATTCATTCTCAGGACTGGTTGTGTTTAAAAAAAAAAGGCAATCAAGCAAACCAACAAATTAGTAAAAGTGGTTTGGAGGGATTATGTTGAGTATACTACGTGCATTTTGAACTTGACTAGGGTCTTCAAGGGCTTCAGAAGATCCCTCTGGATTGGGGTGGTGACTGCAAAGTAGGAAAGAGAAGGAAAATAAATTTTACATTGGATTGGCTGCAGTAAAATCTTCAGAAAGGGGTTGGGACATGATCAAATAGAAGCTTTGGACAGAAAGTAAGACTGAGTCACTTGTACTTGTTCAAGAGGTAACACAGATCCATCATAGAAGACATGGGGAAAATTAATAAGGCCTATTTCATGATGGTTCTGAGAATATGGGTTTCCCATAATCTTCATCTCCACCATTTCTGATTTACCCCTATTTAGGTATGTGTATGGGGAGACTGCCACATACCAAGTGAGACTGAGCAATCCCTAATAGATACACACCGCAATTTAGTTACTCTGTACATGAGTACTCTAGCCCTGTAAAGCCATCCCTTGCATTCTATACAGCACCAGGTTGGTTAAAAGATTCAGCCAGGGTCTAGCTCAAATTCATTATTTACCTGATGCTATATCTTTACTGAAGTTAGGAAGAAAGAATGCATTTCCCTATAACAATGCTCCAAGAAAAACTGTAGTCTTGCATTCTAACTGTATGTAGGTAGCTTTTGTACCCATCATGAATACAGTATCTAACTGGACAAGGTAATGAAAAAGACCTTCCTTTCTGCATCACTCTCAGAGCACAAGAACATCTGTGCATGTCTATGTTTATATAAGCTGCCCCAACTTTCTTGGAATACCTCATTTCTTCATAATTTCTTTTATAAGAACTAATTTAACCATAAGAATTCAATTCTGGTTGTGTGGTAGTTTGAATAGGAATGCCTCCCATAGAGTTCTGTGTTTGAATGCTTGGCCCACACAGGGGGAGTGGCACTATTATGAGTTAGGAGGTATGACCTTGTTGGGGTGGATGTGGTCTAGTTAGAGGAAGTGTGTCACTGTCAGAGTGGCCTTTGAAGCCTAGGAAGCTCATGTCTGGCCAATATATCTCAGTCTTCACTTCTGCTACCTGTAAATCACGACATAGAACTCTTAGCTCCTTCTCCTGCACCATGTCTACCTGTATGCCACCATGCTTCTAGCTATGATAGTAATGGACTAAACTTCTGAACTGTAAGCTAGTCCCAATTAGATGTTTTCCTTTGTAAGAATTACCTTGGTCATGGCATCTCTTCATAACAATGGAAACCCTAAGACAGATGGGTTTTCATTTTGTCTTTAAATAAAACTTTTTAATGTCTTATAGTTTCATAAACTATCTTCCGCCATGATCTTTAGAACATGCGTGGAGTGGGCCATGTTCCTTCTGGCCATTGTACCTGGAATTGGGCCTGATGTACAAATATATCTAGTGATAGATTTTGTTAAAGTATCGCTGGATAAGCACATGAGCTTAATTAATCCTCAATTGGCACGGAAGAAATTGGGGTTTTGTTAAAGATTACATACATTTCCTGAGATTTTTTTCAACTGGTTTATGCAATTGTATGAATGAGTGTGTGTGTGTGTGTGTGTGTGTGTGTGTGTGTGCATGTGTGTGTGTGTGTGTGCGTGTGTTGTCCTGGGGTCAATACTGAGCATCTTGCTCAATCATTCACCATCTTACTTTTTGAAAGACCATCTTTCACAGAATCTAAAGCTCACCAATTTGTTTAGGTTGGCTGAGGAAAAGGTGCAGGGATCCTCTTTTCTCTACTTCCCTAGGGATGGGATTACAAGGTTCCACCACTATGCCTACCTTTTCACCTGGACACTGAAGATCTGAAACCCATGTCCTCATTCTTGTATGGCAAACACTTTACTACCATAGCCATCTGGCCATCCCTGTTCTTACTAAGTTTCTATGTAAGACCTACCAAAACAAATGAATAAGCAAAAGCTTAAACACTAAGACAAATTTCAATATGCAACGATGTGGGTTTTTTTTAACATGAGATTCCATAATTGCATTGAGGTGCACAGTGTAGAATAGCATATACATATAAATATGCATATATATACACATATATACACACACATATATACATATATACACATGTATACACATATATACATATATACACTCATATATGTTTTTATATACATATGTATATGTGTATTATGTATATGTATGTATACATAGGTTATTTAAATTTCTAGTAAAGGATCTAATGAAAGTGGGGCTTGCTTGCTGGGGGTTATTACCAGGTGTAAACTGTGATAATAAAAGTGGAAAGCTCTTTACTTCTGACTCCCTCTCAAGTCTTAGCTCCTTTTCTACATCCATCTGCTTCCCTCCCTCTCTTTCTCTTTGTCTGCCTACTTCTCTACTTTTTACTCTGAAGCCCAGACTGAATTTAGACTCTTGATCATGGGGTCTCTGTTCTGGAATCCCAAGCTTGGTGTACTACCATTTCTTAACTCTCTTCCAAACTTTCTTGCTGAACATCTCAACTCTTCTGCAAACTGAGAACCAGTCTTTTGCTGGGGAGATAGGCAAGTTCTTATTTCTTTGACAGATTAATTTAGAAAACATTTGCATATGCAAAATCAACCAGGTGCATCACACTCACAAACTGCCAGTGGCTGCTCCTTCCTTCCAGCAAGCAACAACATAAATAACCCAGGATCAGTTTTTTCTAACCTGCCATGTTAAGGACCTTGGCTATCTGCCTGAGGTTTCTTTCCAAACTTTCCAGGATGGTCCTTCCCAGTGTGTACACTGGCTGTGTTCTCTCTGCAATTAACATCCATTCCTCCAAGGTCTCAGTAAACACCAATCATTTACATGGCCTCTCAAAGGAAAAGCCTGTAAAGCTTGCAAACCCACAGCAGACTACAGTGACTTCCTTGTCCTCTGACACTATCTGAGCTGCTCATTACCAACAAACTGTTCATTCTTTGTTCTATATTTCACATCATTACCTCCATGGTTATTTCAGTTGCTTCAGAATTCACATTCAGCACTCCCGGACCAGATTCCTATGTCCTAGGAGCAAGGACTTCAGTGTGACAGTCTCTACTGTGTCCTTAAAAGAGAGATCTCATATAGGAATGTGAAAGATAACTAAATTCTACATATTTAATAAATATGTATGGTATTGATTTTTCTACAGTTTATATATTTATATAATAATTCTTTTCAAAAGACATTTTGTAGACTATAAAATAACAGTTTATTGTGCATGTTTTTATAAGGCTTGCGTTGTGAATTATCTGACTATTTAGATATAGTAAACAGAACAGTTATACTTGGTAGGTATTCAGATATTTTATTTGTGTTTAGCTATGCCCAATACCAATGTTCTTGCCGTCTTGGAATATGTTTTTGTTATTTTTAATATTTTGGTTTAGTTGCTTGCAATGTCAGAAAGTTGAATTTTATATCAAAATTTTCATTGATGACACGTTATTTTGCCAGTACAGAGAACATACCATTTAAAATTTAAACTATACAGTTATATATGCAAACATGTTAGGAGTAACTTGGTTAAATACAGAAAATAATACTCTTTATTTAGCTTTGTATGAAAATATATAACAAAATAAAAATAGGAAATAATTTTACAAATATTCTTTTTGTGTCTTTTTTTCTAATTGCATTTTTAATTTTAGTACAACTGTTCTATTTTCTGAGAGCAGAATATATCAAGATAATTTTCTCCCTTGTTGAATCTTGTGTGTTAACCCAAAATTAACTACTGAGAAATGAACTTTCTCTTTTTTTCTCTAGTTTGGTAGAGAATGGAAATGCATCCAGCTACATGAAATTATTTCTTCAAATCAAGAATTTTATATCAAAACAATAGAAAATTTAAATTCAACTTTATACACTATTTCAAGTCATACATGTATAGACACACACATAACATAATCTCTGTGAATTCAAGGTCAGCCTGGTCTATAGAGTGAATTTGGGAACAGCCAGGGCTACAAAGAAAAACTCTGTCTCAAATAAACAAAAAGAAACAAATAAAAAAGGTATATACGATACAAATTTTAAAGTTGGCTGTTAATATGGATCGTTAATATATTTATCATCTTACACATTTACTGTCTCTCAGTATATATATGATCATGTATGTGACAAGAAAAACTAATATATTTGCTTAGAAATAGGATACCTGAAAACTAAGTGTTCAGAGGTAAGAATAAAACAGATGATCATCTCTGGAGCCTCATTGGAGAAGCTTCTGTTTGTGGTAGATTATGACTAACACAAAGACCCATAACTACCCAAAATGGAGCAAGTAGAAGACTCCATAATGTTCAGCCCTAAAGGAAAACATATACTGCAGTGCCCTTCCTAGGCTCTGGGATCATTTGGAAAATGAGGAAGAAAGAGTGTGAGAGTTGAACACAGCAAATAGACTACAAGGAAACATGGACATGGCTGTGACAGTGATAGTATAAACAGCACCTGTGCCATACCAAGCCAGACCAAACCCGAATGTAGAAAGGGGAGCTGAGGATGACATTCCAGCCCTAGCCGTGAACCTATCAGCAGCTGATAGCTGCTGGCATACAGAGAGCTGGTTCTCTGTAAACAGGTATCCCCTGGAAAGTCATCCACAATCTAGTGGAAGACTACATATCCAAAAATATTTGGACAGCACAAACTGGTTTGCGAGGATATTTTGATTTTTAGAAACAAAGTTGTGTAGGAAGGGAAGGAAGAGCTAGGTGTTGAAACTATCAAAATACTTTGAAGGAAACTCAAAGCTCTAAAAGAACTAATAACACTGGAGTTGGGGATTAAAACAGTTTTTATCAATAGGACTGGTACTATGAAAACTTTATTTGTCTTTAATGACTGGTGAATGCAAATGTACATAAAAGAATTGTTTGAAACAATTTTTATGTCTTATTGGTAAATTTCAATATATCCATTTTTACATTCCTACATCTCCAAACTCATATAAAAACTTCTCAGGCAAAAACAAGTCACAAGGGAAATCAGTGTAAAATGACCTGAACTAGAAGGGATATAGTGGCAGACATCAAGCATAAACAATTCTAAAGACTGAGTGTGCAACATGGGGATTATAGTTAATTACTTAGATAGCAGCTTTATTAATAATTCCCACCTACACTTATATGAGACCATTATGTATGAGGGTAATAATTGGTGGGTGGATAATAATAGGTGGGTAAATAAAGTATAATAGACAATATATTTCAAGCAATAAGCTTTTAGACCATAAGATATATTTGAAAAATCTTGTATTTGCAGTAGATGATGATTAACACAGAAACCCACTACTGGCAGAAATGATGCTAATAAAAGACTGCAGAAAACTCAGCCCATATACTATTCTGCCCTTCCTAGGCTCTGGGATCATTTAGGCAGATAGGCAGAAAGAGGTCTCTCCATTGGCCTGAGAATTTGAGGCTGTCTTTGTGTTTAATAGCTGAGTAATATTCCATTGTGTAAATATACTACTTTTTCTTATTCATTCTTTGGTTGAGAGACATCTAGGTTGTTTCCAGTTTTTGAGATGGACAACAAAATTGAAAGCACAACATACCCAAACTTGTAGAACACAATGAAAGCAATCCTAAAGGGGAAGTTCACAGTACTAAGTGCCTTCAAAAAGAAATTGGAGAGATCTTATATTAGCAACTAAACAACATACCTGAAAGCTCTAGAAGAAAAAGAAACAAACACACCTAAGAGGAGTAGATGGCAGGAAATAATCAAACTCAGGGCTGAAATTAATCAGTTAGAAACAAAGGGAACAATATAAAGAATCGACAAAACCAAAAACTGTTTTGGAGAAAAATAACAAGATATGAAAACCCTTAGCCAAACTAACAAAAAGCCAAAAGAGATAGTATCCAAATTAACAAAATTATAAATGAAAAAAGGGACATAACATCAGACACTGTAGAAATTAAAAAGAAAAATCAATAGGTCCTATTTCAAAAGCCTGTACTCAACGAAATTAGAAAATCTAAATGACAATGGACAATTTTCTTGATAGATTTCACTTGCCAAAGTTAAATCAAGATCAGCCAAACAATCTAAATGGTCCTATAAGAACAACAACATCAACAACAACAATGACCAGGGCCAGATGGTTTTAGCCCAGAATTCTACCAGACTTTCAAAAAAGAACTAATACTTTGGTGATCCTTAAACTACTCATAAAACAGAAACAGAGAGAACACTGTCAAACTCATTCTATGGGGCCAAAATCACCCTGACAACTAAACCATACAAAGACCCCAAAAATGAAAGAGGATGTCACGCCAATTTCCCTTATGAACATTAATGCAAAAATACTCGATAAAATACTTGCAAATTAAATCCAAGAACACATCAAAAACATCATCCATCTAGAACTAGAAAATATCATCCAGAGTATGGTGACCAAGAACTAGAAAATACCATTCTGAGTATGGTAACTCAGACCCAAAAGCACATGCATGACAAGAGCCTAATATGGCTGTTGTCCAAGAGACTCTAACAGCAGCTGACTGAGAAAGATGCAGATACTCACAGTCAAGATTAAACTGAGATTGGAGACCCCTATGAAAGTGTTAGGAAAAAGATTTGAAGGAACTGAAGGGGATAGCAACCACATAGGAAGACCAACAGTGTCAACTAACCTTGACCCCTGGGAACTTCCAGAGACTATGACACCAACCAAATAGCATAAACAGGTGGTCTAGTAACATATACAGTAGGGGACTACCTTGTCTTGCCTCAGTAGGGGAGGATGTGCCTAATCCTGTAGAGACTTTATGCCCCAGAGAAGGAGGAATGCCCAGGGAGATACCATCTCAGAGGTGAAGGGGGAGAATATGGGGAAAAATCTCTGTCAGGGGGAACCAGGAAAGTGAGGGGGGCAAAATTTGGATATAAATAAATAAAATAATTAATTTTTTAAAGTAATAAAGAACAATGTTTCCATATAAAAGCAAACCAAACCAACCAACCAAACAAACAAACAAACAAATCTCATCATGATCAAGTAGGCTTCATCCCAGGTATGCAGGGGTGATTCAATATACAAAAATCTACCATATAAATAAAAGAAAAGAAAAAATCCACAGGATCATTTCTTTAAGTGACAAAACAAACTTTTAACAAACCAATACCCCTTCATATCAAAAGTCTTGGAGAGATCAGGGATACAAGGCACATAACTAAATACCATAAAGGCAATATACCGAAAGTCATACAAGGCTAGGCTATCCCCTTTCTTTCTTTCTTTCTTTCTTCCTTCCTTCCTTCCTTCCTTCCTTCCTTTCTTCCTTCCTTCCTTCCTTTCTTTCTTCCTCTTTCTTTCTTTCTTTCTTTCTTTCTTTCTTTCTTTCTTTCTTCCTTTTCTTTCTTTTTTTTTTTTCCGAGACAGGGTTTCT
>NW_022196904.1:59919580-59977194 GCF_008632895.1 Mastomys coucha
GGCCTCGAACTCAGAAATCCACCTGCCTCTACCTCCCAAGCGCTGGGATTAAAGGTGTGCACTACCACCGCCCAGCTAAGTGAAAGACTTTTATGATAAAAACTTAAAGTCTCTGAAGAAACATATTGAAGACTATATCAGAAAATGGAAAGATCCCCCAAGCTCATAGGTCTGTAGGATTAACATAGTAAAAAGTGGCCATCTTACCAAAAGCTATATACATATTCAATGCAATCCCATCAAAATTCCAACACAATTCTTTACAGACCTTGAAAGAACAATTCTCAACTTCATATCAGAAGACAAAAAACCCAGGATAGCTAAAACAACCCTATACAATAAAAGAACTTCTGGAGATAATCACCATCCATGATTTCAATGATTTCAAACTGTACTACAGAGAAATAGTGATTAAAACCCAAATGGTATTGGTACACAAGTAGATTGATTGATCAAGAGAAACTAACTGAAGACTCAGAAATAAGCCCATACACCTTTGGATACTTGATTTTTGACAAAAATGCCAAAACCATAGAAAGGAGGAAAGAAAGCATCATCAACAAATAAATGGTGCTGGTCTAACTGAATGTCTGCATGTAGAAGAATGCAAATAGATCCATATTTATCACCCTGCACAAAATGCATTTCAATGTGGATCAAGGACTTCAACATAAATCCAGATACACTAAATATGATACAAGAGAAAGTAGAGAACAGAGTTGAATGCATTGTTCAGGAGAAGGCTTCCTAAACAGAACACCAATAGCTCAGACTCTAAGATCAAAACTTAATAAATGAGATCTCAAGAAACTGAAAAGCTTCTGTAAGGTAAAGGACACTGACAATAGGACAAAATGGCACCCTACAGATTGGGGAAAGATTGTCACAAACAGAGGCTAATACATAAAGTATATAAAGAAATCAATAAGTTAAACTCCAAAGTCCAAATAACCCAATTAAAATATGGTTTACAGAGCTAAACAGAGAGTTCTTCACAGAGGAATGTCAAATGATTGAGAAGCTTTTTAAGATTTGTTTGGCATTCTTAGTCATCAGGAAAATGACCCTGAGATTCCACTTTATACCCATCATTGTGGCTAAGATCAAAAGTCCAAGTGACAGCACATGCTGTGGTGAGTATGTGGAGCAAAAGGAACATTCCTCCATTGCTGGTGGGATTGCAAATTTGTATGACTACTCTGGAAACCAATCCGGATATTCTTCAGAAAATTGGGAATATTTCTACCTCAAGACCTAGCTATACCACTTCTGGGGTTATACTCAAAAGGATGCCTCACCATATTACAAGGACACATAGTCAACTATGTTCATAACAACTTTATTTGTAATAGCCAGAAACTGGAAAAATAAAAAACAGATATCCTTCAACCAAAGGATGGATTAAGAAAGTAAACGTACCCAATAGAATACTACTCTACTATAAAAAACAACAACATCATGAAATGTGCAGGAAAATGGATGGAACTGAAAAATATCACTGAGTAAAGATAACCCAAAACCAAAAGGAAATTCATGGTATGTACTCATTTAGTGGATATTAGCCATAAAGTACAGCATACACATGCTACAATCCTCACACCCCAAAAAGCTAAGTAACAAGTAAAGCCCAAGGGAGATGCTTGAATATTACTCACAAGTGGAAATAAAATACTCATCAGAGGCAGATGAAGGAAAGGAATTGGGTGGTACAAGGGTTTGAGAGGGGAACAAGTGGACATTAAGTGTGGTGAGAGCCAGGAGAGGGAGAAGGAAGAAAGAACAGAAATCTGCAGCTGGTGTGTGTTTGAGGGGACATTTCTAGGATATGCTAGAGACCTGGGATGGGTCTCCTGGGAGTTTATGGGAGTGACACTAGCTAAAACTCCTAGCAGTGGGGGATATGAAGACTAAAGTGGCCTGTACCCAGCAGAACTCCCAGTGTTGGGATAAGGACACTAACCCATTTACAAAACCTTCACCACCTAATGCGTCCTGCCTAGGAGAATTGCAGGGACAACGATAGAGCAGAGACTTAGGGAACGGCCAACTAATGATCAGCCCAACCTGAGACCCACCCCATGGCCAAGAGCCAATCCCTAACACTATTAATGGTACTCTATTATTCTTACAGACAGGAGTCTAGCATAAATATCAGCTGAGAGAATTCATCCAGCAGCTGACTGAAACAGACACAGAGACCCACAGCCACACGTTGGACAGAGCTTGGGGAGTCTTTTGGAAGAGTTGGGAGAAGAATTGCAGGACCGGATGGGATAAGAACTCCACAGGAAGACCAACACTGTCAACTAACCTGGACTCTTTGAGGCTCCTAGAGACTGAACCACTGACTAAAGTCCATACAAGGGCTGGACCTAGAACCCCAACAAATATATAGCAGATATGCAGCTTGATTCTCATGCAGTTCCCCCAACAACTTTGCCATAATCTGTTGCCTGTTCTAACTGGGCTTCCTCTCGAGTCTCAGTAAGAGAAGATGTACCAGGTCCAGTAGTGACTTGATGTTCCAGGGTGGGTTGGTCGTTGCTGGAGTCTGGGGGAGGGAACCCCTCCTTCCTGAAGGAGAAGGGAGGATGGGGAGGAGCTGTTCAAGGAGAAGCAGGTGAACAGGAGAAGAGGGGAGACTGCAATCAGGATGTAAAGTGAATATAAATAAATTAATGGAGGAAAACAATGATATCAGAATAGTAGATACACACTATAAATCAGTGGCAACTAGGGTCTCATGGGTCACATAATATAATTCATAGAATATTTAAATTCTTCTCAAACTTAGATCCAGATCAAGGTTACCTGGAGAATTTGAAATAAATAAAAGTCCAATTTCCATTCTCCCTTTCTGGAATTCAAAACAAATGCATGTGCCCTGAATTCTGGATGGAAAATGGGCACACTCCCAAGGTTATTCTAATGAAGATGCAAACTTGAAAGGTTCTACTTTAGAGCCAAGCAGCAGGAGACAAGGCCTCAGTTTGGCAGTCTTTGATTCTGAAGATACCACCTTTGCTTTTTTAAAAGACTTATTTATTTTATGTGTATGAGTACACTGTCCCTCTCTTAGACCAGCCAGAATAGGGCATTGGATACCATTACAGATGGTTGTGAGCCACCATGTGGTTACTGGGAATTAAACTCAGTACCACTGGAAAAGCAGTCAGTGCTCTTCACCAGTGAGCCATCTCTCTAGCCCTGAGCAGCACTCTGAGGGAGAATCAGTCCCTAGTCCAAATGGTTTCTTTTACTGAATGTCAAAGTTTACAGAGTTCTTGTTTGGTGTCACTATTACAAATGAGAGACCAGAAGCCTGAGATGCTAAAGCTGAAGATATGCATTTTGTTAAATGAAAACTAGAATGAAGAGTATCACATAGTGTTACATTAGTCTTTTTTCCACTGTAGATGACATTCCTGTCTATGCTACATTACTTGAAAATGCAGCAAAGAGAACTTGTCAGTGTTAAACTGGGAAATAACTAGCAATACATTGTTGACAACTTTACAGTAGCTTTATTTACATATATTTATCCTAACTTCCTTCTTAAGTATTTATAATTATCCATATTCATTGTTTTCACATAGCTGTGATGAAAAATACCTGAAAAAAAAAACAATGAAATGGAGCAGTGTATTTTTAATTCCAGGTTTAAAATTCTTTAGCCCATAGGTATGTATTGCATTGATTCCTGGCCAAGAATAAGGCAGTTGGGATGTGTGGCTCTGTGTAACTTCTTCACTTCATGAGGGACAAGAAGTAAAAGGCCAGTGTACAAATAGGGACAACGTAGAGCTTACAGGACATACTCTAGTGACCTACTTCCTTCAGGTAGGTTCTTTTACTAAAGGTTCTAGAACTTTCTCAAATAATGCCTGTGAGATTCATTCATCTTCAAAAGGTATCTGTTTTTTCCTTTGTTTTCTGTAGTGTTATTGATTAAGCATGGGCTTAATGAATGTTACACAAAAGTCTTAGCACTAAGCTATATCCCCAGCTACTTAAAGTATACTTTGATGAACAATAATTCCTAAAAATCAGAGGGTAATGACATTTGGCTTCCAGTTAGAAAGTAAGAAAGAAAGGGCTTTGGTTCTCTCCAGAAGTCCCGGATGAAGAAGAGTCACTTGCCATTCAGAGCTTCTATTGTCCATACCTGGTTCTTGTCCACAAGCAGTCCACCAGTGGCCAGGTTAACTAGAAACAGTCCCACAATATTCAGCTACCTGAGAGCTCCCCCTGCTCATTGTAGTATTTTATCTCACCCCACCATCTGTACAAAGGAGGTAGTTAGGAACCAAGACTTGAAAAGAGCCATCCTTGAAACTTCAGGATCTCCCAGCATTCCAGTGAACATCCAAAGAGTAAGGTGCCCTTGGCTGTGTTACCTTGCAATCAAATAAATAAGAAAGTGAAAGCAGACTCTGGTCTAAGGATTCAAGAGTGCAAGTGAAGAACTAGATCACTGGCTAGTGCATTACTTCTGGCTTAATTGGACCCATTTTCTCTTTCTAGTTACTTAGCTATTGTGTGTGATTGATTCCAGTGTTCTGTGGTTGGATGTCCTAGGAACTCATGTAATTCTTTTTATTTGGAATGAGATGCTTTATTTCTTGCTTTTAATACATTGATTTCTGTTGCAATGTTTATTGTATTTTTTCTATTGTGTAAGTTAAGAAGTAGCTGCATGTATCATCTTTGATTAATCTAGGTTTTAAATTTAAATTTATATCAGGGCACCTGGTTTTCTTATATTCTGTCAGATTGTCACTGGGCTACATGGTGTCTTTATAGCCTTGGAAAACCTAATAGTAGGAGTTCCTATCTATTCTATGAGTAGTTTTTGAGGCCATTTTAGTGATTTTAAGCGATCTTCTAATGAGATTATATTTTAGTCAGCATTTGTGATAAAAGTATATTCCATGTCTGTTCTAATATTTTAATAAATGGTACTAAACATTAATATTCAGAAATATTTTTGAATAGACTCTAAAAATATATGTTCTTATTTTGTAGATCTAGATTTAGGTAGGAGATGCTGCCTGCTCATCAAGCTCCAAAGCAATCCATACTTTTGCTCATAAGATCATATTAAAAATGTTTATTTATATTATTCTTGTGTATGTGTGTGTAAATGCCACATATGTTTGGGTGATCATAGAAACAGGAAAAAGGCATTAGATTCCTTGAAGCAGGAATTAGCAGGGGCGCTGGGAACCAAACTAGGATCCTTCAGAAGAGTAGTCAGGGTCATCTCAGTATTATCCTAGGTGGTTAACAGAATCCAAATATATACATACACATAAGAAATGAATAAAGATTGCTAGAAAAAGAAGTATGTATAGAGTTTAATTTTGTAACAGATGAAGTTAATTTTGTATGCAATTTGGTATATTTCAAGAGCAATATTTGAGGGGCATTGTTATAGCTGATCTGAAATGTAGTCAGCAGGATCAGGTTCTGAACATGTATTTCCAAGTTTGCATTGTTTTCTGAGGGCTATAGATAGAGCCTTTAGGGGTCAAGCCTGACATTTGGATAGGAAGGACTGAAGGGTAGACCTTTTAAACATATAAGAAGTGTTAACAGTCATTATTTGCTTCTTGCCCTACCAGCTTGGAAATAGCCACCACCCTCCATTCCTGACACCACAGATTGAGTGGTTCCAACCTGCCTTACCTGCCCTGATGTCTTGCAATCTTTGAAAGCATCATTCAAAATAAACTCTGCTCTCATTAATTGTTTCTTCCAAGGGTTATAACACAGCAACCAAAAATAGTACAGGATACTGGAACCAGAGAACTGATATCATTGCTGCAACTTAACCTGGTTGTATAAGTTGCTTGGAACTGGCTGGTAGGAGGAGTTTAGAAAAGTTTGCATCCAAGAACTAGAGAAACTTTAGAATGTTATAAGTGGAGTTAAATGAGCCTTGCTAGTGGAAGTTCAAAATACCAGAATGCAAGTGTGAATGTAAAAAGTAAGGACCCTAAGTCTATGTCATGGTTTTTGCTTACCACTTTGAGACAGATTTATAGTGAGAACTAGGAAGAAAAACAAAGAGGACTTAAAAATGTGAAGTTTGTAAAAACAACAACAACAACAACAACAACAACAAAAAACTGCATTCATTGAAAGTTTCAGAAACTGACTGTAATTACTAAAGAGCTTAATAGTCTTAAAGAGAAGCCATAAATTTTGCTGTTAAACAAAGTAAAGATGATTGGAGTAGAAGACCCTATCTGAAGGCTCCAGAGCATTAAAAGGCAAAGTCCTTTGAAAGAACCTTACCTAAACAGAGAGAGCCTCCAGGGTGTACAGCTGGGAAAAGTAATAGCCAGGTGTGAAGTGTGAAGTGTTTGTTTTTGTGTGGGATTTTTGTTTGTTTGCTTTTTTGTTTTTTGTTTTTTGTTTTCACAACGTGCAGTGGTTACCTTTAACTGCCAGCTGGATACAACATGGAGTTATCTGAAAGGGTTTTAATTAAGGAATTAGCTAAATAAGATTGGCCTATAAGTATATTTGTGGAATTATTTTGATTGTAAATTGAGGTAGGAGGGCACATCCCACTGTAGGAGGTATCAGCCCTAGGTAAGTAATACTTAAAGGTTCGGAACTATATAAAATAGCTTGCTGAGTATGAGCCAAACCAAGAGTCAGCTAGTGAGTAGCACCCTCACTAGTTCCTGAAATAATTCTTTGTCTATGAAATGTGTTCTTTCAGAAGCAATGCTCCATGAATCAGCAATCAAGTTACTTTCAAGTTCCTGTTTTATCTTTCCTCAGTGGTGGATCCTCACTTTCACTCATTAGTTTATATTAACTTGATACAAGTTAGAATCATCTGAGAGGTAAGGACTCCTTTAATATCAGGCTATAGGCAAGACTGTAGGGCATTTTCATAATGAGCATTGATGAGAAAGGTCCAGTCCATTTTGGATGGTGCCACTTTTGGGCTGATATCCTGGATCTATATGAAAGTAGGCTAAGCAAGCCAATAAGCAGTAGTCCACTGTGACTTCCGAATAAGCTCCTAAATGTTCCAGCCCAGTTTGAGCTCTTGCCTAATTTTCCTCAATGGACTATCATTTAGAAATGTAAGCCAAATAAACCTTGTCCTCCCCATAGTTTCTTTTGATCAGGAATTTTGGTCATGTTTTATTGTGGCAATAAAACTGGAACTCCACCAAAATATTAAAAAGCCATGATCCAATGGGATCTGGATGCTTCTTGAGATGGCAATTGGTATCTGTAGCATTTTGCTAGTTTTGAAAATATGGAGAATGGAGAATATGGAAATATGGAGAGTTATGGGCTCATGAATGGGAGCTTTCACCAGGGTTCCAGATAAAAGAATCCTACATTGCAACAGAGATCTCAGGACAGGAGGTGTCATGAAAGTGGACAGAAATAGAGTGCCTTATCCAGAAATGTGGTCTCATATGTTACAAAGTAGCATGCTCTAAGGCAATAGAGTTGGAGACCATATCATGATACCACATACCCCAGATGCTGGATATATCTAAATAAGTTAGGGTTTGTCATGCCTCTGGGTATAGAAGTTGTTTGCCCTTATGGGTTTCCATCTTGCTTTAATTCAACCATTCCTTAGTAGCATTCTTCTTCTCCCTCTGTGATGGACATGTTTGCATCATTATATACTAGAAACATGTAATCTTCATTTTTTAATTTTGCAAAGTTATACAGATAAAATATTACTCTGAATCTCCTGATTTTGTGGATATTTTTTCCTGCTTGATTTAGAATATTTCTTGCACATGCTTGAAAATATGTATCAGTTGTTAGGAATTGTTTATTTAAGATTAAATGCTGAAATCATAAAGCTTGTAGCATTCTTTGTACTATGGTTTTTGATCAATATTATATTTCTTCCATATTGTTGCTTGTACCCATTATTCATTCACTAATACTAGCGAAGATATTCTTTTTACCATGCCACAATTTATCTATTTTCCTATTGATGATATTTGCTACTGTTGGTATTTTAAACAGGGTTCCTATGAAAATTCACAACATGCATTCTGAGGCAAATAAGCTTGGGGTAGGTGTAAATTTAACTTCATAATTTTACACTGCTTACCAAACCAGCTGTAATAATGGAAAGTTTTACAAGCAAAATATTTTGTCTATATTCTTTGATTATTTCCACAGTAGTGGTACAATAGGATTACCTCTTAGTGGTCTTCATTTATGTTTACAATTTACTAATAGAGCTATGGAGGAATGAATGTTTCATATGTTTTGTAGAAATATCTGCTTTCTTACTAGTTAGCTTTATTTATATTGTGGTTTTGCTTGTAATAACATTGTGTGTACTAATTAACTTTTGTATTATATCCATTTCAGATATCTGCTATATTTTGGCTTGCTTATGTCTCCCATTTTTCTGTCTTTAGTCTTCCATTTTTTAAATGATATTAAATAGAAAAAATTCATAATGATTTAATATCAAATGTCTTGGGACTTATAGGTTATATCTCCTACAAAAGAGTTCCTCCTCTCTCAAAATGATTGCTAGCCCATCAATACCTCCTTTTTATGTAGCTGTTTCTTCCAAATAGAAACTGTCCTGCCTGAAGGGGGAAGAGACATTTCTAAGATTCAAGATTTTACTGAAACCTGTATTATTGCAGAAGCTCATGAAACACGATACTCAGGAAGCTCAGAAGTTATGAGGTTCACAAAGCCACTCCTCCAAGGTTATATAATAAACTAAACTGCTGGGGAGGTTAAAGGGGATTCTTTGTTGTTGGTGGTAGTTTTTTGGTTGTTTGTTAGCTTACTTTTTTTGGTGGAGCTGCTTGGAAGTTGGTCATGGAGCTCAATAATTAAGGCTTTCGTTTGGTTTGGTTTGGTTTGGTTTGGTTTAGTGGTTGATTGGTTGGTTGGTTTGTAAATGCAGTGGCCTTTGAGTGACCCATAACTCGGGAAGTAATCTCTCATTCATGTTTTAGTAAATAACCCTCATAGACCCATTAGTTCATAAAGCAGGACTTGGCAGAAGCATTTTCTTGGTTATATCAGTGTCCTATATAGAGTGAAACAGTACTTACCTCTTTCCAGGAAAATTTACGCAACAGTATCGTCAGCCTCATCGAGGAACCATTAGAGTCCCTGCTCAAGTTCCTAATGACTTCCATAATGCTCATTTAATTAAAGGTTTCCTCAGTCTGACTGTGACAATTTTGACAGAGCAAATCTGTTATTACTTATCTCTAATACTAGAATAAAAAGTGCTCCCTTCTCTTAAATTTGTTTTGAGGAGTCAGTGACTAATTTTCTATAGACAGATTTTCCTAGCTTATTTTATTAAAGTATATTAATTTCATCCATAATATAATACTTTAATGATTATCCAGATTGGGTTTACCATGGCATATGTATCCAGATATTATTGGTCCCAGATTTAGTTAACACATCATGATTAAGGCACCTAAGACTGATTTCATTCAACTGTTAAGTATAACCTATGTTATTTTGCCTAAGTAATCCAAATCTGGAGTACTGGCATATGCATTTTAAAACTGATGATAAAGAAAAATGTCCTGGGCTGTTGGAGAAAATTACACTTCTGTCTGCAAGCATGCATTACCGCAGTCATTCCGCTCCAGTATCAGGAAAAACTTTACCTTGAGTATCAGTCCCATTCTAGTGATTTGTGTCCAGTCCTACAACTTCAGGCTTACAAAGTTGGCATTTTCCTTAGTTTCTCCTCTGGTCAGAGTTTGATGTTTGAACCTAGTTGTGGTACCAGAGTCGTCTGTGAACTTGGAATAAACTCCTCCCTGGCATCTGTGGTAAGTGAATTGCAGCTTCCAAGTCATTGTACCAAGAGAGGAAAATTGGAAACACATGGAGCAGAGATGACAAGGTTGGCCCAAGTATGAGGGAGATGAGCTAGGGTAGGTGAACGAATTCAGGTGATTTCATGGGAATGTACATAGTAGCATGAAATTATCCAATGGAAAGGTCTGTTCAGGATTTTAAGTCTACACATCTCTCTCTGCTTCCCTTCTCTTTGTCACACATTATTTTATTTCCTTTAAGTTTGATTAAATACCCTGCTCTGTTCTCAGGACAAAATTAATGATTCAAGTGTGCCAAGAACCAAATTAATCTCTATTGACCTTTCTAATATGAAGTGTAATCTTTTTTGGCTATTAAAAAAAAAAACTTTATATGAACTGAGGTTAAGAGTGATTAAAGAATTCCTGTGTAACATGGAAATATCCCACACATTATTTAGATGGTTAGAGGTTTTAGAAATCTAGAAAACATTGATAGACACCTTTAAAGTCCTCTTAAATATAGTATCAGTACTGTTGATATTTAGAAAAGGGGAAAAAAGTTATAACTTTATGTCTAACATTGAAGTTGATCACTTCCTTTGAATTTCTTGTCAGGTATAAATTTTTACCATAGGATTAATCTGTGAGCTGTGGCAGCTACAGGTTTTACATACTTAGTTAATTAGCAATTCTTACCAAACTGAGTGTATCATTTCTCTTTAGAATCCTACATGGCCTCGATTAGACATATTTACGGGAAAAGTCAATGGATAAGACATTAGAGGCCAACCTCAAAGTCAGGAGAGAGCTACCATAGACCTCAGAGAAGTGCTGCATTTGCCAAGAACTGGTTGGTTATTGATCCTGGTCTGTGTCTCTGGTCACAGTAGCACTTACCCTAATTTTTCTAGTGTAAATATAAGTAAATTTGAATGGGTGTTGCTGAAAACAATCTGTAAATCTACATTTTGTGGTTTTGATTGTAATTGTAGTTACTGGAAGGTTCAATATCTGGGGCATGTCGAGGAGACAAGGCTGTGGCCTGGCACCCTGCTCTCTGCAAATACCTCCTGAAGCACTTTCTTCAGGGCTATTAGGGCGACGCTGGCTCTCTCTGCTCAGAAGCACAGAAACCACACGGGTACTCAGCAGAGAGGAAACTGGAGGCAGGGGATGAGCACTGTCAGAAGATATGTTGTGCATTTAACTTGGACTTCGTTTTCCCCCTGAGGTCAACCAAGCAATTAAGGCAATACGATATGAACGAGATGAACCGATTCCCTGCTTTCTGGGACGTAAACAGCAGTGCATTCATGGTCCTTGCAACATTAGCGTTTTTCTTTTATTCTTTTATTCTTCCTTTGACAGTCCCTCCCCCATCCTAGGTTTGATTTTTAGAGACGGTCTAACAAACACTGTATTCTCAGCACAACCCAGGTCTTCATCTTACTGGGAAACACCTCCCCTCAGCAGAAGACGCTTCAGGGTTAATGAGGGTTAATGGGTATTGTATTTCACCTGGATACTGCCAAGAAATTTTGAGCTGAGACAGAATGGGGGGTGGGAAATGACTTCACTGGTACTATGGCAAGAAGAAATGAACTACTGAAGAAATCTCACCACTGGAGCCCCACCCTGGAACTGTGAATCTCTCATGTTCAGATATTTGGGGTGTCTCATACTGAGACCACGACGCTTTCATTATTTCCAAAGGATGCCTAACTACTTCCAGAGTTCCCATGAAGTTGTTTTCAACCAAAGGGAAAAATAAATAAGGGGAAATACGAGTGAATTAATATGCCTGACCAACACCTGCATGCACTAGCAATTTACAAGTTTTCAGAAGAAGCAAAGGGCAGCAGAGCTCATGGGCACCCTGATAGCTGCTTTCTCATTGGAGAATGACTCCACTCTTACTCCTCTGTGTTCACTGTGTTTTGTATAATGCCCACCATTTTCCCGTGAAATGAGCAGGTCTTTTGTTACAGCTGTTGTCTATAACTTCAATTCCTCCCTTACTATAGCCACAGACCCATGGATTAATTACAAGTCTCAAACCTTGTGCTGTCAGTTGTGCTAAAATGCCTTCTTCCATATTATTCCCTCCACCACTGTTCATGTCTTCTCTACCTGACAATTCTTTGAATTTATCACTTTGAAGAAGTGTAGCCTCCTCGGGGCCACATGACCACTCCCAACCCCCAAGTCAATATTCTTGTAGTACTGCACTAAATTTAAAGAGTAAAAACATATCAATTGGTTTCTTCTAATGTGTGAACACCCTGGGAATAGTGTGTGTGTGTGTGTGTGTGTGTGTATGTGTGTGTGTGTATGTGTGTGTGAGCTCTATGTCTACAGAGAACCATTACCAAAGTGTTTCTTATACCATTATAATAAACAGCTAGAAATGGTATGTAAGTAAATGGATGAATGTTTGGATAAAGGAATTAATGGATGAATGAACTAATATATTTTGCTATGACTGCACAAGACCACCTGAGGAGTATAAAATAGAAAATCTAATTTTGCATATATATTTTAATAAAACTGACCTTCATATATCAAATGGCTTAGGAGAATGGACATCTACACCCAGTGTTGCTATGTCCTCCTCTTTCCAACATAAATCAGAAGTTTGGGTTTTTATTTGAAACTACCCATTTCTTTTTTACTGTCAGAAATCCACCATTTCCCTTTGTAGCTTAGACTCTGCCAAATACAAACCTTGACCAGAAAATTCCACAGTAAGAACAATATCCAGCTGATTTTATCTAGGAGAGTAAAAATTCATAGCTACCTGCAGGCAATGACATGGAGAAAACCCAAAGATTTCAAGACTGGAGAACTAAAATGACCTGTGACTTTACAGAGTTGGTTCCATTCTGTATACAACTTCTATTTCTTAAAGCAAAACAAAACAAAAAAAATGTAGAATTGAGAAAGCATATCACCTAGTGGAAGTTAAAATTAAACATTTTATCAGTGAAATCATGATGGAACAGAGAGATGTAAAGAGACATGGAACCCAGAAACACACACCTTCTAGACCTCCAGGGTGTACCTAGTGCTCTCTTCACTGATCAGCTATCTGCTCCATTCCTGAATGTATTTTGCCTGTATTAAGTCACTGGATAACTGAGGATGATTTTGAGATTCTGAGATTCCTGTTCTCTACCTCCCTCATGCTAGTTTTACAGTCTTGCAACATACCATATCCAGTTTATATGGTACTGGGAACAGAACACAGGCTTCATCCATGGCAAACAAGTTTTCTACCAATTACATCTCTTTGTTTGGTTTTACATACACAGTTTATTATTTATGGATTCATTGCAAAGAGCAGGAATTACTTTTATAATTATTCTGTCTACTTGGGCAAAAATACACCATTCACATTTTAACTTTGGCCTTGGCTGTAGGCCAGAAAGTCTGTTCTCAGGATGTGGAGAGAGAGAATGGATCCTTCCTGTGTAATTCATGGTTAGAGCCCTTGACCCGTTCTTTGATTAACAGTAAGACCAGCTGACTGATTTAACACAGTCCTGCAGCCTTTTAAACCATCCTTTCAGGTGATCTGTGGAAAGAGTAGCAATCTCCAGAACTTGGCTTGTTAACAACTTGTTTTGCAGACATGATGCAGTTTGAAATAAATGAATATTTAAAAACTCATGATATGAGCTAACTTGAATATGTATTTAACAAGTAGTAATAATAATAGAATTCTGAACTGTGTTAATTTTCCATTTCCTGAAGGTAATTTCCATGTAAATTACCACAAACTAGATGAATAAAAATACCAAAAGTTTATAAGCACATTTTTGGAGGCTACAAAATACGCATACAAACACATACATGTGTGTGTACATGCATGCATACACAAGTAAAAGCATACATACACACACACACACACACATGCACACATGTATACAGACAGACATTCTAAGTCACCATAAATTGTGCTCATATTCTCATACTGAATAAAACCAAATATTCATTTTCCTTTAGCACTATACATGCTTTAGACATACTTAAAGTTATACATCTTTAAAGTTATTTTGATGTGACCTTTTTCTATCAGTATAGGTTTTGATGTGTGTGTGTGCACGTGTGTATGTGTAAACCTACATATACATATATCTTTAGTGTCTTTTGTTTGTTCTGTTTCTCTCTCTCTTTAGAGAAGGAACCATGCCTGTACATTTTTTTATTTATTGTGGAAGGCTTAGAACATGCCATGGTATGCATGGTGGTTGTCAAAGCCAGGTTGTAAGAGTCAGTCCTCTAATTTCATCACGTGGGTTCTAGGAATTGGACTTGAGATAAATTGTGGCAAGCAACTGTATCCATCTCACAATGCCCCATGGCTTTTTAGTAATTGTAATCCTAACCAATTCTTGACCATTTGTTCATAGAATTGCATAGAGATGCATCTGGGGAATGGAGGATTCTTTTCTGATTCTGGATATCCCCCTAGTGACCATCATAATGCCTGGAATATCATTGTTATTTGGAAATCCAAGTGATGAACAAGTAAAGGTCATTCCTCCTGAAGACAGGCATCTGAAATGGAAACTTAAGGGTTCTTTGGAAGTCAGTTGTGTGGGATGGTGTTTGCTGGGGCAAACTCATTAAGGAGTGTTCTCCTGAAGCAGATACAAGTGAACGAACATTTTGCTAAAGCAGACATGTAAAGAAACATTTCGCTGAAGCAGATAGAGATGAAAGGATGTTCTGTTAAAGCAAACACATGAAAGAACAGGTGGTAAAGAGTTCTTAGCTAATGCCATGTATGTATTGGTCTGCCTTGCATTGTGTAGTTGAGCTCCATTTGTTGGGACTCCATAGAGAGAACAATACCAAAAACTTCTGGTCATGTGCTGTGGCTTCTTGTCACTTCTTTGGACTTGGCCTGTTTGGCAGAGTGATGTCAGCTGAGATAAACTCATATGCTGCAGCAAGATCCATGTGAGGATATGTGATTTTTGGAGGGAGAATAAAAAGGACTCCATCAACAGTGAAGGAAGCTAAGCTTGGCTGGTTGGTAAAGCTTGTTGTGCAATGCTTACTGGTCTCCAGTCTTCGCTGATCTTCATGTCACTGATAAAGGCACAGCTGTGAACTTTTCTTGATGTTCCTGTTGGCCCTGGTCCCTCTTACTGATGTGCTAAGGCTGAGTGAGGCCTGGCTGTCTCTGCAAGATAGTGCCACTGGTGCTGATTGGTGTTTGCTATTTCAATTGGACTGTTGGTATATCTGTGAAGTGTTTGTGAGTGGACTGAGCTGCAGCTGCTGCTCTATGAACTGAACTGCCAATTTCCTGACAACACAGATGAGAGTTGCTCCAAAGAACCACTTCTAAACAGGTCCACTTCCCCTGTATCCTTTCTTTGCTACTACCTCTGGTGTGTAGTGGGCTAGAAGGGAGGTTAAAGTGTTTAAGAACCAACATTAAAAGGAAAAACTTAAAGTTACAGGCATTAGCTTAACCAATAAAATAGCTCAGTTAAAAAAAATCCATTAAGTGCACTATAACCTGTAATAAGGAAAGAAGTTCACATTAAATTCATTTTGAGAGACCTCTAAGTTTAAGAATGTATTGTTGTACAGTGTCCAGTGCAAATGGAGAATAAACTTTCAGTTTTGTTCAATGTGAGCACATTATATGCTGATTTTTTTCTATTTTAAAATATTGAAACAAACAACAGTAATGGAAGTCCTTGCTAATTAGCAATAGTGATCATCTACTTCGTATAGTATCCATGCAGAGTTCTTGGTTTCAGTGACGGCATGCATGCAAACACATACATGCATGTGTGTATAATTCTGCAGATTTGTGTTTAAAAAGTTGTAACTTTATAGAATCAGGGCTTAATGCCCTTAGAGATTTCGATAATTAGGCTCTGCTTCTCTTCCTAGATGATTTTAGTACTCAAGTAAATGAACTAATTAGTAGTCTGTTGTTGAATGAGGCAATAGTGTTTTATAAAACTTCTGGTCATCATTGGGAGTTCCTATACAAAGCAGCAATTAAACAGTTCAGAAAGAAAAATCTCCAAATATATTACCTATTTCCTCATCTATGCCAATCTATCCCATACTTGAAAAACTGCTTGTGTTGCTCTGTTCCCAATTGGACTTGGGCAGGAGCCCATAGAAGACAGACTTCAGACAACACAAATCTGGGCTATAATGTGGAGATAAAAAGACAAAGATGATTCCTGGTAAACCAGTAGTCTCTTGAATGACCCACAAAGTCTCTGAAAGCCTTTGAATTTGCCTTTAATGTTTAAATGAAGGCACACAGAAAATGGAAGAGCTAATTCTATTGAATGCTTTGACTTAGAAATCTAGCATCAAAGTCATTCATAATGCAGAGGATACATGTCCTGGCTAGACTTATATCAATATGACACATAAACTAGATATAACAGAAAGGAGAGAACCTTTGCTGACAAAATGCTTCCATAAGATCTAGTTGTAAGGCATTTTCTTTTTTTTTTTTTTTTTTTTTTTTTTTTTTTTTTTTTTTTTTTTTTTTGTTTTTGTTTTTTTGAGACAGGGTTTCTCTGTATAGCCGTGGCTGTCCTGGACCTCACTTTGTAGATCAGGCTGGCCTCGAACTCAGAAATCCACCTGCCTCTGCCTCCCAAGTGCTGGGATTAAAGGTATGCGCCACCACTGCCCGGCGTATTTTCTTAATTACTGATTGATGGGGGAAAGCCCAACCCATCATGGCTTGTGCATCCCCAGGCTGGTAGTTCTGGGTTCTGTAAAAAAGCAGGCTGAGCAAGCAATGGGGAGCAAGCCAGTGAGCAGCATCCCTCCATGGTCTCTGCATCAGTGACCGGCCTTCAGTTCTCTGCCCTATTTGACCTCCTATGCTAACTTCCTTCAATGATGATCAGTGATGTGAAAGTATAATTGAAATAAACCCTTTTCTCTTCAACTTGTTTTTCTCATGGTGTTTCACTGCAGCAGTAGTAACCATTGTCATAAGTAAGGCAATATGTGACCTGAAAATACATCCAGTCCCATATGACTCCAGTGAGCCTTTTCTAATGTCCCCATAGATTCTTGTAACACATTATCCTGGAGTTTTATTTAGGACACATTTATTAATAAGCACATAAATCCACTCCTATGTGAATGATATTTAGCATCTTTAGAAATGAAACATGTAAAGAAAAAAAGAATTAATGATTAGGTTTTCCTTTCAATTTCTTCAACAGGATCTGCAGAGTCATTATACTGCAGTCACATTTCATTCTTATCATGAACTCCTGACCCTTAGTCTGTCCCCTCTCCCTCATAGGGAGGGTGGTCTATAACTTTAGAACAGTGGTTCTCAATCTTCCTAATGCTGCAACCCTTTAATAAAGTTCCTCATGCTGTGGTAATCCCCAACTATAAATTTATTTCATTGATACTTCATAACTATAATTTTGTTATTGTTAATAAATTGTAATGCAAATATTTTTGGAGATAAATATTTGCCAAAGGAGTTGCAACCCATGGGTTGAGAATTACTTTAAAGTTTCATTCACATACCAATAGAAGCTAAATCACCAGGTCCTCTGTACCTCAGAGTAAATGTCTGATCCCTGAGGCTTAATAAGTACCAAATGATGTCATAAATATAACGTTATGGATCAATAGCACACAGCATAAGACTAATGCTTCATACACTTCAAATTACTCATTACTGTGATATTTCCTAGATAACTCCCCTACTGCCATATCTTGAACTAATCCACCATCCCAATCTCAAACTTCCCTACATCTTATCTTCTTTTACAATTAACAGCCTCTACTTTGTTGTCAACATTTGAGTCCCATCCTCTTGTGTTCTGCAATCCACTAGCTCTCAAAGCTTTTCTTCTCTGCTAGCTTTTCCAATAAAGCAAAAGAAATGTGGGCCCTGGTATCAGGAGCAAAAGATTGAACAGTGTAGGAAGTGGGGCTCAGGAGAGTGTTGTCCCCATTTCTCTGGAGAAGAAAGAGGCAGGGATCGAGAGGATGCCACTTCCACTTCTTACAGCATAAAATGAAAGGTATCTCTTACCACAGAGACACCAGTTCCCATCTGTTGCAAGAAAGTCACACCACTCCCATCAGTTTCCACATGACTCCATTTTGAGAACTCACTCCCTGAGTTCCTTGACAAGTCATCTTTAAGTAATGGGACAGTAGGGAGCCTGAGAAACTCTTGCTACCTCCATCCTGGGAGGAGAAAGATCCTTTCACCTCACTGTTTAGATAAGTTGCAACCCACCCAATCAAATTTTAATTAAAATAGGAATACCTAGTAGAGGTTTCATGTGTCTTCAAAGTTATTATGCTAGGAAGTAATATTGAAAGAAGAAATAATTGTTCTACAGAATACTGCCTGTCATAACTAGGACAATACACTTGGAACCACTAGTGTTTGTCAAGTAGAAAGAAACTAGTGAAAATGCTTTATGTTCCCTGTAGCATTATTTCTGTCAGCAGAGCCCAGCCAGCCTTAAAATAAAGCCAGAAAACTCCCAAGGACATGAATTGAGGGAAAAGTAAAAAGGATTACTTAAAGTGAATGGAAAAATCCATCTGAAATCCAGCTGTTCCTCATTATGCTATGATAGTTCATTTCAAATTTACAAATTTTTTAATAAAGGTCAAGATCACAGGAGCAACTATGGAAATGCAGCAAGTTACTCAATGTCCCCATGACTACAATCATTGTCTAGAGTCCTGCATGGCATTAGGGCTGTATGAACAAGGGCAGAAGTGTCCTTTTGCTTATCTCACATGGCTCAGAGAACAACTAAGCCTACTACACACACTGCTGAAGACTCAGACTTGGTCCCATCACTGTGCAAGTACCATCTCTTTTTACAAGGTGTTCTACAAAGATAGCTCATTCTACACACAAAGTACCATGACTAATGACCAGCACACAGTGGAAGCTCAGCTAGGGTTAGGTGTTATCTCTGCTCACTGATATTCATAGTGCTGGCCATCCTCACAGGTCTGGCAACCTAGCCTGAAAGATGCACTTCAGATTCTGTCAGTGTTCCAGTTTGGTCCATACTGAGTGTGTGGTGAGAGTAAAACATTTAGAGTTGAATTGAATGAGCTGCCACCCATCTGTTAACCCATGCTAAGTCTTTTAATGATCTTTTTGGGTGAACGTCTCCAGAGTACTGTCCTTGCTTCCTTGGTCTGGCATTCTGACAGAAAGTGGTCTCTGGCATCATGTTTACAATTACATAGCACTGCCCACAGCAGGCCTCATTAATGGCTCTAGTGAGCAGAGCACCTTGTAAATAAGGTAGTGTTGGCATTTTCACATTGGTTTCCATTAAGTAAAAGTCTATGGTTAAAGAAATGGTATCATGTTTACTTCAGCATTCCAATATCCCACATTGCTTTCTTCCTTTCTGGCAGTCATTCATCCACTGGGAAAATACTCAGATCCTCTGACAGGAAGGGTCCTGGACTCATTATGCACTATAAATGGAATACAGTAAGTCAACAATGTATTTTGCAGGGGTCTAGGGGTGCACAGTTGATCCTCAAGTAAAGGCAAGACTTTGCTTTCCTCAACATGAGAGAAATACAGGAGGTGGAAGGTTCAGTTCATGGAACATGGATTAGTCTAATGGGAGGACCTTTCCAAGGTACTATTCCTGGACTGCACAAAGTGAGAGATAAGATGGCTTCGGTTAGATAACAGCTCACCTGAGAGACAATTCAGACCGAGTGGGCATGGATGGCTAGCATAAAGAGCTGAGTACTTGGTGGGAAGTTAAAAGAGGAAGATTCTCATCGTGCTTCAACTGGTGTCTGTCAATACATGGAACAAGAGATAAGTGACTAACAGTTATATGAGCACTCTATTTGATGAAACTACTACTGCATAGGGCATCTGCACAGACACTAACAGAAACTGAGAACACTGTTTTATGTTCGGCTCTAGCTAGGTTGTAGCTAAAACTTAATGACTAATATACTTGAATTTCTGAAATGAAAAGGTGCCTATGGCCATACTTCTACAAATCTTACTCAATCCCATGGCCCAGCTTAAAAATCACCTGTATTATCAGACCACCCTTTTATCTTATGTTTTATGCATGTATATGTATGACCATATGTGTGTATAAGGTATGCCTGTGTGAATGTCTGTGTGTGTGGATACAAGTACGTGTGTGGGTGTGCACATGAAGGTCAGAGGTCAACATTTACTGTCCTTCTTGATTGCTTTTCAGCTTCTCTTATTAAGAGTCTCCTGTTGAACTCACTGGTTAACTGTGCTGTTTGACTAAGCAGCTGCAGGTGTAGCTCTACCCTTTCCACTGTGACAGTGCTCAGGTTACAGACATGCATGATCATTCCCAAATTTTACATGGGTCCTGGGGATCTTTACTTGCGCCCTCACTACTGCACAGCAAGCACTTTATCAAATGAGCAATTTTCCTCAACCAAATGCTCCACGCTGTATTTGAGCAAAATGATTTGTCTACATTCATGTATTTCATTATTTATATTTTTATTCACTAATAGTACTGGGTAGCTAAGTTACTGTTGTGTATACCAGGAGCCTAATTCTCATGCTGGAAGGTTTATAGAGAACGAAGCTGGACTTTGAAATGTCTTTTGACTGATTCATAACTGATATTCACATAATTATTTTCCTTGTGAAAAGAATGTGGTTTTAAGAATGAGTGACACACTGGAAAATAAGGTGGATGGGAGAGGAATATTCTGGCTTTGTGGGTCTTACATTGTGGTCAGGAGATAGGTAAAATTAATGGAGAAACTTAAAATAAATATTGCACATGTAAGCACAAATAAGTATTCATATATATATATGCATATTTATAAACTACATTTGCCTCTAGCTTATAATGGAATGAATCTCAATAGATCAACTATAAATTTAAGAATCATAAGTTGGAGATGAATTGAATCTTTTTTGTTTATGGAGCATGACACTCAGATGCACATCACAGTGTATACTTCTGCCAGTTTTCCTTGTTATCATGTGGTGAGCTAGCAGTTAAGGCTCAGTGTTATTGCTCAGGGATGATTGAAGCACAGCTTGCCTCCATAGGATAAGATCCACTTTAAACTTCACAGTGTAACTTACTCTGAATCTACAGTATCACATTACCGATGCTGCAAAGTCAAAAGCCATAGGTTCAAATGTGGCACACAGGACATTGGCTTTATCTACAACTCATGTATATATTTATTATCCACGTGAATTTCAAATAACACTAGGGTCAATGAGGAAACAAATGCTGACAGAGGATTCATGAGAAAGTGATCAACATGCTACTTTGTGTTGTATGGCAGAGAAAACTCAAAGAGCTGGCATTTAAGCTGGAATATGAATAATACAGAATCAGTCAAGTGGACAACTGGGCTTGAGTAGTTCAAAGATATAAACAGTTCCCACATTTCTAAGATAGAAAATACTCTCCATATCAAAGCTGGAGGAGTGGACAGGCAAAGCAGGAGGGAATGTGGCCAGAAGTAAAAACAGTAGGAAATGTTTGCTCATGGAGACAACAAGAGCACAGGTGGAGTTTGGATAGATTCTGATATCGTTAGAAAGCTTTGAAAGGTACTAGAAAGTATTTGAGTTTTAAATATACTAGCAGCTTTTACAGTAATGGAGATATAGGAATGTTTAAAGGAGTAAAACTTACTCAAAACTATGTTCTAAATTTGAATTAAATAAATACTCATCACTTACATTTGCCCTGACAACACTTTTCAGAACCGTCCCTCACAGCATATGTTCTCTGTCAAGCTTTCCTTCTGACATGTAAACCGTAAGTTTTCCTGATAAAACACTCAGACTCGTATGTGTGTGTATGTGTATGTGCATGTGCAAGCACACACACTCTGCACCCACCACCCAACACCCCCCAACACACACACACATGAGACTGACTGGAAATCTTTGCTTCTCTCCTGGAGTGAGTGACACAAATTATAAAATTCACACGAAAGTCTTTAGTGACAGTTTCTTAATCACAGGAAAAGTGGGGGGAACTGAATCTTGAAGTGCTTTTCAAAGAAAACCTTGTATATGTAATCATGTTTAAGAAATGAAGCATATGAAATCAGGAACATAAAAGATGCAGTTATTTAAATATTTTACTCTTAATTCTCTCTCTCTCTCTCTCTCTCTCTCTCTCTCTCTCTCTCTCTCTCTCTTTCTCTCTCTCTGTGTGTGTGTGTGTATGTGCAAGTTTGTGTATATGAATGCATGTGTGTGTATGTATATGTATATGTGTGTATGTATATAGGCATGCAAGGCTGAGTGTGTCTTCCTATGTATGTGTGTCTTCGTGTGTGTGTGTGTGTGTGAGTGTGTGTATGTGAAAATATAGTTAGTTCTGAACTTCTTTTAGTCATTGGACTCAGGTCATCAAACTAGGTCGCAAGCACCTCTACCTGCTGAGCTATTTTCCTGGCTTTGAGAAGACATAGATCTTAAGAGTTATTCAGCATTTCCCAAGAAAAGTGGCAAAAATCTCCATTTTTATTGCCTCAGTTGCTCTCATTTGCATTTTGGCATGGAATGACTATGAGTAATATGGCCTTAAACAATAATAATAAAATGCATGCACTGTATCAATATTAACCGCAAATACAACACACTTATTTGGTCTCAAGTAACATTTGCTCATTAATTATCATAAGATCCTAGGAGATGCCATTAATAAGACTCATTGCTGTGAAGAAACTTCATGACTTCATGAACTCTTATAAAAGAAAACATTGAGTTGTGCCTGGCTTCACTTCAGAGGTTCACTCCATTATCTTCATGATGAGAAGCATGGTAGTGTATAGGTAGAAATGGTGCTGAAGGAGGAGCTGAGTTTGACATTTGATCCACAGATGGCAAAAGGACACTGTGCCACATTGGGTGTAGCTTTAACATAGGAGAACTCAAAGCCCACCCCTACAGTGACACACTTCCTTCAACAAGGCAACATCAACTCCAACGAGGTCATACCTCCTAATAATGTCAATTCATATGGCCAAGCATTCAAACACATGAGTCTAAGGGGGCCATACCTATTCAAACCACCACAGAGAGTTATAGTCTGTCTTACTCAACTGATTTATACTCATCAAGCAAGAGGCTTTGGAAAAGCATTTTCTCTGCAGTTAAGAGAGATTATCTGTTTGATAATCATCATTCTATTACCTTAACAAAATACCTGAAAATAACACTCTATAGTGAAGAAAGGTTCACTTTGGATCTCTTCCATGACCACTTGTTCTGTTTGTTTGCGGATGCTTGGTGAAGTATGAGTTCATGATGGCAACATATAATAGAATAAAAAAGGTCAGTCTAGAGCTGGGCAGTGGTAGCACATGCCTTTAATCCCAGCACTTGGGGGGCAGAGGCAGGTGGATTTCTGAGTTCAAGGCCAGCCTGGTCTACAGAGTGAATTTCAGGACAGCCAGGGCTATACAGAAAAACCCTGTCTCAAAAAAACAAAACAAAACAAAAAAAGTCAGTCTATGGGGACAAAGAAGACAACAGAATGAGGAAGAGACTAGCATTTCATAATGCCTCTCTACTTATTTATCTTTCTTCCAATAGATCCCCATATCATAAAGATCATATTGCCTTACATAACACCATGAGGCAAGATTAACCTTTCAATGTAGGAACCTTTGGGAAGTGTTCATGATAAAAACTGGAGCACCAATGAATACAGGCCAACATCTCAGAACCTAACAAAGTATACATTAATTTATTCAAAACGTATTTATTTGATGTTGACTATATAACAGTAAGTAGAGTTATAGCTGGGAAGAAAGCTCAATTTGTCATTTCAACATTTATATTTTAGTTGACTTTACACATAAGGAAATGTGGATAAAAACAGGAAGTTAGTATATAATACAGTGCAGTGTTAGAAAAGGAGAGGTAAGGAAATAGAGCTGGAGTGATGTGTGGTGCTGCTGTTTCAGATCATGTGCTTCTATAATGCTACCTGTGGCCATATTTTGCTTAAACACCATATTAAAAGAATCCAAGTAACACCTGAACGTGGGTCTAACAGAGAGATATTTAATTGGGCATTAGGAAGAGAGTGGTGCATACTTTGGGAGAAATCATTAGGTAGAGAGTCTGACATTTCAGCTTCCAGGTGTGTAGAAAGTCACTTATGAAACCATGTTTCCCTCAGATGTCTAAAGAATGCATCATATAGCATCGTGTGTCTGTGCTATCGTATTAGTGACATTTTATTGACGTCAGTGTGGTGGCTGTGAATATTTCAAATGACTTTCAGTCAACTCCCTCATTCCCTTGACTTTATGAGATAAAAAATAGCATGCTGATAAAATTGCCAAGGTAGAAGTTAGTTTTACTAATAGCAGAACAATGTAGACTTTCTTTTAAGGTATCAAATCCATTTTGCGATTGTAATTCATTAAAGGTATCTAATTTTCAATCAATAGTAAGTGACTATGAGCTAATTTTCAGTTGATAAATCTCTCATTAAAATTAATGTCACCATAAGCCTCTAAACTGTGCCTATTAATAAAACTGTGAATTGATATTATTCATAACCAGTGCCCTTCTATAGACACTTCAGTTTGGAACAGATGCTGTGTAGTGTTGACTTCTGGTTGTACACTGGAGTACCATTCCATCTTGAGGGAGGGTTTATCTGGATATAAATACACCAAAACAAATCCAAGGCACAAAGGCACTTGGCATTCGATGTAGACTTCCTGTGACATTCCTAACACACAGCACTGACCTCAGATGATGCTGTTAGTGCTTAGGTCCCAGGGGTCACCAGCTATGAAAAGCCAATTGCTGCACTTAAAAGCTGGACCATCAGAAAGCTTGGTGTTCTAGACACCCTGGCTCCAGCTCCATCTATGAAACTTTAAGTGGCATTTGTTAAAAGTATGGGAAAAACCATATCCTGTCTTCATCCACAAAGAGTATCATTGCACATCTTACAACATCGCATGAGATGAACAACTTGAACAGGGCAAGCAGCCAGTACTCTCTCCAAATATTTCTAATTCATCAGAGAAAAGGAGATTACTTGAATCCTAAAAATCACCAACCCCCAAACAAAGAGGAGGCCACAAGCTTGGAATCTTTAGATGCAAAATAAGAGGTGGATCTCCTAATGGGTCTTTAAAAACATCCCTGAGGTTCAATGCTGAACTGTGGCTTTATACATAACATTTCTGAGTGAGTGCATTAACTTAAAAGAATCTCTACATAGAGAGGAAATATTTGTAAAGGTCCACTGGGAAGCTAAAAGCACCCCCATAAAAGAAACAAAATCAAAAACAAAAACAAAATGAGTCACCAGTTTTTATTATTATTTTATTCAAACAAAATGCAAAGTTTCTTTTTGCGAATAGATTTCAAAATAACCAAAGACGAGCCTAATGGATAAAGAGAACGCTACATTGGCCCCTGATCTTTTTGCAAGTTTGGGGATGGAAATGGCTGTGATTAAAATCAGTGCAAATACATTTCTAGAAGACTAGACTTTAATCTGTATGCCTAGCAATTCTGGAGTCTGCATAGGTCCTTGGAGGGAATACCAGGAGGGAAGTTTCTCACCCTGTCCCTGTATTTCTATCAGAGCATGCTAAGAAGCTGTGCTAAGGTGCAAAACTCCAGTCGATTAAGGGAACTTAGGGAGAATTGTTTCAACCTCACTCTGTGTCAGAGGTACCTTGTGAATAGACTTTGGCAGAAAAGGTCTATAATGGAAGGGAATGTCCTCTGTCCCTAAAAACAAGGGAATATCTCCCTCCTGTGCTCCCTCTCTCTCTCTCTGTCTCTCTCTCTGTCTCTTTCTCTCTGTGTGTCTTCCTGTCTATCTCTCTCTGTCTCTCACTATCTCTCTCTGTCTGTGTCTCTGTGTCTCTGTCTCTGTCTCTCCATCTCTCTCTCTCTCTCTCTCTCTCTCTCTCTCTCTCTCTCTCTCTCTTTATCTTACTCACTCTTACTCTCTCTCTCTCTCCCCTGCTAGCTAGATAACTGGTCTTCAATCTTCCATTACTCTATTACACATTAGCCAATTGGTAGATGCCTATGGGTAGGGTTTGGGTGAAGTCTAAGAAGCACTTTCCAGAAAATCTTGGGAACTTGGGAACAGTAAATAAGTACATTTTACCAGGGTGGGAGAGCCTTGTCAAGGACATTTCTAGGCTAGCCTTGATTCAAACATAGATTAATTCCTGTTTATGTAAAAAAAAAAAACAAAACCAAAAACAAACAAACAAACAAAAAAAACCCTTAAGTGTCTGTGTGTGATGCACATGCCTGAATATGAACACGTGGATATGTACACATGAATGCAGGTGCCCACAGAGGCCAGAAGACACTGAGTATTCTGGAGCTGGAGTTTCTACTTACTGCTGAGTGATCCAGCTTATAGTTGTGCTGGGAACATAATTCGGCTCCTACAAAAGAGTAGTATACACTTTAGCCACTGACACAACTCCTCAGACTAACGCTGTTATCCTATTAAGTTGCTAAAACCAATTCTTTTACTTTCATTTTTCTCTGTCTATGGAAGGTTCAATTTGTATAGTATATTAATTGTTTATTTTAAAAGTTGTATAATTCTTTCTCATTATAAAGACAACATCACATTAAATTAAAAAGAGGAAAATAAGGTTGCTCATAATTGAAGAGTACTTTAAAACAGAGAGCTGGAAAGCACATTTTTTCCTATGTTTAGCTGTTTTCCTTCATTTTGAGGTATCCATGTGTATTTTTCATGAGGTAAAACATGCTTACTGTTGAAAGTTTTCTAATATATTTCTTTACATATTTCCAATTTTCAGTTGACACTGAATAATTGTGCATATTTATGAGGATTCTGTGTGGTTTTGAAACCTGAATACAATGTGTCAAGCCAGGGAACTTAGCATGTATATCAACTTAAATTTTTATTACTTCTTTATGGTGAGAATATTTAAAATCCTTTTCTAGCTATTTTCAGGTATATGCTCGATAACTATTAAATATATAAACAAATTCACAGACCCCATGTATACATGCATATATGTGCTAAATGTAAATACATTTTGAAAATGTATATGCTGTTCTTTCTAAATCTTTCCCTTAATAATAGAGGTTTTCTCTCTTTCTCTCTTCTTCTCTCTCTTTTTCTCTCTCTCCCTCTCTCTCTCTTTCTCTCTCTCTCCCTCTCTCCCCTCTTCCCTCTCTCTCTCCCTCTTTCTTCTCTCTCTCTTTCTCTCTCTTCTTCTCTCTTTCTTTCTCTCTTTCTCCCTCTCTCTTTCTCTTTCTCTCTCTCTCCCCCTCTCTCTTCCTCTTTCTATCCCTCTCTCTCTTTCTCCCTCTCTCTCCCTCTCTCTCTTCCTCTCTCTCTTCCTCTCTCCCTCTCCCTCTTTCTCTTCTCTCTCTCCCTCTCTCTCTTCCTCTCTCCCTCTCCCTCTCTCTTTCTCTCTCTCTTCCTCTCTCTCTTTCTCTCTCTCCCTCTCTCTCTCCCCCTCTCTCTCTCTCTCTTTCTCCATCTCTCTCTCTTCCTCTCTCTTCCTCTCGCCCTCTCTCCCTCTCCCTTTCTCTCTCTCTCTTTCTCTCTCTTCCTCTCTCTCTTCCTCTCTCCCTCTCCCTCCCCCTCTCTCTTTCCTTCTGTCTCTTTCTCTCTCTCTCTCTCTCTCTCTCTGGGCTTTTCACCAGTTCTGGACAGCCTCCATAGGACTTCCATATTAGCTCCACTCTCAAGTTGAGTTACTAGGTTCTGTCACTGTGCTCTCTTCACACACACAGCCCAGTACATTAAAGATTATGTGCTTATATGTAATAAAAATTTGGGCTTGTTGATTGGCTAATGACGTAATAATTATATTCTGGTCGTGACTCAGACTCCAGTTACAATGTGAACCTGTGTCTATAGAGTTATATTGTGGTTCTTGATGTGTCAGAACTGTGCTTGTCTCCAGAGATCACGTGAGTACTTGTTGATGTTTACTCTTGTGTTCACTCTATGGGTATTTATCAAGCTCCTTTTGGATATGAAATGGTAAAGCAAGGGAATTGATTGCTCATTCTTTTGGGTTTTTGTTGTTGTTGTTGTTGTTGTTTGTTTTTTGTTTTTTGTTTTTCAAGACAAAAATCTCTGAGTATCTCTGGCTGTCCTGGAACTCACTCTGTAGACCAGGCTGGCCTCAAACTCAGAAATCTGCCTGCCCCTGCCTCCCAAGTGCTGGGACAAAAGGCATGCACCACCACTGCCCGGCCTGATTGCTCATTCTTACTATAAATGAATATCCGTTGTTGCCTAGAAGTGAAAGAAAAGTATGACATCAAATATTAGAGGGAAGAAAGTCAGGGGTGAATTTAAGCATTTGGTTTAGTCAGCTGTATCTGGGTCATTTTCTTCTTTCAAAGCTTGTGATATTCATCTAGCTAACACAAAAGAAGATAAGAAGGACTTTCCAGATTCTCGCATAATTCAAGGAAGATCAAATAAGACACTGACATTATCTAACCTCCTTGACAGACACTGGGAAACTGCCCTGAGCATCCTTCTGTCCTGGGCACTTGTCTCATCTCACCCCTGTATCTGACACATGCTCTTCCATTGATCCTGTCACACATGCTGGTTACCAGGTTCATGTCACAGGCTGCCTCTTGACCCTTAGATGTAGCTCATAACTAACAGAGCTCTCTAGAACAAGAATCAGACACAGCACTTCCAGCACCAACCACCCATCATGAGAACAGGACAGTTCATGCATATTGTTCCTAAAAGTGTTGGACAAGTAGATAAATGAATGAGGACTTAGCAGTGTCTAGTTTTTGAGGTAGGTTATTCATGAGAGGAGACATAGTCAATGACCACATAGAAGCTATACCCAAAATAAAAGCCTGTTTTGAACATTTGAAAGAAGAATGCTAGCCTTGAAAGATGGATCAATTGGTAAAATGCTTAACACAAAAAAATAAGGACCTGAGTTTGGATCCCTGCTGCCTACACAAAAGGCTAGACTTGGTAGCACATGTTTGCAATCCCAGTACTGGGAAGGTAAAGACTAAAGGATCACCAGGGCTTGCAGGCTAGTACCTGTGGCAAAATTGGTGAGCCACAAGTACAATGGGAAATCTTGTCTAAAAAAGTTAAGATGGAGTTCAATTGAAGAAGACACTCAGTGTCAACATCTGATCTCTATATGCACACACACATACACCAAACTTAGAAATGTACACAAACACATGGGAAGCAAGGAAAGGGAAAGAAAGGAGAAAGTAAAATCCCATACTTTTGTATTTTACGTACAAATACAAGTATATTAGGGTGCATTATATGCAGCATAGGGCTCAGAACAGTAGAAACATTTTTACCTTTACTGAATGGTGGTCAGTTCTGAGTCTCATGTTTTATTAGGTATATCAATTGAGTAGCATGTAAACAAAGACTGGTGAAAAACCACACTCTGCAAACACTCTCAGTATGAAAAGCAGTTGTGGCTAATTGCTGACTATATAGGAGAACAGAGAATGCAGAGGAAACCTGGCAACAGAACCCAGTTTCATGAGCAATACTCTGTGCACTGTTCTACACTGCCAAAGGCCCTGCTACATGCACATACGAAGTTCATGCCAGCAGAAGGACAGTGTCACAGGTACTTCAGTTACTCCAGTAACAGTAAACACTACAGTGCAGAAATGACATTTTACTATTAAATTGGTATTGATAGTCAATTTTAACAAATTTAATTTATATTTTTAAGTAAGTATCATAAAGGTTGAAAGAGATTGGCCAGTCTTCTTATCTAATAGCTCTATGTGCATTTACTTGGCATGGTAGACCCAACGCCTTCAGGGGAAAGCTTAGTAGTTAAGGCAGCAGGTAACTTACCTGTCTGGAGTTACCTAGGTAATTTCAGTACAAGTGGCTGTACTAAAGGGGCTGTTGATATTCTTCTCCCCCTGAAAACTTGTGGATAAAGGAAAGCAAAGCCATAGGGGAAACAAAATAAGAGCAATGAAAATGTCACCTAGGAGACAGTGAGTAACCCTACCAAACTGGATAATAAACATTACATAGAATCTTCCTCATGATACCTTTACTGCATTTACCTCCAAGTTTCAGTTTAAAAATGAGATCAGAGATGTTTGGTGACTAGCTCCAAATCACATTTAGGGAATATCAGTACCTACACTGGAGCCTAAACTCACTTTTTCAACTATATGCTATTGCTGTCTCACATTGGCTTGAGAAAGAGGAGTGAGGATCAGCATAGATATTAAAGGATTGCTCAAAGCACCAGAAGCATAGTTCAGCAAGATGTCTCAGCAGATAAAAGTTTTTTTTTTTTTTTCCCAAACCTAGTGACCTGAGTTCAATTATCAGGGTTGACTTGGTGAAAGGAGAGATTTGGCTCCTGCAAGTTGTCCTCGGACATTACAAATGTTCCAAGGCAAGTACACATACACACACACACACACACACACACAAAGAGAGAGAGAGAGAGAGACAGACAGACAGACAGACAGACACAGAGACAGGGAGAGACATTGAGACAGAAAGACAGACAGAGACACAGTGACAGAGAAAGAGAAACACACAGGCACATAGACACAGACACAAACAAAGAGACACATTCACACATAGAGATACACACTCAGACACACACAGAAAGAGGGAGACAGACACATACATACACAAAGAGACACAGCCACACAGTCACATACACAATGATGCATATATTCATACATAGAGACACACACATAGAGAGAGAGAGGGAGGCAGAAACAGAGAGAAGCAGAGACAAACACAGGCACAGACATATATAGAGAGACATACACCTTCACAATACAGATAAACACAGAGACATACACATAAAGACATACACATACAAAAAGAAACACAAAGAGACACAGAGACACACATAGGCAAAAATACATACACAGATACACAGAGACACAGAGACACACACAGACAAACACAGAAACACATAGGATGGATGGATGGATGGATGGATTGATGGGTAGATTGGTGGCGATTGGATGAGTGGATGGATTGATAAAAAGAAATCTTAAATGAGTTTCTATGAATTTCTTTGGACTGTCAACTCTAGTTCTTGTTTTTTTGTGATGTGTGACATTTGGTAAATTATAGATCTTGAAGCTCTGTCATACACACAGATAACTACTAATAATCTCTGGTGACAAAGTTAGATAAGAAAGATACTTTTTATCTTTTAATTATTTCTTTTAATTTTTGAGATGATAATGAAATTATACAACTTATTTCTTCTTTTTCCTCCCTCAAAACCCTCCCACATACCCCTCAGTGTTCTCTTTCAAAATCATGGCTTGTATGTCTGTTAGTTGTTGTGTGTGTGTTTGTTTGTGTGTGTGTGTGTGTGTGTGTGTGTGTGTGTGTGTGTATTATGAAACTCCACATGAAAAATTACTATAGTTTTCCATTCTTTTTCTGCTTTCTCATCTTGGACAGAGAACCACACTTGATTTTGTTGATTAAATAAGATTCTCAGGGGCTGACACACAGTAGGATTTAGTGAATGTAAGTCATTAAGGAAAGCAAAGATGTTCTCATGCTTATGCTACATCTCAAATGTGAATGTGATCTTGATTTCTTAGTGCTTCTTCTGAGTTTACAAATGAGCCTAAGGAAAGCTGGCAATTTACAAGTTGCTCCTTGTTTTATTTTTTTGTTTTTCTTTTTGTTTTAATACTTCAGGTGTGTTGACTCATGGAGATAGAGGTACACAATAGAAAATCACGGGCTAACTGACAACAGAACTAAGAACATGTCCTTGAAGCTTCCATTTTTTCTCTACCCTACTAAGCCCTATGGTTTGATTCCTTTGCTAACTTGCTTGAGTACTTGTTGATTGGTAAGCAAGAGATGAAAATATAAAGAAGAGAAATACTTATTGTCATGTCTTTATGCATTATTTACCATGAATGTGTGCTGTCTCACATGCCACGTTTTTAAGCCACATCCTCTGTGGAGACATTCACATGGTCAAAGAGAATGAGAGGCCCCTGCTTGAGAGAGGAAGCACAGCTTGTTTGCATATCATTCTCCTCAATGCCTGTGGGCCTCTGCAAATGATAAAAGGAGTCCATGCATCCACATGCTTCCAATTTTTGCCTGTGTTGTCTTAAAAGCACCAAATTAGAGTCATTTCTCTTCTTTTGAAATGGCCCACCCTAAGAAGAATGAGAAAGAACAGAATAGAAAAATCTTAATAAAGCAGGAGAGGAGCCAGTGCTTGGGTGCAAGCTTGCTATTGTGACCAGTCTCTGTGGTACACACCCACAGAAAGGCCTGCAGCCTGCCAAGTTGCTTCTTTAGGAGCAGATTGGCTAGAGAATGCTGTGGTGCCACTGGCACCAAGAAGGATCTGTATTTGCTTTCTCCTCTTGAGGTGACCATTTCCCCAAGGCCTGGCAACTAGGGAAATTTGCCATATTGAAATAAAAAGCACCTAGACCTGGCTGAATTTTACCAGCCTGAATCTCCAAAATTAGTTTTTTGGGAAGATAAAGACCAAATAAAGCATGCAGTCACCTTTGAAATTGCTTTCTTGGCTATGGTTTGTAAAGTAGGTTACAGAGAGCACCAGTGAAAGGCTGAGTTTACTGCAACAACACCGACTGCCTTGGAATTGGGCAGAGTCCAAAGAGGACCATGATATTTGCAACACCTGTCAGTAATTTAATCTCAGATCCTTTCTTTCCTCAGCATCCATCTCAAGGACCCCGCCCCCTCAGATCTCAAGCATGGTGAACACTGTCCTAGGTGCTGAAGTTTCATAGCCTCAGTTCTGTTTTTAAATGAACTATTTCTACTGGGGAAGAAGATTGGAGTAGAATGTTCTCTCCAAAGAAACAGACTGGGGCACATACATTTTTCCAAGTTAACTAGGATTTCCAGAGGAGGTTAAAGATTTCTTAGCTTAGACACAAAGAGTGAGAAGGCATTATGAGACAAGGATTTAAGGACTGCAGAGAAGGAGATGAGAAGATACCAACCAGAATACAAAGAAGGAATTATTATAGAGCAGTGTTGCTAAACTTAAGCTCACTGTATATGTGTTCCTCAAATATATGGAAATGTGAGAAATGTTTTTGTTCTCTCAATAGAGGTGAATAGATGGGTTAGATGTTTCAAGAAATCAAACAACACACAGGGTTTTCTCACAACAGAGACTAATTCTGAAAACCAATTTTTGAGAAACCTTGGGTTAGAAATAAGTGTTCAGGAAGGCTCTATTCACAGCCCTGACCATTTATACGATGCATGTATTCTTAGGTTCTCAAAAGAGTTACAGTGTGACTTCCCTGTACCATGCCTAGGCACAGAGGTATTCATCTCACCACATTATTTTTAGAAGCTAAAGAGGTAAGTAAAAGAAGGATATTAAAGCACATGTTATGACAGGTCATCAAAATCCCATATGCTGATGTCTTCACTATCTTGAATTGTAGGTCATTGTTTCCTCTTGCTTCTTCTCACTTCATGGCTGCCTTGTTTTAAATCGTTGCTTTCTGAGAAATGCATGTAAGATATACAGGAGATTTTTTCAAAAAAAAATGACAAACAAGAAATTTCAGATTACTAGAACTGATAAAAGCATAATTATCCAAATAAGGTGAATTGGGATAAAGATCCTTGGATTTTATTTGAAAGCTCAGATCACTTTGGTCATATTATCTGCATTCAGATATTGACAAATGGGTCCAGGTTTATATCTCCACTTATGTCCTATTACTATATGGAGGAAAGTGTGTCATAAGGATTCTGACTGCCATTAAGAACAGTATGTGGGAAGTGCTGATAGTGAAGCATGGTGACTTGTCAGGTCTGGATACTACATGTGATGTAAAATCCTCCTTTCATATATGCTATCTTGACAATCCATACAAGCGTTAAACAAAGGAAAAGAAATCAGTTTTGGAAAATCTTCTTATAAAGTGAGTATTTAATATCCCAGGCATATATTTGGTTAATATAATCTAGAATATGCATAGGCATTTGCTAAATGCTGACAGCATTGGATAACACTTAATTTAACTAGTGCATATTTATGAAATTAATGATATAACACTTACCATCCCTCCTAACTTTAACTATGGATGATGGTATTTGATCCTGTGGGACTGCATGGTTATTAAGCCCAGAATTAAATACAAAACTAATTTCAAATTTTGCAGAAGTGACAAAGAGAGATGAATATAGGAGACCAAACTGTACAGTAAATGTCGGAACTTAATGAGAATAAATTGAAACAAGCAAAAATGATCCAGGTACTCTTCCTTACATATTAGTTTAGGTTTTATTTTTATGTGACCTATGACTGTTTATATGACAACAAAAGGTTACAAAATTTTTAATTCTGTCATCCTGTGTGTGTGCTCCATCTCCACTTGAATATATTTACCAGAGGTGACATGTTTCATTCTAACTGGCTATCATACAACCTATATGGTTGTTAGAAAGAGAAAACTGATTTTCTGTGTTTCCAGTGAGGGAGATGAATTTTAATATACCATTATTAAAAACATTATGATGGATTATAGATCACAACTCTTTGTTGTTGGTATTTGTAATGGTGTCAGCAACAATTATGTGTAGCAAAGTGTCTACTATAGCATTTTCCAAGTTTTATGTGGCTTTTCTTATTTTTAAGATTTAACCACAATGGCAGGTCAATATGTTCATGTCCCTGGAGTAAGCCAAATGGTCCTTATATCCTTTGTTCTGAATTAATGAAGTTCTGAATATTCTCAAAATGGAATGCCAAGTGAAAGTCAGACATGTCTACATCATCAGCTTGGGGTTGGATATCCAGCCCTCTCGTTATAGAGACAGTTTGTAAAAATATTTTATGTTCTAAGAATTGCTAAGAGAAAATTTTAGTAGTTTAAAACCACACCACATTCCCTGTGTTCTTGAACATATCATTGATAGCCATAGAATTTATCTGATGGAGGTTCTTTGGCTTTCTATAGAAGGTTTTGAGACCCTGTTCAGTCTCACCTAGAGAAGTTTTTGTTGCCTCTGCTACAGATGTGAGACTGCTGTAGTGAACGTCACTAGCATCACACTCTAAAACACCCTAGAACTCATGATGTAACTCAGCATGAATTCATAACAATACTCCTGCCTCAGTTTACCGAGTGCTGGTGCTATTGGTATCAGCCATCACACAAGACAACTCCAATAATTTCTAGTGATTAAGGAGAAGTTATGAAGAAGAAACTATATTTGTGCAGGTTTCTGGACTGGACATAGGTTGGGCTATTTTCTTGATGTTGGTAGGTCTTCAAGTTGTTTGCTCAGAAGGCCCTAAGAATTGTAAAGATTTCAGTGAAAATACTTTTGTTCAGTTTTTCTTTTTATTGTTATTGTTTTGTTTTGCTGTTTGTTTTACATGTTTCTTTCCTTCGGCTCCAAAACACAGCACCATGTTGGAAATGGCTGGCTAATCACAGTCCAAGAGTTCAGGAGGAACAACATTTGCCACAGATGGAACTTTGCTCTAGAAAATTAATGCCACTGAAACTTGCCTTGGTCTTTTCTTCCAGGACTGGGCAAACGAAAGTGTGTTCATCAAGTCTCTTTAGAAAATAAGAAACATTAGTAGTACTGCTTTAGAAATATAGATAGTGCAGTCTAAAAGACAGAACTTATTTAGAAGAAAGGGGATAGAAGATGCAGACTTCAAGCACCAAGAGCCACAAAAGAGACTTTGATCAAAATTAACTTAGCTTTTCTTTCCATCAAAATTTCCACTGAAGCTAGTGCCTCCGGCTTTAGCTCCATCCCCATGGGAATTATGCCCATTGCCTGACTTTCAGAGAGCTAGATGAAGCAGGAAAACCTGAGGGAGGAGGGAGGAGGAAGCTGTCTTCTGATTCTGTGTGTTCTACAAATGGGCAGTCCCCCTGAACCCCGAGAGCTCCGTGTCTCTTTGTAGACTTCCTTCACTCACCTGTGCGTACCAAGACCCACAGATTCCACACCCAGGTATCCTGATTAACTCTTCCATTGGAAATTCACCCGTCTTTATGCCTCAGTCTCCACTATGTGCCATGCTTAAAATAAATACCTTTTAAAAGGTTTGTGTACAGACATCCACAAGCATGGGACTGAAGGGGGCATGGCGGTCCTGTGGCTTGTGATATTCAGGCTGAATCTGCCCAGAGTCTAGCAGATAAACTGCCATGCTAGAGAAAGCTATACAATGTTTAAAATCATTCATTTGTTTTTGTTTTCTTACCTGCTAATGTTTCTTATGGGAAGGGGTAAAGAAACTGATAGAGGAATACATTGTTCTTTTGTTTTTAATATAGCTTAGAATAGCAACTTTTTTGTTTTGTTTGAAGGATTAATCTGGTTATTAAGGGGAGATAGACATCCCTGGCTCCTAAGAAGAACATAAAGTGAAATGATCAAGGTGGTGCCCGACTGGCTGATGACTTCATACACCGTGTCCCGGCTCACTGACCCACAAATCTCCTTTGATATGCCAGGCAGGAGAAAGAGCTTGAAAGGATCAGGAGGAGAAGGGCCGCAATGAAGCCATCATGTGACAAGAATTCCAAGCATGAGCCGGAGGAGAGCGGGAGCTTGGCAGCTGATAGAGACATTGTCAGAGCCACAGGAGTGACCTGCACAGGCAGGCGGTGGGGACCACCGTGGACGCGTCCGGCGCAGGCCAGGCAGAGCCGGCAAGCAATCTTAGCTAAATTAAAGAAATCTCCATGGAAATTAGCATGAAACATTTTCTAATCTCCCGCTTTTCACTGCCGACAAGGGTCATTGGTTTACCTTCCCTCTTATTTTATTATTCCCCAGCCACTTCCTGGAATCTTTATACCTGCCACTTGCCTGGGCTAGGCAACACGTCCACACAGCCGCCTGTCTTGAGTTCTTAACCCTCTTGGATCTTGCCACAGACCACAACAAAGGATGTTGTGATTATTGTCATTGTTTCTGCTGTAATTGAGAGCACTACATTCTAGTATTGATTTCCTCTATCACCATTTTGCATGGCGCAAGCTTTCCTGATTCTCAGAAGTGTTGCCATCGCCCTGCCGTTTCCACTCCTCCAATCCTGCCTCCCGTCAGAGTGCTCTTTGTGACTGTAGTAGTCAAGAGGATAGGGTGCCACCCACCCTGGCTGCTGCTAACATGCAATACACTATGCTGCTCACAACTGGGCAGGGAGTAGGCACAGGAAGACACAGTGCTGAGGAGTCGGGCAGGGGGCAGGGGTAGCTAGAGATAGTGTGTATGAGATTGCTAGTGTGCAGGCTTTGACTCAGTAGTCAAATGGGAACAGTATGTCCTCATGAGGCTGTGTTGAGTATTACAGAATTTTGTAGAAATGATATTTCGTTCACAATAGATGTTCAGAAACAGATTGGCACAAACTTTGCAATAATTAAAAACCAACTGATGTAAAATATTAAGATGTGAAAAATACTTACTTAGGTCTCTTTTTCATTAAAAATCTCTATGTGGAGCCCATGTATCATGACTCGATTTTGTAAAGCACACTAAAATAAAGAGCAGGGGGTAAATTAACACATTAAATACAAACATCTGTTAGATAACATTATAGACACTATCTCGGTTTGTACAGCATCATCTTATCTGTGGAGGATTGTTTGATTTTTGGCATCTATTCATCTTGTTGATAGTCCATCAGTTCATTGAATAGGGAAGAAGTCTTGTGCTACCATGAAATGCCTCTGGGTTAGTTCCATTTTTGTTCTGCAAGCTGAGAGTTGATCTTCTGAGCTCTGAGTTAAACACTGCTCTGTTTCCTGGAAGGAAAGTTGCAGAGATTAAAGGAGCTTACCACACATTACACCTTCATTGAGGACTCCTGATGAGACATATATGATGTTCTTTCTGTGAATGAGGAAAAGCGACAGAAGGTATAAATATCTTTGCCAAAGTCCCAAAGCATCTCAAAATTATCATTATGTTAGGTTGGGTATTTATGAACTGAAGTGTGAGAAGTTAATACATATATATGTAATGTGTATGGAACAAATTAGAGTATATTTCCATTTCCTTCTCATTCTTTTGTGTTTCAAATTTCAAGTTTTTCTCATCTATTTATCCACAGAATACATAATAATAAATTTTGTTAGCACATTGTAGAGTAGAGACCTACAAGAGGTTTTATCCGGTCTGGGCATCTGAGTGGCACTGCCACAGTGCTGGGATGTAACAAACTCCAATTCCAAAGCTGTCATCCTTGTCAGGCTGAGCTTGACATAAGCAGACCTTGAGAACATGACTTAGCACTCGTAATCATTTGCTTTTTACAAAATGACATATACATATATATATATATATATATATAAAATTTGTGAAAATTTATACACCTTAGAGCTCTAGTAAGTGACTCAGAAAATATACACAGAAAATATAGCACATGTTGAAACAATATCTAAAATGGGAAATTGTTTTGTTTTCTCTTTGTTAATAGTTTTCAGAAAACACTCAAAATATTATGGAATAATTTGTACATCTGCTCTCCTGTTGCAAAACAAACACAACAACAACAAATAACATGTTTTTCTAGGTACAGAATATTAATTTAATTAATGTCAAGATTATACTTGAATAAAATATTATTTTGGATAATATAATGAAATTAGTACTTTAAATAATGTGGACTATTTTATAAAACTTGGCATTTTCTAACTGAAATATTGATTTTTCTCTCAATTTATATACCTCTAATTTCTCACATTTATATGTGTGTATGTTTGCTCATGAGTGTATCTTTGATTCTGGAAGGTTGATGGAAGGAGAATATCAGACATCAATAGTGCTAGACAAGTAAAAAGGTATAATAAATGATGATTGATCAGGGAACTTGAATATATTCTGTTTCAAATGAGAAATAAATTGGTTATAGTTTATACTGATTGATAAGTGACTATAAATGTCCATTCATTTCAGGCAGAGCCTTGAGTTAGATTTCCACAGAACTGATGTTAAAGAGATCTTGGTCTACTAATATTTTCTTTATAATTAAGAAGTTTCCACAAAATCTTATGACATGTTTTTGATATATTATCTTCCATTGATGCAAACTGCTAAAACACTGATTTCATAAGAATGGCTAATTCCAAGACCAAACACTCTTCCTGCTGATGCTGCCCACGATTCCTGAGCATTTACATCCATGTTTGACCTGTAGCACTTCTTTATCACCAAGGAAGTGTGTACTATAGATAGAGGATAAAGCTTATGCAAAGAATTCTATGCTGTGGAACAGCATTAAGAAACCAAAGGGGGAAAAAGCAGGATTGACACATTGTATAAAAAAATAAAATAAAAGAAACCAAAAATCAACTGGATCCAGGGCTCACAAATAGGCTAGATTGGCTGGAAAATAACTCTGGGATCTGTCTGTCTCCACAGGCTCAATACTGTGGCTATAGATGTGTGTGGACATTCCTGATTTTATGTATGTGTTATGGCTGTAGACCCAGGTCCTCATACTTGCAGGAAATCTTTCCCAGTCCCACACCTAAAATTACCATTTCCCCCCGAGAAAGCCAAATATTCCTGGTTAAAAGAACAGATATCAAAGTACTCCCCATAGAAGAATATTTATCAAAACATACCTTTTGTGGTGACAGATAGTACACTTCCTGAGTATGACCAGTTCACAGCTTGACTGGCATGTGCTTTGTGTTTATTTACTTGTTTCTTCTTACAGTCCTGAGAATCAAACCCAAAGCCTTCTGTATGCTAAGCAATCACCCTATCATTGGGCCACATCCCCACATCCTATGGGTTTGTTTTATGTTAAGAATAACAAATAATTTTATCCTACCTTTTTTCAAGTGGAACAAAAGTACAACAAAGAAAAAGCTCCAAGATGAGAGACATTAGCCACAGTTAGCTAAAACTGAAGAAAACATGTCTCTCAGAACAAATACCCAGAATGTCTAAGGGGAAATCTCAAGGAAAAATAAACAAAAACAAATCTCAACAATACATATAAATTGTTTTAGAAGAGATTTCAAAGCAAAAAAAGAATCTTGATATCCTACCCAGAGTTGCCCTCTGACTATTGGAAGTCATAGTGCTAACTAGTTACAGAGGAATCATTGAGAAATCGAGTGAGGGTTTACATGGGATAAAATGCCAATGAGTTGATCTAACCAATCTCTTGAATATTCTTTCTGATTTTACTGATTTCAATTCCTGGACTAGGCAATAACTCCATGGTATAAGTGTGAATAGCTATTGATAGCAACTATGTATCTTCTAGTGTGCTAAAATGTTCTGTATACCAGAATACTGCTTCCTGCTGAGATCAGCTTTATTGGCTGTAGTTGATGGTCCATTCTCTATCATGATAAAAACACTTAATGGGCACTCAATTGCCTAGACAATATTTACCTGGTATGTTATTTCTGAAGGACTCATATCCATTCTACTTTGGTTCATTTTGATAAATAGATGAACCTCATATTTATGGCTTCCAGCATCACCTTGACTGGAGGTTTCAACGAGGAATCATTTACAAAGATAGATGGGCATTATTAAGTCACTTTCAAGACAGAAAAGGCAGGGCTATCAAGAGACCATGAACCTTGACAATTCTGTTGTTAATGCAACAACCTTTGTTCCTGTGTGGAACAACACAATACTTTAAGTGTTTTAAGATTATTCAACTGGGAAGGATGAGGTAGAAAGATTAGCTTTGCCAATCTAATCTGGAAAACATTTGTTTAAACATAACATGAGTTATTTCTTTATTGAGGTTTTAAGAGTGTTTTTAGTCCTCCCAGGGGTGCATGGTGGGGCAGCAACTGGGTGATCATCTGGGGAGGGGAAGGGAAACTCCCATTGAAGGAGAGAATGAGGGAGACAGGATTGAGGGGGAATTTGAGGGGTGATATGGAAGCTTAGTGCAGAGTAAATGTCAAAAATATATGCAGGTGAACCTAATAAAGTCTTCCAGGCTGTTGCCAAAACAATAGGTTGCTTTCCATAAACAAGGTTTCATTCCTGAAGACAATACCCATATAACACATTGAACATAGAATGGTGGAGCTGAGGCCCACCTAGAGCCATCAATTCCCTTGTCTTAGTGTCTTGGATATGGGAGGAACCCTGCAGGCTACCAAAAGAGAAACATAAACTCCAAACCAGCCACAAAAACCTTTGTTTTCCAATCTGTCCTGCCTGCAAACCATCCTAAGGAAAGTGTGACACAAAGCCTGAAAGAATAAACAACCAATGTCTGATTTGACTTAAGGACAACTTCATCATATGGAACTCATACCCACTCCAGAACCAGAGACTCTATAACTCCGAGACCCAGAATAAACCAAACACTACTGTTATAATTTTTTAAAAAGTAAGAAAAGTAACATAAAATGACTCCTAATGATTATATGCTATACTCATAGATTAGCATATTATTCAGCCATCATTAGAGAAGCATCCTTCTGCCGCAAATGAGAACCAATAAAAAGACCCACAACTAGACACTATAGAGAAGGAGAGTACCCTTGGAACACTCAGCTTTAAATGGGATATCTCTGTCAAATCCTCCTTCTCAGAGCTCAGAGAACCCTGAAGATGAAGAAGCAAAATATATAACTATTATTATATGGTTACACAACACAGGTATGCAAATCATTGACTTATTAGTAATAAACTATAAAGAAGTCTAGTTAAAAATTCTTTGGAATAATCTAACTTTAACACTTCTTAAAACTGGAAGCAAAGTTGCATACTAGTGAAATGCATGGGATAGTTTATTTTAACAGAAAGAGTCAAATCTTGACTGAATATTTACACTGAAAACAAAGAACATCAGCAACAATTTTCCAAGTGGACCCTTGTGTTGACTCTGTAATTGTCAGTGCTGAGAATATTGCTTCACATACACCACAGTACAGGCAGCAGAAGTATAGACATAGAAACATTTGAGAAATTAGGGCACTCTTTCTTCATCCTAAACCAAAATTCTTTGAATGTTTCCATTAGCTTGTTTGTTTATATTTTTATTATCATGAGATCAAAGTCAACAACCCAAGTGGCCATTTCTTGAAGTCAAACATTACAACATATTGTAATCCAGAGATAAACTCCTCTTTTGGGCTTATGTGTTGAGGAATGACACTGGAAGGACAACAAAATTCTTGGTTCTCTGTAACTAAAACACTATGTTGATGTAAGAGCAGAAAGCATAATATGTACAGTAAAAGCACACTAGAGTTGCTCCTTAAAATAGCCAGAAATCTGAGCAGAATATCCCAGGCACCACTAGCTGTCTTTGCCCTCATAGCATCAGAGTGAAAGGAAAGCACGTAGAGACATGGGTGTCAGGGATTCACAGGATGCAGCTTGCCCATCATCCTCAGAAACGCCTTACATTCATTACATACCTAAGTTCGAATTCATGTTTAGTCACATTGTAAATTCAGAAACATCTACTGTTGACATTTTTGACCCACAAACCTCTCCTTCACTTACAATATCCTATAAGGTGTCATGATCCAGTTTGGGAAACTACGTGTTAAATACTGTGAAAATATGGATGGACAAAATAGCTCAGCCAATGAAGATGATTTCTACCAGAAGTTGTAAGACTGAAGATCGCAGTCTAGTTTCATGTAAATGTGGAAAGAAAGCGCTAACTCCGCAAAATTGTCCTTGTGATCTACACAGATAAAGCATGGCACACGTGTTGCCTCTCACACACATATATGCCTATCACATACAAATGAATAACAATGATAAATAAATGTTTAAAGAAATATGTGCAAAAGCAAATTCCTGTGTGTGTATGGGTGTATACGCACATGTGCACGCTCATATGCACACATGACTGCTTGCCCAAGATCTACTTCTCTGATTTTCTCTTAAAAGGAACAAAAACAATTTATTTGAAACCGATCAATATGAAGAGACACATCCGGAGAATCAGAGTATAATGTGTCAGAGAGAATTAGTATGCCAGGAACTCAAATGCCATAAAGACAGAAGACCCAACTTCATGAGGGACTCATTAGCAGTCAGACGTAGCACATTGTCCAGTCAGACATACGCTGTCTATGCCAAGCATTCTTGATGGTATCTTAATGAATAGAGGAAGAACTCATTTTGAACCTATAAAGTTTAGCACCAAGTTGAATAATTACACTGACAGTTGGAGAAAAGGCTCTTGAATTTTTCCATGTTCCTCTCTCATATAAAAACATTATTTCTCTCCCAAATCTTCCTGCTGACACCCAACCATTGTACTCTATATCAAATACATAGATAAAAATATTAATTTTCCCCCATGTCTACGCTAGTCTATGAATGCTCATGTTTATTTATAGTCACACTGGTTCCCTTGGGCTGAAATCTGCCTTAGAAGGAGGTCCCAGTGTCTTCATACTCAGTCTCTGCCACACATAACATGGTGTCACATCCAGAAAGGTGCTTTGTGAGCAATATCAGAAATTTAATTGTGAAAGGTAAATTCAGAATGAATTTCATGTTTCTCTGTGTTAACAAAGAAGTGATGGATCAGTTAGAGAGCGATATTGTCACAGAAAAACAACCCAGCATCTTATTATTGCCTTCTCGTAGATACCAAGAGTAGATTTTAGTTTATAGACAAGAAAGAAAAGAAAAGAATATAAGAAAAATTGCACTACTGTGACTAGGAGTACCTTGATGTTCCATTGCATACATGTGTTGTATTTTTTGTAAGTCATATGCATTGTATATTAGAGGGTTATTTTTTATACAGTTGTTCAAAATTAAATTATGGCCAAAATACATGATACAGGGTTGACAAGCATTTTTAATTTTTTTAATTTTTAATTTTTTTTTATTTTTTGCAAGTTTTAGCTCAGATCCGCAGAATCCACAGCAGTGCCAGACATCAAAGTCAGTGTGCCTGTGACTCCATCACTAGGAACAAGGAGACTGCTCACTGGTTACCCAAGCTAGCTGAAACTGACAATACCACAATCATCCAAAGATCCTGTCTGAAAAACAGAGATGAAATATAATAGAAAAAATATCCCAAATCAATTATGACCTTCACACAAAAAGGATTGCAAAGGTATACACACACACACACACACACACACACACACACACACCACATATGAGAGAGAGAAAGAGAGAGAGAAGAGACAGAGATAGAAAAAGAGAGAGGCAGATAGAGACAGATGGAGACAGAGCTTTGTAAAACAACAAAACATAAAATGTGATAGGCTGAATTAAAATGTCTTTATAAAACTAATCACTATATATAGTGGATATGCACCATTAAAGTTAAATTCAAAATATGATTAATTAGTTGTTAACAAAAATGTGCTGTGTTATCTGCAACAAGAAGGCGAACAAACCCCTTGAATTTAACAGACCTTTGAGGATATTGCAAGCTCACATCCTTTGCAAAAGTGTAGAAAACAGCAAGGGCTCAGGAAGCTGTGCCCTGATGATGAACAAGAAGTAGACAAGGTTTCAGGTTAGGAAAAATTTGTGCAGGAAAATTTTCAGGATTCTTTGTCCAACACCTCTGTTAGATCAGTTTTGCTGAGACAACTCAGAAAACACTTCTGAAACCACACTAACTTGGTTCCAAAATGCTCCTAGGTCTTTTTATCAGTCTGTCAGGCAGCTGAGTCCAGAACCAAACATCCAATATAATAATCATGAACTAAGAAGGAAGACATTATCACCCTCCATTGTTAAAATGAATAAGAAAACAAAATACCACCACCACCAACAACAACAAAAGCAACACTGGCCTAATGATGAGCTTTCCCAAGGGACAAAGGGATAAACAGGTTTTGAGAAACTGAGAAATTAGGATGGGGTCACCACTGCCTGTCATCTATTTAAATACTTCTTCCAATATTGAAAAAAAATTCTAAACATTTTTATTAGTTAAAGAATTTCAAAAAAAATGTATTTCAAAAATACCCACCCCTCTCTTCCAGTTGCTCTGAGATTCCGAACCTCTTTGATAACCATGCAATTTTCTGTTTTCTTTAAGTTTTGAAGTCCATCAATTACAGTTCACACTGCCCATGTACTCTTTACTGAGTGACCTTCTGCTGTAGTACAGTCACTGTATTATGGACAACACCCTTAAATAAAACTGGTTGTGTATCCCAGCAGCTATTAAGTGCCAATAGCTTTTCATCCAAAGTCAGATATTCATGTCTATCTACTTCTACCTATATGCTGAGATATTGTCTGGCTGGAGTTTGATCATGTCTTATGCATGCTGTCATAGTCACTGTGAGTTTCTTTGTGCAACTGCCCTGCAGTGTACACAAGTTATTCATCATCTCTGGCTCTTACAACTTCCTACCATCATCTTCCCCCATGATTCCTAACCCTTGACATGAGAGGATTATGATACAAATGTCCTATTTAGGACTGAGAATTCAGCAGTCTTTTTTTTTCCCTCTGTATCTTTACCAGTTGCTGCTCTTCATATTAATCACATCCACTACATAAAGATGCTTCTCTAATGAGGGTTAAGCTATGCACTAATCTATAGATATAATAAAAAGTCATTAGAAGTAGTTTTAATACCATGACTCTTTGGAAGAATAATAGTACTAGGTTTTCCCCTAAGGTCTATGACCTATCAGGGCAAGGTTCTTAACCTTAAAAATAGTGTGAGGTATGAGTTTCATCCTGTTTAGTTGGCCTTAAATTAAACCAGATAGTGGTTTGTTACTATCATGGTTATTCCTGCCACTGTTGCACTGCACATTACTGTAGCTCCCAGAGTCACAACAAGGGAAGACAGATAACTACCTTTCTCTTGTAGTAGCATGCATAACACCTCCTGGAACTGTGAAAGTTAATAAGTAAGGATGAAGTTTCCACTTCCACATCAGTACCACTTTGACTTCTCCATGGTCTATGACTCAAATATCTTCAGCTACATGATCTTATCTACAAGGTCAGATGGCTATCCAAGAGTGTTAGTAATATCCTCTAAAACAGAGGCCTATGTACGCTCAATGGCCAACATCCCCAAAAGAGGTAATGTCTTTCCAAAGCTGAGCTTTTTATTTGTTAGCCTGTGGTGATTAATATGGGCATTGTTGTGCAACTATTGGACATATATATAAAATGAATAAGAAAACAAAATACTACCACCACCACCAAAAACAAAAACAACACTGGCCTAAGGATGAACTTTCCCAAGAGACAAAGGGATAAATAGGTTTTGAGAAACTGAGAAATTAGGACAGGGCCACCACTGCCTGTCATCTATTTAAATACTTCTTCCAATATTGAAAAAAAAACTGTAAACATTTTTATTAGTTAAAGAATTTCAAAAAATGTATTTTGAAAATATCCACCCCTCTCTTCCAGTTCCTCTGAGATTCAGAACCCCTTTGATAGCCACACAATTTTCTGCTTTCTTTAAGTTTTGTTTGTTTTTGTTGTTATTGTTGTTTTGGTTTTTTCAAGACAGGGTTTCTCTGTGTAGCCTCGACTGTCCTGGAACTCACTCTGTAGACTAGGCTAGCCTTGAACTCAAAAATTCACCTGCCTCTGCCTCTCAAGTGCTGGAATTAAAGGCATGCACCACCTCAGCCCAGCTTCTTTAGGTTTTGAAGTCCATCAAGTACAGTTCACACTGCCCATGTACTCTTTACTGAGTGACCTTCTGCTGTAATACAGTCACTGTATTATGGACAACACCCTTAAATAAAACTGGCTATATACATACATATATATACATACATACATATATATATATATATATATATATATATATATATGTGTGTGTGTGTGTGTGTGTGTGTGTGTGTGTGTGTGTGTGTGTGTGTGTGTTTGTGTGTTTGTGTATGCATGTATACATTTGGAACACATATATCAAATCTTTGATGGTATGAATTTTTAAAAGGTACTTAGTATTACCTATATCTGCCTGTAGTCCCTCTTATGCCCTTCACTCACATTTTCCATATGAATTTAACCTTATTTTTCCACTGTTTCACTTAACCCCATTATGAAATTTGGATTTCAGGACATAGGGATATCACATAGGAGGATAGAGTAAACGTAGTTGTTCTTCCACTAAAGGAAGACAATACAATAACTGCTCAATGATTTCATCTAAAATATCAAAAATGACTGGATGTGTTCATGGCTCCTGTGTTCCTCCTTCCTAGATCTAAATTCTGCTTTAATAGTGTTAGCAGCATATTCCACCCATTATATGCAAAAAAGAGTAAGTTCAAAAATAAGGGACATGAATATGTATATATTTTTCATCAATCAATAACAAACAGTAGAACACAACTACCCTCATGAAAGTTGTGTCCAAAAGCAAAACTGAATTTTCTATGAGAATCTGTCCTTCCTCTCCTTTCTGCATAGTCTGTCTGCAGGTAGAAACTCCCAGGCTAGGTGGAGATTGTTTATACTGATGAGTCATCAAAACTTCAATTGTTGTTGGATTCAAGGTTTTGATAATCTTTCTATGTCACAACTCTCACTCTCTTATTTTATTGTTAAATGGTAGAATTAAGCAGGAATCCCAAGGAACCACAGGGCCTCCAATCATAAGCCTCATTCTCCATTGTAATCATCCTGGTAGATGATTGGCTATCCTAGTGGAAATGTTCTTCATGTGTTGTCTCTTTACACCTGTAAGTGTGAAGATCCCCAATTTAGTAAATAAGTTGCAAAAACATACAAAAGTAGACTTATAGTATTAATTGAGGGTGCTGGGAGGATAGCTCAGTGGTTAAGGTCTATGCTGATCCAGAATGTACACTGGAGTTCAGTTCCCCAGCAATTTCATAAAATCTGGGTGTGACAGCACACATATATAACCTTAGCATCTGGGGGAAGGATTTAAACAAAAGGAAATCCCAGATGTTTGAAGATCAACCAATCTAGCTGGAAAATGGTGAGCTTTAGACTTAGCAAATGATTGTGACTAAGAAAATAAAGTGGAGATGATGAAGAAGATGCCTGTCTTGGTCTCTGACTTACGCCTTCACACAAGAACTCATATGCATTGCTTCACATACTCACATACACACACATGCACACACACATACACACACACACATACACACTCACTCACTCACTCATATACCTATTACTTCCATAGGTCATTCCTAACATTTTGCAGTGACAGATACTGCTTGGATATTGAAAATATGTTGATACTAATTAATCAAAGTTCATCAATCCTTTGCTTGCTTGTGTTTTCTCTTTCTTGCATGCTGTGGAAATCTCTGCTAATATTGCAATAGCCCATTCCCTCTTATTTTCTTGTGGAACTTGAAAGGTACAGACCCCAAATTCAAATCCAATAAACTAGATGGGAAGAAGTTATAGCTTCCATCTTTGAAGATTTTTCATTATTATTATCTGCTAGTAAATGCCTTGCTAGTGACCCCCAATGCAAAGTATATCTTAATTTTAGTTTTGCTGAGAGATGATAAGCTGAATATAAATTAGTATGAGTAGCATGATTAGGAAGTGAAAGTCCACATTTTCAAGATGATCCTGAATATCTTAGCACAAAGCTAAGAGACTTCTAGAAATTCACTATCCACTGAAAAGAGCCTCCTCTGATACAGGATGGGATGATCTGACCTAAGCATGCCAAACTATCTTTGTGAGAGGGACATGGTTCTCATCTAATGGCTCCTTGTTACAGTCTTCCATCTTGTCCCTCTAATCTCATGATGACATGCGTAAACCACTACTAATACAAGCTAATGTGGAGAGAAATCAAAATTCCTTATTGTATGCCACCGTTTTATCTAGTTTCACTATTCCAGAAAGGAGAACAAGATGCAGATCAGTTTCTTCTCCTTCCTCTCTGAAGACCTGTTTGACTAGGTTCAAGGTTTCATGCAGACTCATAGAAAAGTTTCTCAGAGAGAGCTTACAGAACATTTTTCCTGGAGGAAAACCACCTAAAAGTTCTACTTGTGTGTGGCATGCCCTGAGGTCCTTCTTGACTCCACCTGTGCTTGTATCATTTCTTCTTTGTGATAGAAAACTGGCATGCTAGCCCCAGTTTGTGAAGAAAATTATATAAGCCACTTGCATTATTGGCAGCCTTACTCAAGTGACATAGGCACATGATCAGAAAATCAATCACTATGGGAAAGCATCGCAAATCAAGAAGCATTCTTAAAAGTAACAAGTTATTGGTTTAAGAGACATGGCATTGCTCCATTATCAATGAGCTCCATCCTCAGTAGGCCCATATGCATCCATTGTCATTAAGGTAAGGCAGTTGAATATATGTCATGAAATCTAGATCACCAGGAAATATTTGTTCATTGTAGAATCTACTATTTGAAACTGCATATATAAAGAAGAGTAGAATAGTCACTTATATTTTGTCTCAACTTTTAAAATAATTCTCACATCTGTGTTTATAAACAAACATGGATTTTTTAAAAAAGATTGTCCTTTTAAAACAATATCTTAACTTTTTTTCAGATGAATGGATAACTAGAAAATATACTACTGTTGTAAGCCTTTGGATTTTGATGAAATGTATGTACAAATCTGTAGCCTGCATGTGTCTCACAGGAATATTTGAAATGGCTCCTAACAATTTTCCTCCAGGAACTGTCTATATGGTATTATCTACATAGCAGGCTAGTAAAATATCCTTTGGTATTATTAGAAACTCAAGTATGTTTCTAACTGGAGAAACTAATTAGCCATAGTTGAAATCATGAGGTTAGATGAAACATGCTATACTACACTTCCTTTGTGTTTTTTAAAGCTTTTTTGTTAATACTTTTATTTATTGAAAGGGAAGAAGAAGAAGGGAAGTCCATAGTTGCCTCTCAGGTGCCCCTGAGAATGATGGATTCCTCCATCATGGAAAGTACATTGGAAGCAGCAGTTACAATTGGAATCAAATCTAGTTCTTTCTAAGTCAATTCACTGTCATTCCTTGGGACCCTAACTCTGCACTTGCACAGGCACAGAATAAGTGTAATTGCATAAGGAATTGTAACTCATTTCTTGGACAAAAGCACTAATATCTCCCCAGAAAAGGTATTCTTATATAAGAAGTATTGCTTTTAATTTACTATTTCATTCATGATGAGAAGCTTCACAGAACATATTATGTTATCATGATAAACTTTAGATGTTTAATGAAAACTGGAAGGAAGTGTCTATAGTATTTCTATTTCAAATATAGAATTTTAAATACTAGATTTATTTACTTTTATGTGTATGAAAGTTTTGTATTGATGTGTGTGCACTTCATGTATTCCTGGTACCCATGAAAGTCAGAAGAGAATATCAGATCCCTTGGAAGTATGGTTATGAATGATTATAAACAAACATCTGAGTCCTGGGATATGAACCCAGTTCCTCTGTAAGAGCAACAATTGTTTTTGGCCACTGGGCAATGTCTACAGGCCCATTTACTATAGAGTTGTAAAATCCAAATAAACACTAAATAATTAGGAAAGTAAATAGAATATTTGACCTGTTGAGAAAAATATTTGCTATATGACATGCACAGCCTCCACCTTAACCAGTGGTGACACAGTAATGTTCTGGATTTTGTGACAATAGGGTAACATTGAATTTAAATCCCTTGATCCATAAACAATATAAACATTCACTCTTTACCTCTGCCATACTATCCTATATATCCTTTTAAAATAGAGTTGAATGACATCTTAACCCATGCTTTGCTATTGCCACAAAAATCCAACCCAGTGTCAATTCTTTCCATTTTTCTCTGGGGGATATTGAATCTAAGAAATGATTTAGGCATTGGAATTAAGTAGGCACAACAATAATATACCATCGCCTTATGTTTTGTTGAAGTTCATGAAATGCAATGCTGCCCCTCCTGCAACATACCTAACATGGACAAGCAACCATACACACACTCTAGAAAAGCAGACCCAACTCAGAACATGTCTTGTGATCATTAACCAGGTAGGATCAAAGACCTGGAGGTCTGAATACAATGTTCAGCTTCTGCTTCTGTGGATAAAATGGACCTGATTTGCTTTGCTTCCTGTCAGTTCTTACTGAAACTAGGAACTTACTAAGCATCACTCTCATGAACATCTTGAAAGCTAAGCAGATTCGTTGCAGGCAAGATTCACAGATGCTGATACTCACATTGCGCAAGTTCTTCTAAATCAGTGAAGTGTGTCTACTGGGGTTTCTCAGGGGTCTGAGAAGAGTTGAGAAGTGATATGAAAGAGCTCATGGTAAGGACACCCAGCCTCCTCACCCCAAAGTCTTTGTGGCTTCCTCTATCTATTACAATGAGAATTTTCTGACAATTCTAAAATTTTCTTCCTTTTAAGTGCAGGCCACCTTTGAATTCCAGGTTTCAAATTTTAGGCATTCATCCAAACAAACGATTATAAGCACGTCCAGGGAATCTTGCCAGTGTACAGAAACCATATCAATTAAATCAGCCAAATCAGAAGTGATGATCATGCTTCACTTTACAAGTAAGTTCAGATATTTTCAGATACATATATCTCAGACTTTGGTCAATAAAAATTAGTAACACGTACACACACTACTGTTTTAATCATACAGATGTTTTCATTGTAAAATCATCTCACAATTGTACCAGGTGCATTTTGCAATATACTGCTAGTTTTGTTCTTTGGGGGAGATGGTAAGATTTTAGGAAAACTTACAGTATATGAAAACAATGAAGATCATCTTTTAAGGCAGATTCTTCTGAGACCTGCCAAATAAGCTTCCACACAAGAGCAAATGAATCTGACCCATAAGAAAAAACCAATACTCCAACTTGCAAGAATATCAGAAGAGCTACGAATCTCTCTCACCCAGCATTATTTAAGTTCTTTCTCCATCTTTGCCCCATTTGTCTAAAATATTTTGAAGCTTTGAGATAATTACTTTTATTATTATATGTCCTGAAATTCACATACCAAGTGTAGACCACAATAAAACTACTTCCATAGTTATCACAGTATTAAATAAAAGAGTAGTGTTGCTTCCATAATTCAAAATGTTAAGACTTCTGAAACTCTACAACAATTTAACTCTGGAAACTTTATATTTTGCATTGTTTTTTGGAGATTACACAGAAATAATGGGCAGAGAATTCAGTAGATGTCATACTTTTATTCTGATGTTCATCTGGTCTTAGTTTCCATGCTGTGGAAGAGAGTGATGATGGCAAGAAAATATCTGGATTTCTCTTGATGATTTGAATGACTTTTTCAAAATGTTACTTCCTCATTCTCTTCCAGTATAACAACCTCCATGCTACCTTCTGTTGCTCATGCCAAGACACCATCCAAAACTGCCTGCATAATTTCACTCAAGGCGAGGACATGCAATCACTGGTGTTTTCTGTTTTACACCTCACGAGTGGCTAGACTCCAAATATGAAGACTATTTTCATCCCTAAGCTGTTAAGACAACTTATTCTAATCAGCAGCAATTGCTATTTTATAGTTGCATTGCTTATACCCCATCCCTACTTGTCTCCCTGCCCTCGCTTTCCACCTCATATATTTGAGTGGCTCTTCTGCTGTGCTCTTCTGGTTTTAAGGATGTGGTTGATTACAAAGGACCAGTTTAGATAAAATTAAATGGTTTCCATCTTTTAAGGTCGGGTGATTAAGAAGCTTAATGTTTTCTGTAAAATCCTTCACTGTAGTAAAGAGAGAGCATGTGTTTGATTGAAGAAGCAATGGATAGGAATCTTGGAGGACACTTAAAATTCTGCTGTTCACACCTCCATATAATGTAAATTTCAAGCCAGATGTACAAGCAAAACAAGATGGCACAGGGTTTTATCTCAGTTCCAGCAAAGACACAGAAAGTGAATTGAAAGTTGAATCTCTAGAGTCTAGGAGAAGGGTTCTTTTAAAATTATATATTGTATCTTAATTATAATGGGATTATCAATCAAAGAAGACCACAGATTCCCAAACTAAACAATCCTGTTTCTGTTCACTGATAAAGACAAAATTTTGTTTGTGACTTGTGTGTGTGTGTCCATGAGTACATGCACAGGCCTATGCATATCCGTGTTTTAGATATACAGGGATCTGAGTAGGACAACTTATATTATTTCCTGTATCATTTGTATATATTCTTATATTTCTCTTTGTTTGTTGCTTTAAGACAAAATCTCTCTCTATGGAAGAATTGTAATGCTGAGGTTACAGGCACAGGTAACCACACCTGTCTTCTTACATGGGTGCTGAAGACTCACACTCAGGTCTTTGTGACTGCAATAGCACTCTTGCCTACTGAATCATCTCTTAGCCTCCCCTTTTGTTTTTGTGGCTTAACACATTTATTACTTTATGAGCCATCTTTGTGAAATTAATTGTTAAATTTATATCATTTAAATCTATTTTTATAAATGACAATCAACTAATCTAGGGTCTTTAACAAAGAATTCCTGATTCATGTATAGCTCCCCCAAACCCATCTTAAACAAGTAATGTGTTAGTTAAGTGTAATCTAACTGTAAATACACCTGTGAGTCTAAAGATTTGGTGGATTTTCAATACTAAATTTGACTTTGTGACCACATGCATACTGTACAGTTATATGGATTTATGGAAAATCAACTACTAGTATATTCTACAAATTAATTTCTAGAAATTCATTCACTTGAACAGGTAGATTCATGGCATTAAAACAAAATGGAACTAAAATGCAATGTTTTATTTAATATATTTGTGTAGAAAACTTGATGTCAAATCAAAGTTCTATAGTTAGTTGATGTTTACTTGTGAAGATTCAAGGGAAGGTATCTTGAATACTTCATATAAGTTTCTTATATGAAGTCAAGATATTCCTTCAAACTGTTTAAAAAACTAGACAAGGCTAGAATAATTTATAACTTATTCAATGTAGGTATTATAATAATATATAATAAGAAAATAAAATGCTAGTTGTCAATACCTATTATAGCTATAGATACAAAATATTCTCAGCAAATACTGACAAAGCAGTTCTGACACTCTGTTAAAATGATCTCCACCATGACCACAGACTATTTATACAAAAGTGGCCATGCTTGTAAGAAATGTAGTAGATAATATCAATCAAACACAGGAAATAGACCACATGATCATTTTACCTGATACAGAAGAAATATTTTATCTGAAACGATAAAAGTAGAAAATGGGTAGAACTTCTTCAACCTGATGATGAGCATCTAAAAATAAAATTGTAGTTGAGTGTACTTACTGCTGAAGTAACTACATTTTCCCGCACAGCATCAGGAACTGAGAATAACTTGCAATTGCTTCTATACTATATGGTGCTACAAGAACCTGACTAGAAGTTAAGCTAGAAAAACAAAAGGCATTCAATGCTTTATAAACATTAGAACTGTATATCCACATGACATCATCTTATATAGAGAAAATAGGTAACTGAAGTGAGTAAATATATCCAGCAATTTAAGGCTCCAAGATCAACACATAAGCAGTTGCTATTTTTTTATACCATCATTGAAAGTTGAGGCAGAAATTAAGAAAGCAGTATCATTAATAAACACATTCAAGAAAACAACATGTCTACAATATTTAGTGAAAGGTAGAAAAAGATTTTGAAAATATATTTCTAAAAGAAATTATGACATAAATAAAAGATATGACATTTCTCATATGCTTAGAGATATAATATTAACAGGGAGACAACAGCTCCCACAATGTGATACCCAGATTCAATGAAATATCTATCAAGTTTCACACTTTCAAAAACGGACACAATAAACCTAAATTTCAAGTGGCATTTCAGGAGACTCCAAATTAATTTTTAATAAAATCTTGCGGCTGAGTGGTATAGCTCAGTGATTTTGCTTGTTTAATCTATGTGGTACCCTGGGTCCAATCTCCATCACTGAAAAATAGTCTTGAATAAGAGGATGCACTGGGAGAGACCACATGTCCTATTTCAAGACAATACAAAGTTATGGTGATCAGAGCAATATGACATTGTCTTAAGTATGGACACACTGATTGGTGAAATAGGGTGAATGAGGAAGTGAATGTGTGCTCCCATGCTCAGTGAATCTCCACCAAAAAATTCAAGTCTGATCAGTTAAAAATAATGGACATTTTAAACAAAATATGTTTTTAAACTAGCTATACACACATTGGTCTCTTAACCTACACTGTATATAAAAATTAACTCAAAATGATTTGCAGATCTGATTAACAGTTGTGTTTTTAAAATGACATTGTGTTGTATTCATTAGAATGAACCAGGATATATTTGATATGCAAATATTGTAATCACTTTACTAGTTTATTGACTATCTTTAATTTTGCCATTTTAAATTTTGATAGTGTTTTGACATGGAAATATTCCATAAGTTATTTCAATTTCATTTTTACTTAATAACTATAAACTTGCTATTGTTAAGAATTGTAATGTAAATATCTGACATGCAGGATACTTGATAAGTGACCCCAAAGCAGACACAACCTAAGCTTGAGAACCTCTGCCCCATGCTGTTGATCTGTTTTCAAGTTCACCTTCAGTTAAGATGGAGTTATCTGCAACATTCCAATCTCTAAGCTGGACTTAGTTTTCCTTTTTTTTATTAGATATTTTCTTTATTTACATTTCAAATGTTATTTGCTTTTCTAATTTCCCTTCCTAACCCCCCCCATCCCATCCCTCCTCCCCCTGCTCAATAACCCTCACACTCCTGCTTCCCTGTCCTGGCATTCCCCTACACGGGGGCATTGATCATTCTTCAAAGGACCCAGGGCCTCTTCTCTCATTGTTGCCCCACCAGGCTATCCTCTGCTACTTATTTGGCTGGAACCATCAGTCCCTCCATGTGTACTCTTTGGTTGGTGGTTTAGACCCTGGGAGCTCTGGGGGTACTGGTTGGTTGATATTATTTTTCCTACTATGGGACTGCAAACCCCTTCAGCTTCTTGGGTCCTTTCTCGAAGCTCCTCCATTGGGGACCTTGTGCTCAGTCCAATGGATGGCTGTGAGCATCCATTTCTGTATTTGTCAGGCACTGGCAGAGCCTCTCAGGAGACAGCTATAACAGGCTCCTGTCAGTAAGCACTTGTTGGCATCCACAATAGTGTCTGGGTTTGATAACTGTATATAGGATGGATCTACAGATGAGACAGTCACTCAATGGCCTTTACTTCAGTTTCTGCTCCACACTTTGTCTCTGTATCTCCTTCCATGGGTATTTTGATCCCCCTTCTAAGAAAGACTGAAGCATCCACACTTTGGTCTTCCTTCTTCTTGAGCTTCAAGAGGTCTGTGAACTGTATCTTTACCAATCCTACATCCAATAGAGGGTTAATATCCAATATATACAAAGAACTCAAGAAGTTAGACTTCAGAGAACCAATAACCCTATTAAAAATGGGGTACAGAGCTAAACAAAGAATTCTCAACTGAGGAATACCAAATGGCTGAGAAGTAACTAAAGAAATGTTCAACATCCTTAGTCATCAGGGAAATGTAAATCAAAACAACCCCGAGATTCCACCTCACACCAGTCAGAATTGCTAAGATAAAAACTCAGATGGAGAGGATGTGAAGAAAGAGGAACACTCCTCCATTGCTGGTGGGATTGCAAACTGGTACAACCACTCTGGAAATCGTCTGGTGGTTCCTCAGAGAACCTAGTGCTACCTGAGGACCTAAGTGTACCACTCCTGGACATACACCCAACGTGTAATAAGGACACATGCCCCACTATGTTCATTGCAGCCTTATTTATAATAGTTAGAAGCTTGAAAGAACCCAGATGTCCCTCAATAGAGAAATGGATACAGAAAATCTGGACTCAGTTTTCAAGCATCAAATTGTGTTACTCATATTGTTCAGTGATATAGTTGTGTTTTCTTGAATATCACTTCAAGATTTATTACCATCCTCTTTAGGCTGTTTGAGCTCTTGTTTGTGTCTTCTTTATGCTCCCTGATTTTTTTTTTTTTTTGGTAAAGTTTAAGATTGTTCTTTTAAATTTTGTGCCCTGGTGTTCAGGTAGGTAATTGTCAGTAGAGAACATCTCTATTGGCTTGGGGGCTGGGAGTGTAGGGAATCATAATCTCTTGGCCTTTCATATCATTTGTGGGGTTTGCAATGTAACCTGCAAATGTGGATTTCTTTCATGACAGTGGCTTGCTTAATACTATAATCAAGAGAATATAGTTAATATTAGTTAATTTCAAAGAAAAATGACATATATAAACAATCCAAAGCTCATCTCTTCTGTTGCTTATCTGCAATCTTTCGTGAGAGAAGTCTTGGTAAAATTTTTGCACTAAGAGCCGTGTGTTATCATATGGAGTCACCAGAAGTTTCTTTGGTGGCAGGTATTCTACTTGCCAAAACTAAATACATGAGCTAATTTAAGAATGTCAACCTACACATTACTATCTCTATTACTTTTATTTATAGAAGAAAGAAAGTTGACCCAAGTCCAAGAACCTTGTATGCCTGGGTGATACATGTTCTATGTCTTAACCACTACATAATTACTACTCTTGTTTATCATTACTAGTGCCTGGGAAGGCTTAGCGATCACAAGATTTCATGCCATGCAGCAGGCTCTTCCTTTGCCAATCAGGGATGATTTTCAACCACAGAAGGAAAGCTCTTTACTCAAAGCCTCACTCATGGCCTTCTCTCTCTTTGATGGGTTGTAGTGGGACCATGAACTACTATGGTTGGGTGAGGTTGTAATTCTGTGAACAGGTCATCAGTCACCCTGAGAAACAATGCTGCAGCTCTATTAAAA
>NW_022196904.1:59977524-60008611 GCF_008632895.1 Mastomys coucha
AAAAAAAAAAAAAAAAAAGAAAAACAAAACAAAACAAAAAAAGCAAACCAAAAACTTAATAGATATGAACTAGTCATTCTGAAGTTAATGTGCAGCAACTAGCCCTTCATTTTCCTCTGCCTACTCCCAAGTGCTGGAATTAAAGGTATGCTCCACCACTGCCCAGCCCATTTTCTCAAGGTTTAAAGTACAATTACACCTTCTTGTATCTCTGGGTCACAATAAGCTGTGAAGTTGATATAGTTTTCCAACACTCATTGTCTGCTAGGGGTCAGATCACTCACTGAATGTCATCCAGTTTCTGTCAGGTACTAAAATAGTCACACAACTTAACTGATATCAGTATAATTCACTGTTTAAACCTCTTGCATATAAAAAATGAACAATGCCATTATCAATAACTATTGATTCTTAAAATCTACTTTGAGAAAATAGTTTCATTTTTAATATCTCAACAAGCATGGATTGAGGACTTGTTCTCTGGAAATCATTGCCTCAGGCATGCCAGGGAATATAGAGCTGCTATGGAAATGAATTGTCCTCAGAACATTTATTTTGTAATCAAGAAATCACAAATCAGTAACTAGTAAAATAAAAGTTTTTAAAAGTCTGTGCCAAAAAAAGCCAAGCATCTTGTAGTACAAGTGGAATGAGATGTTTTATTCTGCCCACAGCATCTAGAAGGTTTTATGCTCACAAGCAGCTGCGTGTGGAGGTTTAGACCTGTCCTAGGGAAAAGCTCATGAATATGAATGTATGCGTAATTCAGATAATGGAAAGGGTAGGTACAAAACGGAGGCCCCCAAAACTGTACATGCAGCCATGTAACAGAAGTCTTGAATGACATTTTTTGCCTCTCAATGTAATTCTACAGGATGAAGTGAAGGAGGCAAGAATTGTCCTGCTATAGGTTTCAGGTGACTAACTAGGATAGTCATATGAATGGCTGCAAAGGTCTGCTTAGTGGAACAATAGTAGCTACTTACAGAACACATTTTATTCATGTGATGACTAGATAAGAAGTCATCAGGATCCCCAGGTGGGGCAATATCTGGATGGCCTATCCTTTAGTCTTTGTTCCACATGTTGTCTCCGTATTTCCTCCTGTGAGTATTTTGTTCCTCCTTCTAAGAAGCACTGAAACATCACACTTTGGTCTTCCTTCTCCTGAGCTTCATATGGTCTGTGAATTGTATCTTGGGTATTCTGCTATTGCAGATGCTGTGAAGAAGTGCTTTCTGATGGGAGCCTGATATGGCTGTGTCCTGAGAGGCTCTGCCAGAGCCTGACAAATACAGAAGTGGATGCTCGCAGTCAGACTGAGCTCAGGGGTCCACGATGGAGGAATTGGAGAAGGGACTGAAGGAGCTGAGGGGGTTTGCAGCCCCGTGGGGGGAGCAACAGTGTTAACTGGACAGACTCCCCCAGAGCTCCCAGGGACTGGACCACCAACCAAAGAGTACCCATGGCTCTGGCTGCATATGTGGCAGAGGGTGGCCTTGTTGGACATCAGTGGGAGGAGTGGCCCTTGGTCCTGTGGGGGTTCAATGCTCCAGTGTAAGGGAATGCCAGGGCGGGAAGGAGGGGAGGGACTGGTGGGTGGGTAGGGAAGCACACTCGAAGAGGCAGGGGGAGGGAGAATTTGATTGGGGGTTTCCAGAGGAGAGACCTGGAAAGGGGATAACATTTGAAATGTAAATAAAGAAAATATCCAATAAAAAAAAAAGAACTCATCAAGAGAAGCCCTTAAAATGCATTTGTCATTTCTTTTTCCCAGGTTTTACTTTTGCTCCGATGCTTATTTCTACTATTCTACTACTGAGGTTTTGTCAAAAATCATGATGGTATCTTCAGGTTCAGAAATACATTTATACTCTGAGAAAGATATTAAACAAACGATAGAATCTAGCCCCTTAAAATTGGATATTAGTAGCCTTAAAATATGCTTCCCTGCGATGAAAACTCACAATGTAAAAATATTTGATTTTTGAACACGGGAAGCTGGTTTCAAAGAGCATGAACTACAAGGCTGTGGTGAAAAATATCGAAAGAAACAAGGTGAAGGGGGCTCTTTGGGGGTAGAAGGAATATGCATATTTTAGATATTCTGCTTTGTTGTTTCTACAATGAATTTAGTAGATTTGAAAGATCTTCTTTAAAAATTACCTGCATGGAGCATAAGCAGTCATAACAAAGCCCTTTGATATCCAAAGGCAGAGTTAATTAAATGTGACTTTGAGAAGACTTTTAAAGCACAGGTGAGATGAAGAGCAATGCTGGTGCAGAGCTGGGGAAGAGCAACCTATAGCACACCTCAGCAGGGGAAGCCTTTTCCCCCTAGAGACTCGTTACTTGATGATTGAAAAAGAATGTCTAGACATCAAATGGATTTGGGGAAGTTTAAGGTACTAAAGTATTTTCCTGGGGAAAAATTTATATTAGAGACAGATCATAGAGCTATGCAATACTGGAGCGGAAAGAAAGTTGGGGGATTCTTGGCTCATAAGATATTATATGTCCCCGTAGTGATGTATATTTGCGTTTCTACCTATAGTCTCATGAAAGAAGTACAGCAGTATGTTTACTGAAGATATTTTTTTCTGGGTAGTTCAATTGTGCTACTGAGCTATCTTTATTACCTACACGAGGTGCAATTTTCTACAGTCAAAATGCAATGAGAGGGTAAGAAAAATGACTCTCTGATCCCTCTCTTTCACACTGTTCTGCATTTTCATTATTGCTCACCAAATTTCCTAAGAGACCATTTCCAAACCCATGAACTGGAGAAAGGAAACACCAGAAGATATCTGAGTGACAGTTGCTGGGATAATCAGAAAAGAAATATGTTGAGAAATTGGACTTGATATGGAGTCTAGTGTGGTATGATGTGATATGATGGTGGGTCGCCATCTCTCCTGACCAAGCTTTTTCCTTTAAAAAAATATTTTTTTCCTCTGATTTTCAGGAAAAAATATTCCTCACTGATGAAAATACAGTACTAAGTAGTTGGAGACTCGGGTGTAATTCAGGAAATTCTACCATTTTCCTGACTTCACCAGTAACAGTCTTATTTTGGGAAAAAAAATATGTAACATATATGTGGTTCATACTATGAGCTGAAACCAAAACTTGATAGCCTTAAGAGAGTCTAGGGAAGGTTAGTGTTTGTTAAAAGAGAAACACAAAATCTTGTGTTACATGTATTGATAAGGCCAAGCAGAGGGATAAGGAAAGAGTTAATTAGAGAGGTTGACATGAAAGTTTGCTTGTTGAATTATCCTCAAAGCCTGACTCTAGGTAGACCACAGAGGACAATCTGGCTTTATGTAAGGGGATAAGTTTTAACTCCTCAATCATAGCTGTCTAAAGCCTGTTGCCCTTCAGTCTAGACCACTATGCTAGTCCATGAGCATGGATAAAGTCTCTGATGCAGGCAAAAATCTCAAGGCCATGTAGCATTGTTTTGGCTTTGAGTAAGGTTGACAGACAAACTATAGAATGTCCACTGGGGTATAAATTGTGAGTTTTCAGCACTAAATTGTTAGTAGAAACAGGCTACAGATAATTCTGTCACATACTTAAATTTTGTGTGGGCATATGTATGCGTATGTGTATATGTTGGTGGCTACACATGTGTGTGTAGATATGTTCAAGTCAGAGTTGACATTTAGTGTGCTTCTCAATCATTTGCCACCTTATCCATATTATTTTGAAGACACAGTTTCTTAACTGAATCTGGATCCCACTGACTTGAATAATCTAGAATCTCTGCTTCCCCAGAGCTATGGCTAAGGGGACATGCCATTATGTTTAATTGTTGTTGGTTGGTTGGTTGGTTGGTTGGCTGGTTGGTTGGTTGGTTGACTGACTGGTTTGTTGGTTTGTTTAAGATTGGTTTTGGGGACCCAACTATAGTCTTCATGCTTGAGAGATAAGAACTTCATTGATTGGACCATTACCTCAAGTTCCATATTTAAAATTTTACTCATTTAATTGAGCATCTATAATTCAATTTTAATTGAGCACATCTTTTTTTAAAGTGTGTGTGTGTGTGTGTGTGTGTGTGTGTGTGTGTGTGTGTGTGCGCACGCACACATGCAGTTTTCCTCCTTATCTCCATGGGAGTTCTCAAGATTCCTACTAGGATATGCTGAATTCTACATTCAGAGAACTACTATTTATTCTCATTACTGATCTTAGTTACTTCAACATATATACTTTTTTATTTATTTAAATAAAGAATAATGTTCACTAGAAAGAAGCCCTTATAAACTAATCGGCTTCATATCTAAAATAGCAGCATTATTACTCTTTTTCAACGGGGGAAGCATTAAGAAAATCAAAGGTTATTAAAACACTCACTCACACACACACACACACACATCAAGCTGACACTTATGACAATCTCCAATTGACTGATGGGAGTGTAGTGTATACAATGCAGACACTCTGATCCCTCAGGTGGGGACTGGGTGTGAGAGCATAAAATTTTACCCTGGTGAGGAAAGCATGTAGTTTAAAGCATGAATTTTATTATTTAGAGTTTCTAAAATATTTTCAGGTTGTAGCTTATTAAAAGTTTCCTGGAACTCTAGAAAGCAAAGCTAGGGAACCCTTTATATAAATAAGTTTACAATAAATAAATTATACAAAGTATAAATTGATGTAGATAGATTAAGAGCAATTAGTGCTGGATTATTAAATTAGGATTCACTTATTCATAATTCCATAGACTGTTAAATATTTTACAAGAAATATTCATGATACTTCTATATCTGCCATGGCTTTAAGAGGCTCAACAAATGGAATATTCAGCAAATCTTTCTTTAAGTTGGTTGACTGGTCCAAGGCTCAGTGGATTCCTGGATATAAGATATTTCTTCTATTAAATTATATAGCAGTGTAATTAAAACTAAGATTTTTTTTATTATGCTTGCAATCATTTGAAAATTTTCTCCCTTATTAAGACATTATTTGTTATACTGCACTTTGTGTTTATAATTCCCAGGTAGTCACTATTCCATACATATGTAATCCATAAAGTATATTTGCTGCTTGACTACATGTTCATTTTTGTGTTGTGGAATTCATAATCATATGTACATAAATATTTATCTTCAATGTCATAGTTTATTTTTAATGTGTATTCAAAGGTTTACGTGTGGCTACTGTGTACTTTCTCTTCTTATAGCCAGAGTACATTTAATCTACTAGCTGTTGGTGAACACTTTATTTTCTTCTCAAAATTCTTTGGGTAAAAATGTGTTTTAGTATAATTAAAACACTGAATTGAGGTTTATTGGAATTTCTAATTTCAACAACTATGATTATAACATTTGTAAAAGTGGCAGGGCCAATTGTTAGATCCACCATAAGTCTATGAACTTATTTCTTCTACTTCTTCACTTTACCAACTCTAGTTAGCAGAACTAGAGTTTAATGACTTTTTGTTCTATGTTTATGCTTGTTAGTAACCTCAAATACATAGAAATCTAATAGCTATTACTGTATCGTATAATGTGAATTCTATGCTTAAATCATCTGTTGCTGTGTTTATTTGGCTGCCTGAATTATGTGACTGATGTTTGTTATACTGCTCATCATATATACCTGGTGTAAATGATCATGTATGTTTTCTTGAACCATAGATTTTGCTTCTTAAATCAGTTCAGTAATGCCATAGAAAAGTAATCATTTCATATTTTATTACACAGAGCTGCACTTATTGCATGCATTATGTTAAATCATATAAAGTATCATTTTACTCTAATACAATGTTTGAATTCTAAAATTAGTAAGATAAAGCAGATGGAAATTAGTGGACAGACAGATGGATTGGTGACTGTTGGACACACATACTTTCATATGATACAGATGACTTACTTATACTAGAATACATTTAAAATGATCACTTGTGCTCAAGTAGGCATTTACTTATAATTTTATACTCTGCTTAATTTATTTTATCCTGACCCATAACATCATTATTGTATCATCTCACTTTAATCTCCTCAGAAGTTTATGTAGGGAAGAAATTCTCCAAAGCTTGATCACTTTATAAATTGCACCTATAAAATAATTCTAAACTGGAAATTTTGGTTACCAATATACTTTCTTCAGTGGAGAAGAGTTTCCTTAAGATTTTATGGATTAACACACAACTGAAAATGTGACAAACCGGAGATATAAAGCAAAACACCATGATGGAGTACTCAATCGGAGAGGACAACTTAGAGACTGCCAGGCAACCCCTTTTGGGAGATGTCTCTTCCAGCCAGAGGAAACCCCAAAGCTAAGTTCTGAAGACAAACAGCTGGCCTATTGAGACAATTGAGACATCGATTCATCAGCACACATAAAGAAGCAAGCCTGTGCAGGAGAATTTAGAGTTAGTGAAGTTAGATGATTAGAAATTATGCTGGAGCAAAATTACAGGCACAGTAGGTGCTTAGACGTCGTTAAATGCAATGAGGAAGTGGTCAAAGCCTTTCTGCCTGTGGGCACCAAAATGTGGCTTCTATTGTGAATATTTCCCTTCAGCTATGGAGAGAGTAAGGCTGTAGACAGGTAAGTGCAACAATACAGTCCAGGTGGTAGGTACAGGGCTATTCTGATAGGGCAAAGATGCACTACAAAGGAATCTAGGCAGAGCTAATTTGCAAACACATTATGTTAGAACACAACGAAAAATAGCATACTTATTGTGCTCAGAAATTCCAGTAAAAGTAGCTTTAGATGAAAAAACTTGATTTTGTGTAGATGATATTACAATCTAATACAGTGTGGGTTGTTGAAGTCTTTGGGTGTCAAAAGACCCTTTTATGGGCTTCAACTAAGACTATCAGAAAGCGCAGGTATGAACATTAGCATTCACAATAGTAGCAAAATTACAGTTACAAAGTAGTGGCAAAAATGATTTTATGGTTGAGGGGTCACCACAATACAAGAAGCTGTATTAACAGGTCCTAGCATTAACACGGTTGAGGACCACTGATTTAGTACAGAGTAGTTGTGACTTCTTGTTGTGAAACAGGAATTTACCCTAGGATTTAAGACCTTAGAAGTTTCTCATTTTTCTATCCCATGAGGTCTAAAGTATGATATAGACACCCCAGGCTCCCAACAGTAAGTGAGCTTACTGGAGGCTCTAGCTCGTTGCTTTCCAGGACGTGTCTATGCATAGAATTTGGGAACCATCACAGCAGATGTGGGACAAAAACTTGTGCCTCACTCAACATACTCTGTCTGACTTGTACTTTACTGGACATCTCTAGTAACAAAAAGTATCTACAGGAAAACAGGCATCAATATTGTCAAATTTCAAAGTTGGAAATAGCAACTATCACCACAACACTATGACAAAAGAGACAAATTAGGGAGCAAAAAAATATCGTAACCAAGGCTACCTTTCAAAAGCAGTTCATATAGACACATATACTATTCTAACCAATGTCTTTCTATAGTCCTGCAAACTCTGTGAACTACTATAATTATATCTTATCTCTGATAATTAAAAGTAAAGAACAAATGAGAGAGATGTTAGAGGCCACACCTTATGTAATGGCAGGAGAGGAGATATGCCACAAGGTCAATGGCACTGAAGGCAGTGTACAGAGTTTCACACCAAACACCACAGTCCCTTTAATATGACACCTTTGCACGGGCAGCTGCAGACTCCTAGATTGTTCTGGGATACAATGAGAGAGGATTAAATTAGTAACATATAGCAATAGTTATAAGTTTTTTTTGTTTTAATAAAAGACAGATCCTGCAAGTCCACAAAGTGACTGCCCTCAAACTTGCCAGAAGTTAGTTCTTATTTTTACTTTTGTTTTCTTGATTTAGAAAACTCTTACCTTGCAGTGGAGGTGGATGGAGTCATAATAGGTTCATCAGGCAAACACAGTTTTGCACGACTCAGGTCAGGATTCTTCTCTGAGATTGGCTGTATCTGCCTGACTTCAATCCCCTGCCCGCAAATAATCAGAGATGATTTTCTGCCACAGCAAACAGTTGCTAAACCTCCCCTTGTGCTGCAGCTCAAGAAAAAGCACACGCTACTGTCAGGCAGTTGCCCTCCATTCCTTCTCTGCTCATCAATTTTCCCTTGCAATCTCAAATTTGTTGCCCCAGAGCGAGCCCACGTGCAATATTTTCCTGATTCAATATTTCGATTGTGTATGTCTTCCTCTCTCTCAGACATGTTTTTTCCTGCCCATATGAAACCTGAGAAAATTACAACTAGCTTTGAATAGAATGATCAAAAATGGTCCTACCAATTTCTACCTCCCACGGGCATCTCAGGCAGCCAGGGACAGGAGACTGCCTGCCACCCACCTTCTACTGCCTGCCATTATTAAATATCACATTGCAAAGAAAGAGTACTGAGAAGGACAATGCCAGAAATCCTGAATACTCCCAAGTATTTTTTTTTCTCAAATAGAAGGAGTATTGAAATAAGGAGATTCTGTTCATCAGCCCTATTAAAACATGACATTGAGGACTCAGGAAATAATGTATTTAATATGAAAGCTTGTGGACCTGCATTCAATCCCCAGAAACTAATAAACATATGATAATAAATCCTTAGTGTGGAACCATAGTCCTACAGCTATGGAGAGGAAGATAGGCAGATAGACTCATTGGCCAACCAGCCTAGGTTCACTGACAAGACTCAAAGGTTTCAGTGAGAGATCATGCCCCCAAATGCAAGGTGTGTAACTACTGAAAAAAGGCACAGAAGTTGGAGCTCTGGCCTTCACACATATTAGCACACATGAACACACACACACACACCACATTTTTAATTCATTTGCTCTAAATAATTGTCAAACTAGCATCAAGAACTAGCATCAATAGCACACTCCTAAGCAAGCACTAGTAGTATGACACAGAATCTAGCAGAAGTTTCTGCTTTGGATCTCAGAGACTTTTAATAAAATCTATTCTAAAATGCCAAGATGACAAATAAACAGGTAAATTTAAGTCTATGAATAAAACCCGCTGCTGCACACATCCCTATGCCTACACAGACCTTGAAATACAAGATCATCTCTGCATTGCATCCTGGGGGAATGTTCTTTGTCTTTACTACTGAGTTTCCTGTTTTTACTGGGTGCTTGTATAAGGAAAGGAGTGCTAACCATCAGGACACTTGGCACTATTTGCTGTTTCTCCTTGACAATGCTTCTTAATCTCTGACCCTGTTCATCCCCCCAAACAAAAGATCAGGGAGTTTTAAAACCGTTAGCTACAGCACTATACACTCTTATCCCTATTCCTTTGGGGTAGACAAAGGGAAAAAGGACAGGCCAACACAGAGGCTGAGCAGAAATAGATTGAGATGCCTTACATTAGCTTGTTTTCCTAGAACTGAGAATGTGAGTGAGTGTCAGAGTCTGGCTGAACGTTGACTTTCAGCCCTAACATATTATTTGTCACTTTGAATTCAGTGACAGATAAGGACTGAAACAGTCTCGCGTAAATATTATCAGGACATACATCCAGTGTTGTGTGCATTCCAGTATACACATACTCATGGTTCTAGAGAGCAAAACACCAAGCTGTTGTTCAGAACAAAACCACCTAACTTGAAAGGTCTGTGAACCCTGAGACCCTGTAAATGAACACATGCACCTGGAGCACATTTACATGTTGACAGTTTCTATGCTAAAAGGAAAAGATAGTAAAGAGGAAATGATATACCATGGGGTGTCCCTTGAATATATGTGCTGGGAAAAAAGTGTAAAATGCACTCAGCAGGTTTGTAGTTATCCCTGTAAAAGACAACCATTGTAGCATTCTAAAGTTTTCTTAAAATGTTCTTCATCGGGTCAGTATGAAGATTTCCACTTTGTGCTTCTTAGCTGTTAATCATGCAGATGAGTGCAGTCTGAGGGGATGCATTCTGTGTTTCAAAAATGTTCTTACTGGTCATCCTATCTTAATTCTGTATTTGACCCAATAGTCCTGCATGAAATTTCTATGATGGTACTGACTTCAAGTCAACTTCTTCTTGATCTGGAGAGTATTTCAAAACTATTATCCCAATATAGAACTTCCAAATAAAATATGATTACCAGGTAAAAAGACTGAAGAAACTGAGCTTGACTTGGGGAGACATAGTACTATAATTCTTAGCGGCCTAAGAAACCACTAAAAGAGATGTTGGGGTAGGAAGCAACTTCCTTGAAAGAAGGGGAGGATAGAAGGACCAGTGAGTCTTAACTTAGTTAATTGAAAATAAAACAACCCAAAAGCTTCTCCAATCCCAGCACTTAAAACTGGATTCCCAATAGGGTCAAATAACTTTAATGGGATGGAACCAAGCTATGTCACCATGTAGGAGGATGTCATGCTGAGACTGAGAAGAGAGAACATTTGGAAATAAGATTTCTGAACTGATGGCAAGGAGCAGAGTAGAGTGCCATTCACCTAAACAAATGGCTTCTCTCCACTCAAATAGCTTTAACATTTTTTTGTCTTCTAGAGTCCCAAGAAATCTGGGTGGGGCTGTGGAGAGAGGAGGGAAACCCAGTTCTTGTCTCCAGAGTGGTAGTAACTAACTGAGGAGGAATTTTCCAGATGAAGTTTGAAATTGTTGATACCATTTTTTTTTAAAGAAATGCATGTTCCACATTGAAGATTCACTCAGATTTACTTAGAAAGAGAAATAATTTCCACATAATCATGAGGAACTTAATTACATAAGGGGCTTCATGCAAACTTCTGTAGATTATGGTACTACATGTAAATAGACATTTAAAGGCACAGTATGAACTATTAATTATGGGAGTCCTGCATACATAAATGAAGAGAGACCTCTGTGAGATTATTTGAAAACAATTGAAAGAATAAATAGTGAGATGAGCCGCAATTGAAATTGTGATGTGATAAGAACCTAGTATAAGGGTAGTTTTATATGATTCTAATTTAGCCTGAATTAAGACTGTATACACATACATACATGTGCATGCATATACATATACACATACACATATACACACATCTATACACATATATATGTAGGTGGAAGTCTAATATATCAGTTAATTAAATAATATTCATATCAACTATGGTTGTATCTGTGGGGTGAATTTTTATCATGGATATTTTTATCATAATTACAAGATATAACTTGTCATTTGTTTTTTACACATTCATCCACCTAACTATTTCTTAAGAAGAAAAGGTCTAAATATGTAAGCCAGTTTTGTAACTGATTTCTTCAAAAGTTTTTATGGATAATTTGAGATTTGCTTTTTAAAATATTTCTTCATTGATATCACTTCTTTTGATAGATGAAGAGATAGAAAAAAAATCAAAGTCCCCCAAGCAAACACTCTAATTTATCATGTGCTCTTTGAAGAAAAGAATATATAGAGCGAGTGGTCACAGAACATGATCATGAATTTCTGATCACTCTCTAATGAAATATGTTGCACTTTTGAACTCTTACTGGCCAAGAAGCACATGGTTGAGGAAACAGGCAGTTTCCTGCTCTGACTTTATTGTGAACCAGGGTATGGCGAGTGTACCCTGTCCAAGACTATAAGTCAATGTTGTTGAATAGTTGTGGGATACAGAAAGGGGAGAGGATGTCAGGTGAACCATTTTAATATCAGCTATGTGAACTGAGTATGTGTCAATTAGAAACAGAGGATTCTAGGTAGTCTACTAAAGGCACCATTTTTTCTGATGGTCTTTTACCATAATTAACCATTACTTCTCAGAGTGAGAGCAGTAGGGAGGAGGATGGAGGAAGTGGGAGTTAGAAGTAGATGAGGGGAATGAAGAAGAGATAGAGGGAGAGAGGGAAGGGGAAGTGCCAAAGGGAGGGAAGGAGTGTGGGAGAGAAGTGGAGGAGGCATACAACTCCCTGGGATGGAATCCCTCCATCACTTCCATCAGTGACTGGGCATCTTGTCCGATTCACTAGTTCTTTGTCCTCATTTATGAAATGTCAACATTATTAGGACAGAGCAGCAATTGCTACACAGTTGCAATCACCTTAACTGTCACCTCCATTATCATCATCTTCATCTTTAGTATCCCTGTCACCAATCAGAGCTACAGAGAAGCACCATAAATAAAACCAACAAGTAATGACTGAAATTTGCTGAAATTCAACAAGAAATGACTGAAATTCACCAAGTTTTTAAGAACGTTATGTGAAAATGCTTTTCTGTCATTGTTTTTCTTCTCATTTCTGACTTATTTGTCCAATGAGCATGCTAGCACCTTGTAATCCCAGCAGATACACACAAACATACACTTACATGCACACACACACACACACACAAACACACACATACACACATGCACACACACATATATACAGATACATACAGACATACATAAACACTAGGCAGATGCATACAACAGTACAAAACCATTGTCACTGGAATTAATGGATTCAGAGTGAAAATACAGATTTTAATTTTCTCCTAGAAGATTAAACTTCTGCCCCCCAACTACAGTCCTACTTGATGAAATTAACAATATTTGTATGCCTGAAAATTTCTTATGGGAAAATGTTTATTTGTATATGTATGTGTTTTCCACATACCATAGGCCATAATTACCAGTCAACCTACTGCTTTCTACAGATCTATCCAGAAATAATCACTGTACTTGTGTCCAGTTCATATTTTTCTTGTCTTCTGTATTGATAAGTCCAAAAATGGGCAGTTATCATAAACACTGTAGCTCTGGTCTCCCCTTTTCTTTCTGAGCATTCCACTAAAAATTGAAATGCTTTCAATGTTTAGAGAAGACAGAACAATTGTTCCCATTTTTGTGACTTGGAAATTGAGGCTTGGTGTCTAGCTGACTTTCTGTATTCTCAGTAACTCCTGTAATTGTTCAGACTTAAGAACTGTCATCAGGTGCTGGTGTACCCCCCAACTCAGTCTTAAGGCTAGGGAGCTTGTCTTGGTTATGGGGCAAATGGAAGACTGTGAGACCTCACAGGCTAATAACATTAGTCTATATTTTAAAGAATATTCATTTTTTAAAATTTACTTTCTGATTTATAATATTAACCTGAATCCCCGTTTTCACAAATGCTTATTTTTATTTAATGATTAACATTTTTTCTATTGTAATTTATTTAAATACATATTTCAAATAACATAACTAAGAGAAGCAATTCATTTAGGCTAAAAATAACATGTGAATAAACAATTACCACAGTGTAATACACCACTGCTCAAAATTGTCCACAAAATTACCTAGACATATTTTTATAGGGAAAAAAAATAGGCTGTGACGAGGAATTTGAGTTAAAAATCACTGGGTATTCAGCCAAGTTTAAAAGATAAACCCCTTTGTTGTTGTTTTTCCTGAGTGATCCCGCACAGGAGGCCTGCAGATGCCATATTTCAAATCATAGGAAATTACAGCTTAGCAAGCTCTCTCTCCCTGTGGGTGCAAATAAAATTTCCTAAAGGCTCTGGAGAGTCCCCAGGCAGAGAAGGAACTCTATCCGCTCTAGAGAGGAAATCTCTGTCACCAAGGGCGTGGACGCCATGCCCTGCTCATCCAGAGAGTTTGCAAGGTTTCCTAAATGCGGGGAATGCAGCCTGCTGCGGGGCTGCTTTCAAGCCTTGCCTTCAGCCTGTCTCAGAAACAAGCAAAAGGCCAAACTCTGAGTCGGAACCCACTTCCTCCTCCCACTCCACTTACGACTTCCTTATCTGTAGCGGATGGGAGCAAATCACTTCATTTTCATTGTTCATAAATATTTTCAGTTTGAATCGTCTTACTATGGACCTGCCATACTGATTGTTTCTAACTACGCTTATCTTTCCATTTTTCTTGTACGGACCAAATGCCTAAACAGTAATATTTTTTTTTCTTTTTCTTTTTTATTTCTGTTCTGAAATTTCTCTGTACAGAATGTCTCCTTATTCAGACTCCAGGACCACGGTGATGTTTTATTTTTTTTTTTCTTCTATTTGACATGAGATAAAGTCAGTTTTATTTCCGTCAAATATAATTTAGACTCCACAACCATTCAGTATCTATGCCACCAATTAAATCATAGAACACTTTACGATGTGGTAAAAAAAGACACTTTACAAGGACAGATAGACACAACATAGAAAGAATCTTGGAGACAAAAGAAATATAATAGACACTCCTGTCTTGAGCATTGATTTCTATTTATTATTACAAATCTTCAACACACAAAGACTGGATGCAGACACGTTGTCCTAGAAGTATATGATTGAAAACAATGCTGCCTGCATCACTTCCTCTATAAAAATATATTTAAAATTTCTTTACCGAAATTAAACTTGATGTTCATTTTTGAGGGACTTTGAAGCATGTGGGGGTGGGGCGGGAGGAGGCGATTGGAACTTGGGTTTTTGTATCTGTCTTTTGTTTGGTGGGTTTTGTTTTCATACTTTTCCCTCAATTCTTAATTCCTTACTTTTAATATGTTCCAGATTTCAGTTTGTAGCTGCCTCTTTGACAACCCAGAATCCCAGTAAAGTGATGAAGTTGAGTTTGCTTAAACTTCCCCGTGGGCAGTGGAGAGCTGTGCGCAGGACCACTTTTATCAACCAAAGCTAGGCTGACTTTGAAAATTCCTCCTGAGGAACAGCCATCAGCAGACCCTTCTCACATTCATCTAATTTCCAAGCCTTGATGTGACATATGAAATAGGGAGAAAAGTGACAACAAAAATCAATGTGTCTAAATAGTCCTGCTCTGAAGCATACCTGCCACTGGCTTAACTCAGAAATTGGGTGGGATATTAGATTTGATATCTCTTTTGTTGCCTTTTCTATTTTTTTTTCTTGTCTTTCTTTTTTTCCTTCAGAATTACTTTTAGTACCCACAGAGAGAAAAAGACCAAGAGCCTCTTCTTAGCTTGCATAGAGGATAAGAATGCTTTATTAAAAAGAATTTAAAATTATAAATGCATCATATGGTCTGTGCCTGTCCATCCTTGTATTGAGCCTTTATTGCCTTTTTATCAATGTGCTTCTGATTAAAATAAGTCCTGTCATATTTCAGGGAAATCGGAGGCTTTGAAAAAAATGGTAAAGAAAGATTAATCTCTAAGAATTTAGCTTATGTATTTTAAGTTAAGAAAGTATAATGTGCTATAAATTATGCTTCTGTAATGCTAATAGTTTTTAAGCATTGGAATTTGTAGAGCAAAGATTAATATTCAAGTGAATTTTCAACCCATTCTTGCTCTGTTAGATTCCCTATAGAAATATGCCATAAAAGCACACATATCTATAAACTATCTGCCAATTATTTTTCTATTTTACACAACCTTTTGCCAGCCGCTAAGCCTTTAACTAGAAAGATAATATATAAATAAAAGTTTAAAAACCCTCAGACGTGGAAATGTGCCATTTTACCAACTGAAGAAAGAATCCCATTTGATTACATACATTATAAAGTTGAAAAACCAATGGTTCACTTTTCTTAGTCAAAGGTATCCTTTTAATAAAATAGTCATTGCATCAAGAAAATTAGCAATTTTAAACATTATGTGTTTTTTATACTTTTTTATAAAACATACAACTTGCCAACATAAAAAAAATTACAAAGGTAATTGTCTGTGTTTAAACAAAGCAGAAAAAGCCATTCAGCTTTCTATTCACACATAAATGAATTTTCTTTTCAAAGGAAATTTACCCTTTAAGGGGACATTTTTAACCTTGTGACACCATAAAATTCCATGCATGCAAAGTTATTTGTTTTTGCTCTACAGTCATTTTTTTAACTAAGTTTTTTTCCACGAACTCTTCATGTTATGTGACTCTAGATAATTTTAGTAGTTTAATACTTGATTCGTGAGAGATAGTCTGTTGGAAGATAACACTAGTGTTGGTGTTCTGCAACAAGTTACAGAAGCCAGGCAGACTTGCTCGCCTTTGTACCCTTTTCAAATTCTTTTGAAAATACACTAAACTCCCATTTGGTTCAGACCTACCAAGTTTTCGCATTAGCTGTGTATTAAATGAACTTTTGAAACACAGCATTTGTCTACAATGTAGCCTGGACCCGAGGGTGGGGGAAGATTCCTGTTAGGACCTGATTATTTTAAGTGCTGGCAAGTGAGAAGCAGAGCCAGTGACCAGGAGGCACACATGGCAGGGCCAGCCGTTTTAACAGTCTCCAAGCAGCTAATGTTAAAAGACCAAAGACTAGCTCTTTCTGAAGTAGCAATAACAACAGTATACCTAACACTGTCATTGGTCCAATGAAGAGGCACGACCTAACAACCCACCCCGCAACATTTCCATTGCATCAAAAAAAGTGATATCATATATATACATATATATATATATATACATATATATATATATATATATATACACACACAGACACACACACACACACACACACACACACACACACACTTAACATTAAGATAGTGTTCTTATAAAGCTAGTGCCATAAACAGTTGCCCTGCGAAATTAAATGTATCATTGATGAAGAAAACAAAACAATGTACTTCTCTATTTTTAAAAGTATCTTTGTTAACTTATTCTTAATTCTGAAAGTATTCATATTTTCAAAAGTAAAAAACAAGAGGGCAATGGGTACAAGTATGTATTATAGAATTGAAGCATTTGTTCTGTGCTACCTTGATTACAACACAGCAGCTAGCAGCAGCATACTAAAAATAAAAAAAAAAAAAAAAAGGAAAGAGAAAAGAAAGAAAGAGAGAAAGAAAGAAAGAAAGAAAGAGAGGGAGGAAGGAAGAAAGAAAGAGAGGGAGGAAGGAAGGAAGGAAGAAAGAAAGAAAGAAAGAAAGAAAGAAAGAAAGAAAGAAAGAAAGAAAGAAAGAAAAAGAGAGAGAAAGAAAGAAAGGAGGCAGGAGTGTGTCTTCAGGGTGATGCTAATAAATATCCTAAAACAAATATGTATCACAGACCTCAGAAATTTAAAAGAATGCATCCCAACTGTCAACAATCAAATGGCAATGATTGTGTGTGTGTGTGTGTGTGTGTGTGTGTAACAGACTTGAAAAAGAATTTTATTCATTGTTTAGTTTGTGGAACTAACAATGTAACTTACTCTAAACATATTGTAAGTGGCACTTATAAAAAGTACTGAGGCAGGAGATTGTTTGTGACATACTGAAGGTCAACCCTGTGAAGAAGCAATACAACAGACTCATCAAGCAGCAGTAAAGGGAGGTCTTTGTCTTTAAGTTATGAAGAGTGGATGCAGTGGATCCTGCCAGGCAGTGTCCTGCAGATTTCTGGGCATAAGACAGATGGCAGTGCAACCAAGCTAGAACCCAGATCTTCCTTCTTTCCCTCTGGGTCTAACTCCTATTATCCACTTGTAAATTAACCTGTCAATTTATCAATCAACACCATCTTGATTCTCCCCTGTTCCACAGCCCAGCCTTGCGGTGAATTTGCCTCGTAAATAACTGGGAGCCCCGTGTTTGTTAGTATTGTGAATGAGTTTATTATCACTTTGATGGCTGCTATGAATCACAAATGCTGCCGAGAGGCTGATAAGAAAGAAGTACATGCACACATTAACAGGGTTGAAACTATTTTAGAGATAAAAGATGGAGTAACTGTGATAGCAAATCATTTAAATTGAAAAAAATGACGAAAAATGGTATTTGTGTGCTTGTGTGTATGCACTCATGCATTTGTGTGTGTGTGTGTGTATGTATGTGTGTGTTGGACAATCCTCTGCTTAAAGTAAAAGTGAGAGAAATGCACTGAATTACTGTTTATGAAAGTAGCTATGAGATTATACCAGCCGACAACAGAGGCTCCTGGTCCAGCAAAACAATGCTTTATTAGATGGGTTACTTGCAAAAAAATTTAAAAACAGCAGCATTTATTCTAAGACCACATGGACATATTTACATTTTAGGCAACAGAACTCCCTAATGATGGCATGGAAGAAATTGTGAACTGTGTGCATGTATGCAGACACTCTGCTCTCCATAGGAAACACAAAACTATATGGCAGTACTCATTAATTAAAGAGGTAGTTGGGTGAATTTAACACATTAATAAACAAATGACATTACAGTGGCAATTATTTAGTTTTTCCTTGCTGTCCTTTTAAGCTGCTTACTTGACATGCCCTATAATATTTAAGTGAATTTAATTTAAAAATTCTTCAACAAATGTTAACATATTAAAATATGCTAAAGCAGTTGTTTTTCTACAAGTCCATATAAATTTTTTTCAACATGATTATTATTCTGTTTAGATTTGAAAATACAGTATTAATATAAAGTCATATTGTAAAGAATATACAGAGGTACATCCTGGACTTCTGTACCTGTTATTATCTCCCAGTTACTTTGAAAGATTATATTAAATATAATGCATGTCAGACTTTTATAATACTATTCAGTTATGTAAATAACTTTCCTTTAAAGCAAGTTTTATGCTTTACAGAGTCACTATAAACTGGAAAGTAAACCTTCTAAATTTTGAAAGACAGGCATTCTCTTTGCAATTATGTTTTACCCATTTGATAAAAGTGCTGGCTTCATTTTGATCACAACTCCATAAATTCTTTGAGTATTTTGAAATGGTTACTTGGTTTTTGTTAACATGTGTGTCTGCGGGCATCCTAAATACAGTCAGGTTAATTAGTAAGGAAAATAGCTCTATACAAACCACTTCTGCTTTGGTTATACTGACTGGCTGTCATTTGTAGGTGACTCAGGGATTTCCTGAAATATTATTTATGTACAACATGATGCAACTGTGAGGTATGGAGTGTAGTTAAAATTCTTGGACTCACAAGGCAGGACAAACCATCAGTCATCTCTTGGGAAATACTTCAGCACAATTAAGACACTGCATAAAAGGGGAGTAGTCCATGAATGTTATTATACCAAATATGTCATCAGTAGAAATGTGATAAAAATGAAACTATTTGTTAGAATGCAATTTAGAGAACCCGATAGGTTGTCCATTTTGTTCAGGTTATAATTAAGATAGTGTTTAAATCTGAAATGAATTCTATATATGCATGCTCAATAGACTATAGCCGAACAATAAGAATAGAATCACATCTCATTTTATCGTAAATTGTGTAATAAGCGATAAGGTAAAAACTAGGGCTAAAATCCTGCCAGCAAAAATGAAACAGAGCGACCTCAATTGCCCTAATTCCCTCTCCTTTTTTCCTCTTTTTTTTTTTCTAAAGTCTCTTCATTTTGCCCCTGTTCACATTATTAGCTTACACATGAGTGCGTTATTAGAAAATAACAAAGCCAAACAGGGGAACTTGGAAGGAGGGAGACAGGTTCCTTCTACAGCTGAAAGGTATTCCTATTTCGTTTGTTAGGAGGTGCAAAAAATTAGTTTTATAGTCAGGGAGGGACAATGACCTTTCTCTTTCAACAAGCTTGGTGGTTGGTCTTTTGATGGAAAAACTAGGGGATACAACATCTGGTAATTTGTGTTACTGAGCTTAGCTGAGGTCTTAACGATGTAAGCAGATTATTCTTGAAGTAGAACAAAAAAAATTCCGGAAGACTCAATGGACTATTTAAAGTTATTAGGCAGTGAATTCTACCACTTCAGATCTCTTTTCTGATTCATTTTCCCTTGAAAGCTCAGCTTTGGAAGAGATTTTTTTTCTTCCTTAAAGATTTGCCTCTTTCCATTCCAGTTGACTTTTTTGGTGGTCCACAGCTGTTTTGTCGTTCACTCTGGCCGCCTTTCTTTTCCCCATCACAGCAGAAATGATTGCTCTGCTGATTAAATTCTCTTCTTCAAAACTTTCAGAATCCGTTCTCTACCCTCGGGAGTCACTTACTGGAGCAGAGGGGTCGAGCCACACCAAAATAGCACGGCCAAGCTCTGGGCAGGTCTGCAGAATGGAAAAAATGTGAACAGAAGCAAGAGGTGAAAATTAAAAAAAAAAAGCACCTGGTCTAGAATTCCAGGCAAGAAAATAAACAGGAGTGAGGACTAAGCAGTCCTGTTGGGAGTCAGTTTCTACAAGCCTGCTTGCTACAATCCCATTAGACATTTGGGTTGCTTACTCTAATAAAAATGGTTTGAGGCTAGCTATACTTGCTTTATCCTTGTAAAGAAAAAGATACAAATGAAACAACTTGTGCAAGGATTAGAAAGATCCTTAGTGTTCATTTTAAAGGAAGAAAGAACTGTTCTAATTGAAATAAAAGTCCGTGGATAAACATGCTAAATGAGCTGGATATTCCAGTTTATTTGACTTGTGTTGGGAATGCTGGTGTAGTTTTTGTTTTATCTTATGTTCTAAGCAGATAAAGGTTCGGAGGTCTCAGTGGCAGCCCACATGGAGAGCAGAATGTCCTTCATCCTGGACAGAAGATATCATGTGTGCACATCCCTGATCTGTTATTAGCACATTGCATCCCAGCTATGTAAGCAAGGAAAACTGAGAGATGTACACACCAGCTTCAATCTCTTCAGTGGTCCCAATCCTGTTGGTTGTCATCATATAGTCTTAGATCAGCCACAAATGTCCTCATATCAAAGGTCCTCATATCTACAGGCAGCAAAATGTGGTACTCCTAAGAAAGGAAGGAGTAGGAAAATGAAGTGAAGGAGTGAAGAGGAGAAGAAGAAAATCTCAAAAATTGCATTGGAAAATAACACTTTATAACTCCTAACCTTAGAATCACTACACAGTAAGAGCCACAGTTAATACAATTTGCCAGTATTTGGGAAAATCATTCATTGTAACATAACTTTGCTAATGCTAAGTGTAATTCTCCATGCTACCAAGAGTTTCTAAATATCTTCTACACTTCCTGGAATTACAGGGAACAACATTCATGTTCACACAGAACATAATTCCAGTTTCTGACTGTTTTAAAAGAATGCTATTTACCAGAGAGACTACCAACTTTTTAAAAAATTAATTATTTTATGGATTTATATCTGAAATGTTGCCCTCCTCCTAGGCCCCTCCTTCACAAAGTTCTCTCATCCCCTCTGTCCTTTGCCTTCAGGAGAGTGTCCCTCATCCCCTCACCCTGAGTTGTCAAGTCTCTACAGGATTAGCCACTTCCTCTCCCACTGAGGCCAGACAAGGTAGCCCTCTGCTACACATGTGTCCAGGGGCCTCAGACCAGCCTGGGTATTCTCTTAGGTTGGTGGCTCGGGTCTCTGAGCGCTCTCAGGGATACAGGAGAGTTGACCCTGTTATTTCACAGATACACAGCACTTACAGGCTTGCTTTTCTCCATCCCAATTGTATCTAATGTGGACTATTCATAATTAAAAGTCTTAACAAGTAAGAAAGCAGAAGTCACGTTTATATCTTTTATGAGGCTTCCTCGTTTACTAAGATTGGCATTTGAAGTAATGTTTATCAAATTGAGGTAAATCTAGGCTGATCTTTTCAATTTTATCAATATTTGCCAGATGTTGTGTTCCCAAGGACACTGTCTGAAGTTAGCAGCGTCTGGGTATTTCTATTCTCTCCATTTACCTTTATGTCTGATAGATTCTTCAAAAAGAAAAAAAAACAGAACTCACCGATACATGTTATATTTTTCTTCCAAAGCCCTTGGATGCCCCAAATTGCCCATGCCAATACACCTTGAGCATTAGGTACTCCACTTGCTTTCTTAGTTCCACATTAGTAGGAACATTTGTGAGATTTCACTGAAGAAAAGGAAAAATGTGCACTTGTGTTCATGTGGGCAGCTGTACCGTTGGGATATCTGCAGGCAAGCCACTGCAAAAGAGAGACCACTTGAACAGAGGGACTCATGAGATTGGTAAACAGCTTCTTCTCCAAAAAAACAGTTATTTTCAACAAATTTTAATCACACTTAGATTGATTTCATCATTTTTTTTCAATCAGCATCAAAACTTACAACCCCACCCAGTTGCGATGCACCTTCATTGCTGAGACAGCTCTTCCTTTGGTGAAGGAAAGGCTCAGTAGTTGGTGTGTGGTGTGGTAAACTGTGCTGCACAAATGTACATCCACTGGCTGCACTCTATTCTTCACCCCGAATCACTCTCTTGTTTTAGTTATTCCCTTTAGCTACGTCTTGTTTCTTTATACAGGATGGGGGAGAGGACAACTAAGCCCATCCTACCTAGACTGAACTTTATCTTCTTCCATGAATCCTTCTCCTGGGTTCTGCAAACATCCACTAATGTCCTCTTTCATACCCAGTCCCTAATTTGGTTCAGGTTAAGTTCATTATTACTATGTCCATTGTTAGACCTCTAGCCTGGCAAAACTGCGAAGAGACTGTCCATCAAGACCAGGCATATGTGAACTTTCCTGCCACATACATATCTCAGCTGCTGGACCATCAAGCATCAATAATACCAACTGATAATAACAACAGTAGGAGACTGCAGCAAGACCAATGGGAGACTTGAAGACTTGCAAACCAAACTCCTCACTTACATGAGGGAAAAGCAAAGGCCAAGAATGACCTATCTACAGCTATAAAAGGAACCAGGGCCCAGGACTTCGGTCTGGCTCTGCTCATTCTCACAGTTCCTTCCCCTCCCCCAACTCTGCCTACATTTTAATTGAGCATATACAGTTTTTCATAGAAAAAAATCATTGTCTTATGTACCTAATTTATCTTTCTTCACTAAGTTATAAAACCTAAAAGCTGGGTACAGTCCCTCCTCTCTCTCTCTCTCTCTCTCTCTCTCTCTCTCTCTCTCTCTCTCTTTCTGTGTGTGTGTGTGTGTGTGCGCGCACATACAAAATTTGTCCCTCTAAATTTAACACGGTAACTATATGCTTTGAATAGAGACCAAAGGTGATTCCCATTTCCCTGTAAGATATCTAAGCAGGACTTCTTTGTCCTGTATGCTATTCTAGAATTTCCAATTTTCCAAGTGCATGAAAATACACTTTAAGGATCTCTAGGCCATCATCATTGACATTAACTGCTCCCAAAGGTTGCCTTAAACCTTCACAACATTTCAGGGTACTCACCTTTATCATTATCTACATTGCAAAATTAGTAAAATGTCTTAGGAATCTAAAGGTAATTATCTTCAACCACAGTTAACCAGTATTATAGTCAGAAGGCTATTTGTCATGGTCCACATCTGTGATGCATAGGGGTAAATCAGCAAGATAAGCCTTTTGAAAGCACCACAGCTGCACCATACTTGCACCCAAGATGCTCTGTGTTAAACTCCCACCTGTTGCCATCACAAAGAATTGATGTGTACTTTAACATATAGCCTACCAATATCCTTCCATCATTCTGGTTGCCTTTGAGCTCTTCTTTTTATTGACTTCACCATTTTAACTGTCTGACTTCTCTCTCTGTCTCACCCCCCCGTCTCATAAGTATATCTTCAGCTAGCTAATATTAATATTTCATTTATCTATGTATCTTATTCTAGATTCCTTACTTTTTCCTTCAATTATTGAACCATTATAAATTATTTCATGTTGCCATGTGACAGAGTCTTTTCCTATAGGACAAAAAGAAGAATGCAAAGTAGATATCGAGACCAGTGGCTTTAGTTAATCACTGGGGGAGGTATGAGGGACATCATTGTAGGATAAAAGAGGATGCACACAAGGGAAGCTATCTTCACTTCAGCTCTCAATAGACTACTTGTAGAACAGATCACTTGATCTGGCTGAGAAAAAAATGAGCAAGAATTATGAATCTCAACAATGATACAAGTTATCTCCCTCAGAAGCGGCCCCAGAGAAGTGGGTCTCCATTGTCACACACTATAGCATCCCTGACCGTTATTGTGGAATAATAGACCCTTGAAAAGAATTCCTGGACCTTACGTATAGGAAGCACCAAACTCACTGATGCAGAATGAAGACACCCACAGTTAAAATATCATATTCAGTTCTTTGTTTACTATCAGTATATCTTCTAGTTCTTTAGGCATAACAAAAGATTAAATAAAATTTGAATATATAATTCAATGTACAGTTCAGTCTATCATATAATTCAAGAAACTGTGGCTTTACATCAAATATTTAAATATTAAAATGGCTTAGGAATAAGTAGGTCAAACACAGGTAAGAAAACTGAGAATAATAATAATAATAATAGAAATTATAGTTCTGGGGAGCAGAAAGGTGTGCTAGATCCCAGCTGTGGATACTGTAATAGTCAGAGTGCCATGGAAAAAAGTAGAAAAGTGAAATTCAACACATTTATACTATCACATGAGGCTCATATTATACTTTGTATTTCTATAGCACTGTTTATTTTTTTAGTATTCATATGTTCCCAATTGTCATGATTACTTGATGAGTTGAAATGACCAACAGTAACCTCAAAGGTTGACAAAAATTTCTTCAGTAAGTTTCATTTTACAAGTCAAACGTTGGGAGAAATGAGGTCCTAGATCAGTGAGTAAAGTGATTATGACAGAAGCATAGGAATCTGAGAGAGGGTCACCAGCACCAGCACCCTATGCATGCATGGCAGTACAGAGTCAGCATCACCAGTATCAACCCACTATGCATGTATAGCAGTGCAGAGTTAGTATCAACAACAGCAGCATGCTATGTGTGTATAGCAGTACACGCCTCTAATCACAATAATGAGAGCAAAAACAGGCCTATCCCAGGCATTGCTGGCTAGGCAAAAGAGTTGAATCTGCAAGTGAGAAAGCTTTTCACAAAACCAAAAACTTGGAATACAATAGAGAAAGACTGTCAACACTGAGAGAGAGGGAGGGAGGAAGAGGGAGAGGGAGAGAGAGATGGGAAGAGGAAAAGGATGCATTCTGCAGATTATCATTGAATCCCTGTAACATAGAAACTGTGTTAAACTGAGAAACAACCAAAGCACAGCATTGTGGTCAGTTCTGTCCCCTCATAAGGGTTTCAGTCTCATGATGAGTTTTGCAAAGTATAAATGTCAACGTCCATAGGTAAAGCTACAAGCCAACAGTATTTAGGTTATGGAAAACAATAATTTCTGTGCAAGAAATACCACAAATTGAATTTAGCTAGTCCCTAACTGCAAAGCTGAAAGGCCATAGTTGCCCTTCATTTAGTAAATGGGTGTTAATTCTAATAGTTTCTACACAGCACAGAGTATTACGAATCTATTAGCCCAAGAAATTCCAGACTATTAGCTGCAAAATGTAAGGTGGTCCTTCTCTCAAGAGAACAATTCGGCTTTAGATACCACCCACAGTGAACCAAGGTAATTATCCAAATCCCCAGACTAGGAAAAAAGTAGTAGAGAGTGCCAAACTAAGGAACCAATGGTATGGTATACTAAGGAAGCAATGGTATGATATACTAAGGAAGCAATGGTATGATATACTAAGGAAGCAATGGTACAATATACTTAGGAAGCAATTGTATACTAAGGAAGGAATGGTCTGGTAGTCTTCACACACCTTTATTCTACCCAGGGATTGTGATCCTGAATCACAGGGTGTGGAAGTGGCCCTTTATTTCTATGCTGAACAGCAAAGCTAAAAATGGGAGCTGTGTCTGCACAGGGGCCAGTCTTGGCACTCTTCATTTACTCAAAATAGAGTGATAGTCCCATGTTGAGACTAGGCAAGAACCTAGAAGTGGAGCACCTAAGCTTTGTCTCTGAACTTACTTTGGATTCTTGTATCCTATCAAATGGAAATTTTATCTTTCCCAAAATTCATTGCAAACAATTGCTTTGTAAATAGTGAATGGCTATTAAATGCTCATGAAAATATATGATTATACATTTTATGTATCTTTAAATAATCAAGATTAAGTTATAAAAACTAACTTTAATACTGTATATTAGATACAGGACAATAACCACACTATCTGTCTTACCAAATACTATTGCACCATCCATGCATTTAAAGACAAGAAGCCTATGAGAGCTGTTATATTGAAAATTTGTTGACTGATTTTCATTTTTAATTTAATTTGTTTCATTTCCCCCCTTTAAAGATGCAGTCAACTAAAGTGGGAATCAGCTCATGGTATGAGTAATGCAATACTTTTTTAAATTATTTACTAAAAACTGTAAAAGTTAAAATCTACTTTTGTGTTATGAAAACACACAATTGCCTTTCTGCCTTTATAAGTATATTCATCCAATCAATTCCTGGCTTCTTGGTTTTCAAAACTAGAAAAGCCTTCTGACATTTGAATCATATTTCATATCTCTCTTGGGTAGTTAAGTTTACACCTATACTCTAAATTTTCCTATGAATACCACATCCCTAAACACACAGTAAAATTAGATTTTTCTACTAAGAAAGCTGGGGTGTAGAATATGCACACCAGAGAGAAACAAGGCTTATTGCAAGATGTATAGCTATCCTGAGGCTTCTTCAGTAGGTGGAGAACTCAGGTTTCTTGGTCTCATAATTTGCCTGTCTTGCTAATAGCTCTTCATTAATCAAATCCTCTATTTCACGTAGAAAACATAATTGTTAATTTCTAATCTGATATTAGAATCTAACATTCATCGAGGAATTTAGGTTCCTGTGTTGAGCTAGGTGGATTTATTTTGGTTAACCTCAATGATCCTCCTTCAATGCCAGTATGTGTGGTCTTAGATTGAACAGTACATATTGCTGGAACAGTTCAGACACAGCACAGAAAATCCAACACTGTTCCTTCCTATTTCCTGAAAAGTTCTTTTTTATGTGTTTAAATAGCCAGACCTTTTGGCATGCTCAATATTTACTTCTAAAGAGTCCTAGCATTTCAAGCTCTCAGGTAAAGGTAAAGTGACATGTCATGGGATTATCTTTAATCAAAGTCCTACCTGGCCAAAACCCCAGTATAGTCAGTTGTGCTAAGATGGCAAGAGCATATGGGAAAAGAACAGGACAGAGCTCTGAGGGAATGTTTACAAGGGTGTTCCCCAGATTGCAGCCTGGTAAGGAAAGTCCATATAAGGCTGCAACATGGAAGTACAGCTTTCCATGGATTCTTCACAAGGCCCCCAGGCAGATGTTTCTCATCAGCAAATCCTTTTACTATTAGATTTGTGAGGCCTGTTAAGAGCAACCCTGGGAATTTCTGTGTGTGGGGTGGCCAATGCAATAGTTCAAATTACTAACAAGAAGTTGGCCAAAACTCTTATTTCTTGACTGCCAAATCTTCTCCTTGAACATGCAACTCTGACTTTGTATTCATAGAGCAAACACCAACAACAGCAAATAAAAACACACAAAAAGCTTAGCTTTTATTTGAGTAATTTAAAAAAGATAACTTCTTTTACCAAACAGCTATGTGCCTTCAAATTAATTTCAGTCAATGTTTGAGGAGACCAACTCAGTGAGATCTGAACAATGATATGAATATCTGTGATAATAGCTTAATTGCTAACTTGCAAATAATTCTGGAAACTAATAGGCTGCCAAATATTCAATTTGGCCCCAACACAAAAAAATAGCTAATTTTTTGAATTGTAGACTTTAAATATGAAGTTATAATCAATTTTGATAGAATCTTTTACTAATTAACATATGAATCTATTCAACAGCCATTTATTGAGTATCATCTGTATGCCAGGCAACAGTCCTGGTGTTAAGGATGCCTGCCTACTGACTTTGTGTACTTGTGTCCAACTCAAGGGAGAGGGGTGACAATTTGTCCAAAAAGATCCAAGGCATGAAGGTCTTTATGCATTAGTTTAAGATCATGGCAAATGTGGTTTATAGAAAATATTTCAGTATTTTTCAGTAATTCTCTGAAAATATTTCAGAGAATTTAGTCAGAATATATTTAGACAAATCTCTCCACTTCCATATCATATGATGGCTTTCTAGACATGGGCATAATATGGACTAGAGCACTAGGTCAACAGTTAGAATTATTGACTATTTTCCAGAAAACACATGTTCAATTCCCAATATCCTGATTGCAGTTGACAGCCCTCTGTATCTCCAGTCCCTGAGGATCTGATAATAGTCTTCGTTTGGCTTCCAAAGGCCCCAGTCTTGCACGTGGTATATAAGCAAACATGTAGGAAAAACACCCATTCACATAATATCAAAAAGTAAAACAAATGTTGGAGGGAAAAGACATAACTTCTGGTATGGCTAAGAAGAAAGGAGGAAGAAGATTCGAGACAAGTTACAGAATAAAGGATATTGATATGGTAAGAAATCACTCTGAATGTCAGAGAAGGTGGGAAAGATGGGATTGGAATCATTTTTTATGGTCCCATCTTGAAAAAAACAAATGAAAGGTGTCATTTATTCAAAGATGACACAGAAAGCAAAGCAGATTTGGGGAGACATGTGTGAGTTGTGATCTGAATATAAACCAAGAAATCTGTAAGAATGTGTACACCTTTGTCCTTAGCTTAGTACTCTTAATTACTAACATGGCTGGGACATCGTCATCCATGAATTTAGGAACAGTTATAGCCATGGGTGTGAATGAGTTCCAAAAGGATCCTGTACTGACTGTCTTACTGTGCACAATGACCAAGAGTGAAGATTCAATAGCCAACTGCTAAAGTTAAATGGCCATTTTGACATGTACTTCTTATATGACTATACAGTTATTTAAGTAGGTCAAGCCTAAGTTTTTCTGTCCAGTGAAATACATAATCATGTTGTCTACTGTCGTGGGCTTGAGGTGAGGGGAAGTAGCATAGTCCACTAAGTTTTAGTGCACAGCACGTACTTGAGGAATGCTAGCCATTAGTGTAACTTGTAGTTGTTAAATGACAATCTAGAGCAAAGAATGAAGTTTTGTGTAATGTTTTAAAGCCCAAACAATCTACACACATGAGGCTCAGTATCAAGGTAGATTTTTCTGAATGAGAAGTGAAAACAGCACACGCCATCAATCCTTCCATATAGATTCCATTCTAGCTCCAATCTTGCTGTTCATCTCCCTCCAGAGACCTTAGTCTTAAGCAGATTGATTGGATGGTCATTTGTAAATACTCTAGGTTATTCTACTGGTGATTGTGAAAGTACTGCAAGTGGCCTGTTTCAGAAAAAGTAGCTTGTGTGGAGTTTCACTGTGTTTTGTAGTGATGTCATTTCCCATTATCCACTATCTCCCAGGCCCCTCAGTGAAGGGAAAGGAGTAGCTTGAGGGAGTACCAGGACAGTTTTTATCCTTTCAACACAGTCAGCATGACCAGTTTTTTCATACCAGTATCTCCCTCAATGGTAAACTTTAGACCAAACCTCCATCCTACCAGAGCAATCACTGCTCGTAAACTGAACAATACAGATAATATTGAATTAAATAATACATATAAAGATCTATCCTTCAAATGGACACTCAGGGTTATTGGGACACTTTTCACCACTAATTAAATCTCAAGGGTTCATTATAAACAGCATTGCATTAGGGCACGCTCTAACCCAATCATATTCAAACAGGTTCCTTTGGCTGCCAAAGAGGTTCAGAGAGTTTGAAACAGATTTTAAGACTCTGGGTTAAAACTGCTCAGAAGTATGATTCTCATTCACAGAACAGGATTTAATTCAGTTGCTTTCTTTCTTGTGGTAGAGAAGTATTCTTTTTAGAAGAAAGAATACCAGTTTATTCTTCCCCTTTGGAAATGGCTACAGAAGCTCTCAATTAATGCAAGATTACACACCTGGCACCAGAGAGGCTTTGGCAAGACTTTGATTAAATCTGCCACTATTTGTATCAACTAATGTTGCCAGGTACGTGGCAAAGGACATTGGCTTACTTGTGCCAAGGGGCACTGAGGACAGCAGCTGTTATATTGAATGCGTTCACTAAGAGGAAGCTAGACTCCACCATGGGAAACGAACTATTTCTAGAATAATAACAAGGCATTTTTTGTCCCTTAAACAATTATACCAAATTTATTTCTCAAGAAAAATGAACTTCTTTTCAAAACTGCATGAAACTTGGAGTAAGCCAAATAAAGAGAAGATAAAATAAATCAAAGAAAATATTTTTGAAATGGATTTGGTTGCTTGTACACTGAGAAATCAAACCCCGTCTTCAAAGCCCAGAAGAAATGTAATAAATAAGGACTGAAAATAGCTACCAGCACACTATCCAAGTGCTTCAAGATCCCCACTTCTAAAGAGCTGGCCTCAAGAATTAGGGATTTACGAGATGTTTTTCTTCTCTCCAGAAAACATTAGTTCAACGAGTATCAACTGAATAAAACTAATAAGTAACAAATGTTTGACATGCATGTACCCAGGGAGGCCACAAAAAAACCAAAACAAACAAAACAAAATAAAAAACAACCAACCAACCAAACAAAAAGTGGTGTTCTTGTCTTCATGGGTCACATACATGGAATGCATGGGAACAGTCATTAATTAAATAACATGCAATTATATAAAGTTCACATTCACCTGCAAATGTGCTTTTCTTAAATATTAATGACTAGTCTCCCATTCAAAGTCTAAGATCTCATTTTTGCACACTTTCAATAGTTGGGTGAAATGGGATATCATAGCAATTCCTATTCTGCAGTCTAAAAGTTAACAAATATTTTCTATTATAAGGCCCTATAGTGCATCCTTTATGACCATTGTTCTTATGAATTCTACTGTAACCACTACAACCCTGTAAATGCAGTTACAGGTGACATGAAAAATAGTGTGACCATATATTCCTCTACTGTCCTATGAATAGAAACAGGTGACAGGTAGACCAAGTCTGGTTTACTGACCACTGAATTTCAGTCATTGCTGCACTCATGCAGATTGTCTTGAGGTATTTATGCTAAGATCTAACTAGGAGCTTCACATACAGCTATATCCACTACTGATCCCACTCAGCATTCATTAGCCACACTCTCATATTCATGGCCCAATAGAGAGCTCATGAGGCTTTCGCTTTCCTTTCATTCACTAGCTCTGTGCATAGGTAATCTATCCACCCATTAAAATTGTCATGGGTCTAATGAAAAGGCATCGAACACTGTGCAGCATAACTAAGCCTGCCTGGTGGCTAGTAGAACAAGCTTTCAACTTTTCTATAGAACAGCCAGCTACAACATAGAGACAAGAAGCCATCTAAGTAAGTAGAAGGAAAAGAAGCTAACTAGAAGAGCAAAGGAAAGGAAAGGAAAAGAAAGGAAAGGAAAGGAAGGGAAGGGAAGGGAAAAGAAGGGAAGGGAAGGGAAGAGAAGGGAAGGGAAGGGAAGGGAAGGGAAGGAAAGGAAAGGAAAGGAAAG